>NW_004955423.1:1043972-1161485 GCF_000276665.1 Chinchilla lanigera | reverse complement strand
CCCCCCCCGGAGAAAGGGTCTTGCTGGGAAGTCCAAGGCAGCTTAAACTTAATATGTAGTTCCGGCTGTCCTTGAACTCAGACTTCTCCTGACCTAGTCTCCCACATGCTGGAATTCCAGGTGAGTGTCACCATGCCTGTCTTAAGAACAGGTTTCTTGAGAGAGATTTGCTTCAGATGTTCTTTTATGCTTAGAATAACCTGAATGCTTTACACTTACGTATTTAAGACAAGGCAGTTTGAGATTTATTTGAGCTAGTAAACAAAAATTCAAGACAGAATTAACCATTAATCATTTTTCTTTAGTGTAACTTTTTGTTGATTTAGACTTATTTTTAGAAGGTCATACTCAGAGCAGCAGCTTTAAGGAATAAATTTTTTTTTGTACTTTGTCATATTTTTTAAAATATGAAAACGATGTATGATTTTTAAACACATTTAAATTTGACTTCCTTTCTAGTTCTTCTCCTTAGAAATGATTAATAATGATATTAATAATTTAGGGACTGGGGATTTAGCTCAGTGGCACAGCGCCGCCTGGCAAGCGCGAGGTCGTGAGTTCAATTCCCGGTACTGGGGAAAACAAAACAAAACAAAACAAAATTTAGAGTGTCTTTTTTATATATATTTTGCAAGAATAAAAGTTTTGATTTGGTAGAAAATAAGAACTTTGTGGCCATTTGTAATGGTGCATGACTGTGATCCCAGCACCTAGGAACATGAAGCAGGAGGATTTTGAGTTCTAGGCAGCCTGGGCTCACAGTGAATTCAGGCCAGCCAAGACTATAGACTTGGATCCTGCCTCAGAACCCAAAAAACAAACAAACAATATTGTGGACCATGCTGCAGCTTTTCTAGTTGCAGGCTTGGTTTGAGAAAGAGTCTGAAATTGTGAAAAGTGTGTGATTCAGGAATGTAACTTGTCTTCTTTTACAAACAGTGTTTAAAAATCTTTGAGAATAAAGTATCTTTTCTTTTTTTTAAAGAGTCACTTGTTAAAAAATAGATCTGAGGTCCTTAGAATTTTGAGTTGTCACCCATAGGTACTGTCTGTGTTTTACATGTAGAGAGGCAAAGGGGATTCTTTAAAAACTTGCTTGGCACTAACTGCATGTTCAGTAAGTCCAGCTACTTTCTTCTCCTTCTTGGGTTATTTGTGCTCTTCCCCTCAGAATATAGATTTCAAGTTAGTGGTACTTATACTATGTTTAAGCTATGTTACAGCATTTGTGATTAATGTTTAGGTAATTAGAAGTTTTTTCATGTTTTCTTATATTTAAAAACCTAGAAAAATACAAGGGAATCTAATACAGTTGATTACATATAAAAGCAAGACTTCACAATACATATATTTTACATTGCTTTGACATTGTAATATATATGCATGTGTCTCCCTGTGGCTGCGGTAAGAAATTACTGTAAACTGAGTTGCTTAAAACAACAGAAATTTACTCTTCCACAGTTCATGAGGCCCAAAACCCAAATGCTGGCGGTCTACACCTTTGAGGGTTCCTGACTCTGGGGTTTGCTGTCTTCTGCGGTCCTGAGCATTCCTTGACTAGGGGCTGCACTCTCCAGTCCGTGCCTCCATAGTCACATGCTCTCGTCCTTTTCTCTTTCTCTGTGTGTCTCTTCTCTCCTCTATGTTTCTACTTGTGGACCACAAGCTCTTTTTCAAAATTTTTTTTTATTAGCACACGTTTGCAGTACATAATGATTACATTCATCATGAGTGATCAGAATTCTTTCAAGCCCAAGTTAGATTTGTTTAAGCAGAGAAGCGTGCTCACTGTCTTAGGTGTTTAGAGATGTAGGTATTAGAGAAATGTTAAGGATATGCTGGTCTTTTCTTGGCTTTATTTGATTCCCAAATAGGCTTTTCTTCCATGGCTGCAGGATTATAGCATAGTAGTCCAAAAATTTAGATAGCAAGAGAATATATCTTCCCAAAAATTACTGCAGAAATTTTAGGACTGACTATATTGGCGTAGGTTATCTTATCCAACCTGGATCAGATAATACTCTGGACTTTAATATGTGGCCAGCTCTACCGTAGATAGGTACATGCACCTAACGATGGAAGAGCTGTTTTTATTTGTTAGCATTTTTGTTTTGGTGGTACTGGGTATTGAACCCAGGACCTCCGCACTGAACTATATTCCTATACCTTTAAAATTTTTTTCATTTTGAGATGGGATCTGACTAAGACTTGAGTTTCTTAGACTGGGCCAAATTTGGCAATACTTCTGCCTCAGTCTTCCAGCATGCTGGGATTACAAACATACACCCCCACGCTCAGTTTACATGAGCTATCCTGGTACCAAATTTTGTCTTGGTTATTTTGTTGTTGGTGGTGAGACAAAGTATCTGACACCCAGAATTAAGGAAGGAAAGATTTATTTAGCTTATAGTTTGTGGAGGTTTTAGTCTGTAATCACTTGGCTCTAAGGCAGGGTGGTAAGGCACAGGGGCAACAATGTAAGGTGGCACAAGACAGCAAAAGCAGCAAGAGCAAAAAGGAGGGGGCAAGCCTCTTTATTTATTTATTTTTTTTAATTGTATGCTGGCCGTCTGCCCATCCCCATATCATCTTCAGGCCTTCCTCTTGCACAGACTCAGGATAAATACAAAGTAAGGACCCTGGCTCTCTGCTGAGTTACACATAGTTAACCTTTTAAACTTTGTAAATTGACACAGTGTATCAGCCATAACAATCCACCCCTTGTCAACGTGACAGCCAGACACATTTTTTAAAACCAGTTTTCAGATACAAAGACATTATTTTTTATCATTTTACAACTTGAACATTATAACACAGGTTTAACAATCCTTAAGAATCAGTATTAAGTCTGTCAACATTATATTACATTAGAACCATAACATTCCGCCCCCACCAAAGACTCATGCATATCCCTTTACGCAAAAGGCATTTAGTCCCATCTGTAAGAGGTGCCAAAGTCCTAACAGTTTCAGCACTGCTGAAAAGTCCAAGTATCAAGTCTCCTCTGAGATCTAAGGCAAACTCTTAGTTGTAAGTCCCTGTAGAAATGAAAAGGTAAGCACATCTAATGGCACAAAATAAGCATTTTTATCTTAAAAGTTACAAACGGGAATACAAAGGAATGGGACCAAAGCAAGTCCAAAATCTAGCACAGCAAACATTAAGACCTGTAGTTTTATGTCTAGCATCTGAAGCAATCTATGGCACATTGTGAGCTCCAAAGGGCTTGCGTGACTCCACCCCTATGGCACTTTTGGTGGTTGTAGTTCCCGCAGCTTTTCTATTAGGCCTATTTTGTTTCTTCCTTGCAGCTTTTTTTTTTTTTAGATAATCCACATTTTTTTTTTTTTTTTAAACTTTGGGGTTTGTACTGTATTTTTGGTTTTTTGTTTACAGCTTCACACACTGCCCTCTCAGGGGCACACTGCCTGGTCACCCAGGCCTTTTGAAATAGAGGTGGAAGCCTTTTTAACCTCAGAACTCTTGTGTTCTGCATGTGCCTAAAACCAGCACCATGTGGATGATGCCACAGTCCGTTGCCAGCTGGAGCAGTAACCGGGCTTTTTCGTTTTGCTTTGTTTTTTGGCTGTAGGGGTCACGTGCTTGGATTGCTGAGCACTCTGATTTTGAGAAACAAATTTTTTATGCTGCCACCATTTTGGAACCTGGTGTGGTGGCTCCTGCTGCCATGTTAGAACATGGCACTCTGTGGCTTTCTTCTCAGAGCAAAGTCTTTTACTTTTGCAGGTTTTTTTTTTTTTTCCCCTGGTACCAGGGATTGAACTCACGACCTCGTACTTGCTAGGCAGGCACTGTGCAGCTGAGCTAAATCCCCAGGCCCTTACTTCTGCAGTTTTGAGACTGCAAATGGTGGAGACTTGTTGTTCTTTTGATGCCCTCAGGCCATCTTTTTATTTTCCTGGGTTGTTTTGTTTTGTTTTGTTTTGTTTTGTTGTTTTCAGTAATCAAGGTTTTTTTTGCTCTGTCTTTGCGGTCTACAGCTTTACTGGAGCTCTTTTTTTGGCCAAACTCACAACATTTTAAAATCATCTTGTTGGGCTCTTTGCTCTTGATTTTTAACATTGTTATGGTTTATGTCTGGGTGTCCCCCCCAAAGCCTCATGCGGCCATGGGGCAGGCTTTTAAAGTTTGATTGATTAGGGGTGTGAGAGCTGCACCTGCCCTGGGGTGGATAGTTTGCATATGTAAGGGAGAGGAAAAGAGTGCTTGAGGCCATTCCTCTGCCATTCCGCCCTGGTGTGTGCTTTTTGCTTTTGCTGTGTTCACCCTAAGCTGTAGCTCTCTGCCACGTGCCACTCTGCCTTGTAATCTGCCAAGTCTGGACTGAAACCTCCACAAACTGTAAGTGAAACAAACCTTTCCTTCCTTCATTTTGGGCGTCTGGTATTTTGTCCCAGCAACGAGAGAAAAGTAACCAAGACAAACATAAATCTGGGTAAAAGCATCCAACAATAGTCATGCTACTGCCCCAACATTTGACTGCCTTAAAATTTCTTCTGCCAGATTAGTCAGTCTGCCGCCCTTAATCTCAGTCTTAAACAAAGTCTCTGGACATAAGCAAAATGCAAACTTTTTGTCAAGCTGTAACAGCCATCATCTGGAGCCTAACAACCAATGCAGTCTTTTTCCTAGCCTCCTGAACCCAATCTTTACTGCCAGGATTTTTATCAGCCTTTTGGTCTTTTGAGCTCTGACCAGAATCTCCCATACAGAACAGCCAAAGGCGTTCTAGTGCTTTTCTTTGAGGTGAAGTCTCTGAACCTTTTTAAACACTTCCCACAAGCCATTTCCAAAGGCTCATGAACCATGTGGTCAGGTATAGTCACAGCAACAACCCCACTCCTGATACCAAATTTTGTCTTTGTTGTTGTTGTTGTTGTTGTTGTTGTTGTTGAGAGAAATACTCAACACCCAGAATTAAGGAAGGAAATGTTTATTTAGCTTACAGTTTGTGGAGGTTTTAGTCTATATTTGGCTGGCTCCAAGGCAGAGTGGCACATGGCACGGGGCAATAGTTTATGGTGCTGGAAAATAGCAAAAGTAGCAAGAGCAAAAAAGTCGGGGAGTAAGCCTCTTGTTTTTTTCTTACATTGTATGCTGGCTATCCACCCATGCCCATATCATCTCCTGGCCCTCCTCTTACACATGAATACAAAGTAAGGACCCCAGCTCCCTACTGAGTCACATAGTTAACCTTTTAAACTTTTTAAGTTGACACAGTAAACTACATCCTAGAATGCAAGGACATGTCCTTTTCACCCCAGGATGTAGAACTGCTGAGTCACTTAGTGAAGCTTTTAGACTCCTTGACACAATGTATCAACCATAACACCAACCTATACTGGAATAATAATTTCCAAATCCTAGGACCTTTATAGAAGTAAAAGTTTATTCTTGCTCTTGCAGTATGGTCCAGGTCTAGGGGACTCTCCATGGCAGCCTATGTGGTAGGTAATTTAGGAATCAAGACTGCTTTCTGTATTCATTTTCCTGAGGCTTCCACAATTGCTTCAGCAGGGAACAAGGGAGCTAGAGGGCTGTGTAAGGTCACATAGATCCTAGAGAAAGCAAATTGGGTTCAAACCCATGCAGTCCAGTTTGGCTCCAAAATCCTCGTGCTAGTTTGCCTCTTGATTCCATAAAGATTAAATAAGGTAGCATTTTAGTTTAAGAATGTTAAGAACAGACCTAGATGCAAGCAAAGATAGTTATAAGTCAGAAAACAATTTGTTTAGGAAAGAGAATTAAGAGGTCACAGAATTATTTTCATATAAAAAATAGGATGTGGAGGATGGTGACCAACTTGTATTCCCTTAGTGATTCATTCCGCATTTGCTTACACATTCCCTTAGTGTTAAAATCCCCGATTTGCAAAACAAAAGAGTGGTGGTTATTTCTTTGAAATGTGTCTTTATGCTCTTAGTTTCAGATACTGAGTACTTTTTCATATTCTTTCTCTTTTCTTAATTGATCTACCAGATTGTAATGATTGCATTCATATAAGTACAAAAATAAGCGAGTTTTCTCATTAGTATTTTAAGAACAAAATGTCATGATCATGTATTATGTTAAAGGTAATAAATGAGCATATTAATATTTTGTTTTATATCATGAAATTCTTGACTTTATGAATTTGGAAACTTTTAGAATATATCAATTTAAACAAAATGTTATTGGTAAATCGATAATTTTCTAAAAATCTTCTTCCTGTAGAAATTTGGTTAAGAAGTACTGTCCCAAACGGTCATCCAAAGATGAAGAGCCAAGGTAAATTATATCTCTTTATCATTGTATAATAAAAATCAAAACTTTTTCTGTTAATTTAGTAAAACTGTTAACTTTTATGAACATATTTTTAAAGTGTTTTAATTTTAAAAAAATCAGTGTTTACGGAAGAGAAAAGTACTATTTATCTTATAAGGATAAATCTTGATCAACAGTTTTCAGTGAAGATTTCCAAGTAAGATGTAGACTAAGGCTCCATTTGAATAATTTAGTCACCAGAAGAAAAGGGTATTTTCCCCACACTTGATTTTGTAATTGTCAGCTTTTAGAGTGTTACTTTTATTTTGGGTGGTAAAACAGTTTGGTTGGTTGGTTTAATGAAATTATGAAAATGGTGAGATTTTCAGGGTAAGTTTTGAGTGCTGAATAAAAGGTCAGGAATTGCTTATGAGCTTTTTGGAATATGTAGATAATATGTAGCTTTAGGAATATGTAGATAACTGTAAAATGCAGAAGAGAGCTTAGACTTGACAAACAACTTTGCATATAATTGTGAATTGTTAGGAATCTCAGATTTGCTGTTAATGGAGTCCTGTCTGAGCTGTTAGCCTTCAGTTGTGAGAGTGTTCCTTCCTGTATTCAAAGCAGATATATACATCTTAATACAATGATTCTCTTTGTTTCTCTTTTTCCCTCCACACACGTTTTTACCCTTATTTTTGACCCTTTTATCCCTCTTTGGTGCCAACCATAACGGCCCTTCACTCCCCTTCAGGATGTGGGCAGGCATACAGGCAGCTGCACCCAGAGCTGATAGCAAAGTTGTTCTGTAGATCAGCCATCGAGATGCATTTGAGTGGTATGATTGGCAGGTTCTGTCCTCGAGAGCAAGCACATCATCTCTGCAACAGGTTGAGCTGCCAAGCCTAGGAATGCAACCAAGTTCATTCCCAAGCTCAGGCCAGTCAGTTGGCAACCTAAGAGATTCCACTATGCCAAAAGAGCCGCAGGTAGTATTCTTACTATTACTTGATCCCAAATATCGCTTTATTTATAAATTAAAGGCTGCTCAAAGATATATGGAAATGTACAACTTAAGTTTAATGTAGGATTCTTGCCATACAAAATTAATTTAGAATTAGCAGTTTGGATTTAGGTTGCATATGTTAAAATTTATCAAGTGTTAGGCTTAATTATACCTTACCAAAATATTTGTAATGAAGAGAAAAATAAATTTCACCATTTTTAATATGTTTTTGCCAGGTTTACCTCGTGTATAGCCTTTTTTAACATCCTTAATGAGTTAAATGACTATGCAGGACAGCGAGAGGTAGTAGCAGAAGAAATGGCACACAGAGTGTATGGTGAATTAATGAGATACGCTCATGATCTGAAAACTGAAAGAAAAATGGTAATTTTTTTATTCAATTATAATAGTTTCATAAAATATCTTCACAAATACTTCGTTTGCTTTTAAAAATGTATGTTTAGTATAAATGGATTTAAATTTCTTTTAGCTGAAAAATTATTGCAAGATATTCTTGCTAATTTATGAGGCTTTTTTTGTTTTTTGTTTTTTGTTTTTTTGAGCCTTTGGGTTTAAGATTGTTTGGCAAAGTATAGTACCTGGTTCAAGTCCAGCCTGCTGCCTGTTTTTGTTTCCTAGTTCCCACAAGCTAAGAATGGTTTTTTACAGTTTTAGATGGCTGAAAAAAAATAGAAAATAAATATGGCATGTGAAAATTACATAAAATTTAAATGTCCACAAACTGTGTTTTATTGGAACAGTCACATTCATTAAGTTACATATTGCTATGGCTGCTTTTGGTTTACATCAGCAAAGTTGAATATGGCCTAGAATCTTAAAATGTTTATTTTTATGACCCTTTATGGAAAATCTTTGTCAAGCTAGGCATGGTGGCTCATGCCTATAATTTTAGCCCTTTGGAGGGTGAGGCAGGAGAATTGCAAATTCCAGCCCAGCCTGGGTAATTTAGCAACTTAATGAGGACTTTGTCTCAAAATAAAGAAGTGTTGAGGATGTAATGCAAAGGCCCTTGGTTCAATCCCTTTTGCAAGACAAAACAATCTGTGTGCTATGGCACTTCCCTGTAATCCTAGCACTCCTAAGGTCTGAGATAGGATCAGAAATGGGAGCTCAGCCTGGGCAGTTTAGTGAGACTCTTCCCCCTCCTCTATCTGGGTATATAGCTCATTGTGAAGGCCCAGAGTCCAATCTCCAAAACAGTAACAAAAAACACATCACCAAAATGAAAATCTTTGTTAACCCCTATTGAAGATGCTTTTTAATTCTCTAGATTTTTCATCTATTTGAAAGGCTATATTTAAAGTACTGAAATAATGTCTTATAAAAATGCATTTTACTTGGGTTTTGTTTTACTGTTTCTAAGTCTTGATAAAGTTATATAATTAGTATCTTGAAGCAACACAGTGAAAAGACTTTTTGGGACTTTAAAATTGAGTATTTAAAAAGTATTATTTGTTCCTTTGTTTGTTTGGTGGTGTTTATAATTTCTAGCATCTCCAAGAAGGACGCAAAGCCCAACAGTACCTTGACATGTGCTGGAAACAGATGGATAATGTGAGTTACGCTGTTTTTCATGGTTAACATGAGATTTTGGTCACCGCTGGGTCACTCCTAAGTTCTGTTAAGCTTTACATCTGAGTTTAGTATTTTCAGTGTATTATTCGTAATTTGACATTTTTTACATGGTAGCCAATAAAATGTAAATGGAGGATATACGATCATTTTTCCTTTTTTTCCTAGATGACTGTATAGTACTTGTATAGCACTCTAACGTTCTTATTATTTTAAAACATTTAGGGGAAATTCTTTCAGACTTTTGAGAGCAGTTACTGTAAAATGTTAATGGGAGAGAGAAGTGGTAGAGTAACGGTGATATATTGTAGAAAAACATTTGAGACTAAAGAAACCAAGACAGTAGTTCTACCTTTTCTTAGCACTTGATTTCTCTTAACTTCATTTTTAACTAGGTTATATATGAAGTATTTCTTCCAGTTTAGTTAATTGTATAATTCTAATATTGTGGGAAAAAAATGCAACAAAAACTTGTGTAAGGCAAAATTATAAAAGCATAATAATTTATTTAAAAATTTTCCTAAGGTTCTTGCTAAGGCAGTTTTTCTTCCAGGTTGTGGTATACAGTAATTTGAAAAACAGGATGTCTATACGAAACACTATATATTCTTTACTTAAAATGCTGTATTAAATGATGTATATTGTATAAAACATTCTTTTTGAGTCATGCGTAGTGGCACATACCTGTAATCCCAACACTGAGAAGAAAAGATACTCTTTTTAAACCTTCAGTTTATCAAGCAGTTTCTTTTTTACTGGTGTATTATTATTATGTGCTATATATTCCTTGAGAATTTGCTGAAGAAAGCTTGTCATGTTAGTTTAGTCTGTGATTGCTAGAAAAATGACGTTGAGATTTTAAAAATTCATACATATACTTGCGGTGTTTTCAGTCATTTTTTTCTTTCTAAATATGCATATTCAAGACCTGGGCGTGGCCACACGTACCTATAATCCCAGCACTTGGGAGGTTGAGGCAGGATCGCTTCAAATTCGAGGCCAGCTTTGACTACATAGTGAGCTCAGGGCCAGCCTGAACTATACAGGGAAACCCTGTCCCAAAAAAGAAACCCAAACAAAACAAAACAGAACAAAACAAAACAAAAATGCATGTTCAAAGCTTAGATTAAGTTTCTGTTATAAAACTGTTACTGGTAAAAGATTCTGTTTAAGAATTCTTAAGTATATTAATAATCTATTTCATTTTTGGTTTGGTTTTCTAACTAATTTTGGCAAGACTTTTACGGAGTATTTTTTCTAATTAAATTTAAGTTGCATTCACTAGTATCTTTAGTGTCTGCCATGTAATGAGTGTGTGTGTGTGCTTCTGTGTTTACATTTGCACAAAATAATAGACTCCTATACTCAAGAGATATGTTGACTCCTTTAACAGTTGGTGTTGACACAAGTCGTTGATAATAAGTACTGACTTATCTTTAAATCAATAGTAATTATTAAGAAAAAGTTATAGAGATCATAAATAAGAAAGAAGCTTCAAAAATGTAGGGACAGTTTCTTTAAGGCATTAGTGATACTATGAAAAAAGGTGAATTTAACCCCACTCAGGTTTATGGAAAGCATCCTTTACATATATTGGGCCCTGGGTGTATAAAAGTGAACATGACTAGCTCTAATTTTCGTGGAGCCGGCAGTCCAGTGAAGGAGATTAGGAAATATAGTTTCTGGTTAATATATAGAAACAGGCATAGGATCCTTTTCTTTAGTTCTGTGTCTTCTTGTTTAGCCAAGAAAATAAAATTGTAGAATTTCTAACAGATTTGAAATAATTTAGAGGTGGTATAAAGAACTGGGAAAATAGGTTAAATTATTGGCAGAGTATTGAAAATTTGGGAGGGTGGATAAAAGTTAATCCCAGAATAAACAAAATAGGCAGCCCTGGCACTTAAGATGAGAACAGAAGAAAGTAGCATATGAAGGACATCTTCAAGGAACGGTTTTAGATTAAGAAGCATCAGTGATGCCAGATTGTCAGTTAGTTGTTTCCAGGTAACAGATCATACACATTTCTACTAACAGAGCTCAGAAATGGAGCAGTTTAGAAGTTAAGCCAGTAATTCAGCAGTGTCACCAAGGCTTCATGACCTTTCTCTGTCTGTCCACTTTGCCATTTTGGTCATTTTGGCTTGTTTCTTCAGCCTTGTGCCCTTAGAGTCAATAGTTGTCTGAGGCAGGCAGGTATCATACCCTCATTTAAGCTGCACCTGGAGGCAAGGAAAGGGAGCATTTATTTTCTAACTGTCCCTTTTCATCAAGGAAGTAAAACTTCCACAGAAAACTCCCAGTAAACTGGGCATGCTGGTACACACCTGTAACCCCAGCACTTGTGAGACTGAGGCAGGAGATCACTGTGAGTTCAAGGCCAGCCTGGGCTACAAATCAGTTCAAGGCCAGGATGAACTGCATAGTGAGACCCTGTCTCAAAAAGACAAAGCAGAACAAAAACCTCCCAGTAGATTTTCTTGTAGATACCATGAATGAGATTAGCCCAAGCTGTGGGAAGGCTGGAGTAACAAGTGACAGCTATTTTCAGCCTCTGTTAAGAGGCAGGTTCTTTTGCCACAAAAAGCATGAAGAAGGAGTCTCTTCTGAAGTGAAGCCCTACACTGTATAATAATATACTGATTTTAGGAAGGGAGTGTTTCTAATTCTGTTGATGTGCTTTAATTCTATTGATGTAGCATATAGCTACTCAATTTAAAAAATACAGCTCTGAGTTTCAGAGAATTAAATGTGGAAATGCAATCCTAATTTTCATAGGAAAATGACATTCTGTTATTGTGCTTAGCCAGATACTTTTATGTGCTCTGAATAAAACGTAGGTACGATGTTTGGGGATCTCATATTAATCAAAATACTAAGTAAGGTCTACATTTAAAGAATTTTATAAAAAAATTGAGAGCACATTTGGGGTAAATTATGTAGAGTATATCTAGTTCTAACTATGTCAAGCTGAAATGTTTTGACTACAAATCCGTAGATAAAATTATTTTTTAAAAGTTATATTTTAGGGCCTGGGATATAGCTTAGCAGCACAAGCACCTGCCAGGCAAGCTCAGGGTCCTGAGTTTGATTCCTGGTACCAAAAAAAAGTTATATTTTAAACTCTTAGGTATTTGGAAGAAAGGAAAATCTCTGTTAGGAACCTGAGGATAAAAAAAAATAGTTAAGTTATATCATGTACAGGTACAAATTCTCTGTGATGAATGTGATTGTTATGTATACCTAAAATATACCAATAAACTTAATAATGAAAAAAAAAAAACAAAGAGCAGTAGATATATGAATTGGTATAGTGACATTTGAAAAAATAGGGGGAGGGATGTTGGAATACGGTGGTTTACTGGGCATGTATTTGCTAAGGACTTGTGTTTTCTTTATTTACTTAGTTTATTTAGTATCAGGAATCGAACACAGGGCCTTCGTGCTTGCCAGGCAGGCGCTATGTGGCTGAGCTGCATTCTGTGCCAAAGGACTTGTGTTTTAGTATCTGGGCTCAAAAATTATGTTTTAGCTGTGTATATTGTTGGGAGTTGGAACTGAGACCCTTGCATAAAATTTAAACCTCTAAAGAACTAAGCCTTTAGGAAAAAGTAGACTGTAAGAACCCTGCCCACTAAGCAAGAGACATATCAAAGAAATTTCTCTGTCTGCAGGTCAGGGGGAGGTATGCTGTGAGAAACTTAAACTCTTGACCTTGTAGTCATGAGTTTTGGGCTCCAGATTTGCACTATTAATATGGTTTTGTAATCCTCAAGATAAGAAATTAAAACTGCTTCTAAAATTGTTAGGTAGGGGATAGGGAATAGCTCAGTGGCATAAGCGCCTGCCTAGCAAGCACAAGGTCCTGAGTTCAATTTCCTGTACCAAAGAAACATGGTTAGGTAAATAAGAAATGTTAAGATCCTTTGCTTTTTAATTCTGATCACTTAGAATATAGGTAGCAAGGCATTTATTTTCTAGATAGGAAATTGGAAAGGCTTTCTCTGGGGAATCTAAGCAGCTACAGAAGACAAAATAGTATAGATAATGCTCTCAGGGTTTTCCCAAGGAAATTCCCTGGGCGTTTTACCCAGGAAAGACCATACAAGCCCTACCTACAGAGCTTTCAGTCAGCTTTCTAAAGACCAGCTATACAGAGCTGGGCATGATGGCACACACTTATAATTCCAGGATTCTGGGGGAAGGCTGGGGAATGTAGATCAGTGCAGAAACCCTGAGGATAAGGCCCTAGGTTAATCTCTGTTAACACACACACACACACACACACACACACACACACACATTCATTTTCAAGGATCCTTGGGCATTTGAAGAAAGCATCTAATATGTATATCAGAGACCCAAACTCAGGTAACTAATATTCAGCAAAAAAAGTAATTTAGAAGAAATGATGACCATGAAAGGAAATGAAGATTAAAAAGCTTAACAAAAAAAAAATAAATAAATAAAAAGCTTAACAGATTAAGGAAGTTGGGCATGGTGGCAAACATCTGTAATCTTTGAGGCTGAGAAAGAAGGATCAAAAGTTTGAACCTAGCCCAGGCAATTTAGCAGTTTAGTGAGACCCAGTCTTTAAAGGTGGTTTCGGGGCTGGAAAGGTAACTCAGTGTGAAGATTTTGGGTTCAATCCCTAGGACTGTATACAAACGTATGGAAGATAAAGAAAGCATCCACAAAGTGTTAATAATATTCTCAAGGGAAATAGAGAAAAATACTGCATCCATGAAATAAAGCCTAAGGTACTATTTAAAAAGGAACATATAAAGAATAAAAACCAAACTTTATGGTAGCAGAAATGAAAACACCTCTAGGAAAAAAAATGAAAGATGAAGAAATCTCTCTAAAATGACAGATTGAAAATGTGAAAGAATATATGAGAGGACTCACCTAGTAGATTTATTTTCAAAATAGTGAGCATCCTTTAAAAAAAAAAAAAAAAGGAAAAATAAGTCAAGAAAATGTCTACCAAACTGAAAGACATGTTTCTAAATGGAAGGGATTTCACAGGTACACAGCACAACGGTTCAGTGTCAAAGCTGTTTATCGTGAGAGAGTGTAATCTCACTGGCCACCAGAGAACAAGAGAAAACAAACATGTTTTATACAATGGATCGGAATGAAAATGGGATTGGATAATCTTGGGAATCCAGAAAATACTAACAGTTACTTTTACATTTTGATTTCCAAATTTCACTGATTAAAACTGATGGTAAAGGGACTTTTAGTCATGGAAACTCAAAACATACCTCTCACAATAGGAAGCTACTGCTGAGTGTGTTCCAGCTGAATGAGGAATTGAAGCTAGAAAGGGGAAAGAATGGAACTAGGAAATAGAGACTCTTATAAGACAGGTTCCAGGTATCCTCAGGGTAATAGGAAATAAAAGTTCCAGAGAGATAGCTGTGCTGCAGCCGAGTGGGGGGTGGGGAGGTGGTGGTGGTGGGAGGCGGTCCACCCTGGGCAGTACAGTTTCTGGGCTGCATTATTGGGCAAAAAGAAAATTATATTGTAACAATTGACTCCATTTTAACATGGCAAAGATTCAAGTACATTGAAATAGTAATGTTTTTCTCATTTTAATTTTCTTTTTAAGGTTAACATATTCAGATATGTTGGAGGGCAGCACAAACTAGCTAGGGCACTATAGCTGTGCACTATGCCTAAATAGTAACAGGTTCAAATTTAAGCAAGTTAATAGCCTTTGGGAGACTGAATCATGGCAGTAAAAATGATGGAATTCTGAGTGTGTTAGAATTAACCGTGAAGAGATTTAAACAACTGGAGAAAGGGATTGAGTGAAAGATAAGTGCATTGAAAACTAGGCTTAGCCCAGAAAACGTGGCCCAGTTGTGAATAGCTTATACAATTTGAATTGGATAAAAACATTTTTAAAAACCTAGGTCTGGGACAATGGTATTTCAGGTTTATCTGGCAGAAGCAATATAAAACCGTTTTGGAGGGACACTTACATTTCTCAAATTAAGCTAGAGTACCACTGAAAATGGATGAAAGCCAACCAATAAAAACCCACCAACAAGACAAACACCACACCAAAAAAGACCTGTTGAAGATAAGCCTATAAAAACTTACAAATAACATGTTTTTTAAATTGATAAGATATGTAATTAGTATTAATAATGCTTCTTTTTTCACAATTTGTAATTAATGTCCGATATTTAAGGCACAAGTATATGTTTGTAATAATAAAATTTAGTTTCTGATTTCAAAAGAACTACTTCTAGTGTGCATTTCATTTGTGCACAATATAAAGGGCAGCATTTTAAAGTTACTGCTTAAGTGGGTTAAGTCTAATTTTATTTTCTCAGTGTGACATTTTATTTTATTTTTTTAAACAGAGTAAAAAGAAGTTTGAAAGAGAATGTAGAGAGGCAGAAAAAGCACAACAGAGTTATGAAAGATTGGATAATGATACCAATGCAACCAAGGCAGATGTTGAAAAGGTAGGAAACAATCTACACCATCTTTGATACCTAAATATTATTTGCATATGAAAAGAAGTCACCATTTCTATCAGTGTTAGAAGTTCCTTGAGATGCACTGCCTCTTAATCTAAAATATACAAATATTTCCTACTGGTCTGTGAAGGCAATGTGTTACTTAGTTTATTATAATATTTTAACTGCATTCAAAATGCAGAGGCAAGAAATAGTTGCTACTGGAATTGAATTTCTGTCCTATTCCAAAATAGGTAGCCTAAGATGTATCCATCAGGTATGTCAATAATTATAGTATAGCTTTGCCAACTTGAGAGTACACAACAAAACTGTCGAAGATATGTGATATTAGCTGCTTATTTTGGAAAAACTGAATCTTTTGTCACTGACTGTGGGCCAGATGTTTATCAGATAACTTCTTGACAAGATTAGCTCTGCAACTGCTGCTTATTAGCTTCTCCTGTCCCATTCCTAATGCTCTTTATCTTAGAACATTTGACACAGTGATAATACTGAAATGTTGGGATTTTGAAAGATAGATGAACTTTACTTCACACTGTTGTGTATACTGAAGGACTACCATGAATTATATTATCTCCTTTGGAGTTTATGATTCCCTAAAGGATGGAATGAGAAAAAAGGGAGAGAGGAACAATTTGTTTCCTGCCTTCTATTTTCTTTGCCAATTAAAAAAACCAGAAACCTTAAATTCATATAAATTCAGGTTGCAATTATAAGTCTTTTAGCATAACTCATGTTACTTCTGTATTTTCTACTCTGTTTTCAGTGACTTAAACCTTGACTAATAGTAAGTTTTCTATAATTAGAAATGTATGATCTTGAGCAACCTTTTTTTTTCTTTTAAGCTTTAACATTTTCTTATATTGGCTTCACTCATCTCTCTTGTTTGATTTTTGGGGTACCATAGAAAAGTATCAAATCTATTTGTTTTTCATAATAGCTTTACATACTTGCAGTGAATTCTGTTCTCCTAGAAAAACCATTATGTTTCAACTATTCCACAGGGCCAGGGATATACCTCAGCGGCACACGCGCCTGCCTGGCAAGCGCAAGGTCCTGAGTTCAATTCCTGGTACAAAAAAAAAAGTCAATTATTCCACATACGAAATAGCTTCGTTACCTTCACCATAATTACTTTCCTCCTGATACCCTTTAATTTGTCAATACTCAGTTTTTTAAAATTGTATCTAATAATCTAGGTGTGATCTGATTTGTTCTGAGTTTATCTCTCTTATTTTAATATTGAATATATGTTAATAGAGCCTAAATATGTATGGACTTGGGCAGCCACATTGTTTGGGTTGACTCTTACTGAGTTTATGGTTATCTGAAACCCTCTTTTTACATGTACAGAGAAATAAGAATCTATCTCAGGATTTATACTGTTTTAAATTAATATGTACATCTTTACTAGTTACTAGATTTGATCCTACTATTAAGGTTTTTAGAGCTTGATTTTTTTTTTTTTTTTTTTTGGCATGGTTTCTTGTTTATTGAGACAGGTTCTCTATGTAATCCAGGCTAGCTTTGAACTTACTATGTAGCCCAGGCTGATCTCAAACTTGTGATCCTTCTACTTTGGCCTCCTGAGTGCTGAGATTGTAGGCATATGCCACCACACAGGCCTGCATCCTGATTTTGATCATGATGCTAATTTTCTTCCCAGAACTAAGCCATATGCATAATTGATCAGTATATTACTATTACTTGATAAACATTTGGGCTACAATTGTAAAAGCACTATTTTATACATAGGAGACTTCTTTTATGTTGACATTAACTCCTTAAGAACTTTGATGCTGGTGATGTTTGTGCACACCTGTAATTCCAGCACTGTGGGAGGCTAAAGCAGAAGGATTCCAAGTTTAAACCCAGCCTTGCCTACCTTAGGGACTTAGTGAGACCCCATCTCACAATGTAAAAAAAAAGGCTCGAGTTGTACCTTGCTGCAAAGGCCCTGGCTTCAACCCCTAGTACCTCCAGAAAAGCCAGCAAAAAACCAACCCCACAAAGAAAACCTCCTTTGACTTATTATCAAATATTGATTAAAGTTACTTGTTTAATGGACTCTCATTTGACTTATTCATTTGGTCTACAGAGATAATTTTGGAGAATATTCAAACATCTTGAAATACAGATACAACATATCTGCTAGTTGGTTTGGACTCACTTGTTCAGAATTTCAGTGTTTATAGCTTCCTTTTTTATGCTCATATGTTTGCAGTTCTTTTTTAATTACTAGAGAATTAGGAGAGGCTTCAGTTGTTTCAGCTCCTGGCTTTTTCTTCCTCCATATTGATGGAGCCTCTGCCCCAGGCTGTGGGAATGACAGCCAGTTACTTGGAACTGGAAAAGTTTCCCCTGAAAAAACCATGAGGTTTTGTGGGAAGGGAATTTGTATTCCTCTCTTCCACCATGGCTTGTGATAGGTAGAAAGAGAAAAAGGGAAGGACGAATGAATGTGTTCTTAGGGTTCTAAGTTGGAACTTCTCATAAACTTTTCTGCAAAAATAATTTGGGCCTTAACTTTTAGTCTTCACAATACTTATTTATTGTAATCTTTAAGTATACTGTAGATTGAGTGGGTTTTTATGGGCTTTTCTGGGATTTTTGACTATCACATTTTCCATAGGTTATTTCTGAGATAAGAAGATCTAATTTATAGACTAGTGTCAGAAGGTCAGGGAACTACATTTATAGGAACTGGAATTATAATAGAGAGATGTATTGAGTGTGCTTTACAGTTTACAAACCCTACCATGTAGAATGATTTATTCCTTGGAAGTGTAAAAAAAACGAAAAAGAGCACAATTCCTATTTTGTTTTTTGTTTTTTGTGTTTTTTTTGTTTGTTTGTTTTTTCCGGTACCGGGAATCAAACTCACAACCTCGCGCTTGCCAGGCTGGCGCTGTGCCGCCAAGCTAAATCCCCAGCCCCATTTGTTCTTATTTTGGAACAGTTGATTTATTTGGATCACACTCCAATATGTCTAGAATTAACAGTTTGGGCTTATACTGTAATATCCTTACAAACATAGGTAATACTACTTTACTATATAAATAATATTGCTCTAGATACTATGACTTTCTACAAGAAATTGAGAACAGAATTAATATTCTTAATAATCATTATTTAATTGTGGTTTTGTAGAGATGTAATTTACATTATTCAAAAATCATATTTCTGTTATTTCACTGATTTTAGTGTCATATTCTAATTCTGAAAGTGAATTATAAAGAAATATTTTACTAACAGTCTATCCTTGAAGCTGTTTTTCTTCTATTCTGAATAAAGGCGATCTGTTTCAGGCTGTAACACTGTCATTTATTTACTTATTTTCCTTGTGGACTTCATAAAGAGAGTCTATTTAAATGGATTATTGCAAGGGAGGAACACTGTTACAGTAGGAGGGTGAATGTTGTGGTAAGGAGACCACTCTGACTATAATATTTGTGTGCATCTCCTTAAACTAAAATAATAATCAGTAGTTTGAAGGAGTCAGGCCACTTTGTTAGTCTTGCGATGTTAGGTGTTGGCTTCTGCACCTATATGACGTAGTTTTGGGATAAATTTTAGAAAACTGAATTGCTGTGATTTTGTTGTTTTTGGTAATGATTTGGACTAACTTCCTTCTAGGCCAAACAACAGTTGAACCTGCGTACACATATGGCTGATGAGAATAAAAATGAATATGCGGCACAGTTACAGAACTTCAATGGAGAACAACACAAACATTTCTATGTAGTCATTCCTCAGATTTACAAGGTAAACTTTAGGTATATGAAGTTAATCTAGTTTGAGTTGAGAAAAGGAGTCTTTAAATGTAAAACTTAAATTTTTTAAAAAAATCTTTTGTAGTTTTGGAGATCCCAGAGTTGAGGCAATGGCTAGACCAGAGCTATTTCCCCAACCCCCATGCTTAAGTTTTTCTAGATTTACTAGTCACTTAAATTAATGGTAAGAGATTTCTGTGTGATTGTACATTTGAAAAGTTTTTCCTATTAAATCACAAATTTTCCTATATGTTTATTACTAGTGTTATAAAGAAATAGCCACTACAACAATAACATTTTTGAAATAAATTTTATTACTGTACTATTAAGTATTTTGACCTTATAGGAAGAATTCATTGAAATTGTATATTGTGATCTGCTCAACTAGAATTAGGAAGTAGTTTTTTGACACTTCACCAGAATCATGAGCACTGGCAGAAAAAAGTGGCAGGAATAAATCTTCTAAAATGTATTTGCTAGCCTAGTTCTTGTCTAGGAATAAATCTTCAAAATGTATTTGCTAGCCTTGTTTGTCTTGTTGGCCCTATTAGATCATAATTACAATTCAGGCCTTAATTTGCTTATCAGTCCTGTCTGGCATCACTTAATGATACCACTGCCAGATAAAAACCCTAGAATTTTGAGGATTCAGTTATATTACTGCCTTTTCTAAAAAGAATAGAAATTAGAAGAAAAAGGTATATGAACAGTGTTGAATGAAGTGGTATCTAATGGAGAATAGAGAGTAGGCAGAAAGAATGTCAACCCAAGTACACTTCATTTCTTTTCTAAAGCAAGGTGAAAGTACTGAGGAAGCATACTGAGAGATGGCTAACTAGATCAGGGTATCAAATTCTGCTTATTTAGTCCAAAATGTCAGGCCTGCCATTCCTCACTCTGTGATGCTTTTCTAGGCTGACTAGTTAAGTTTTCACTTTCTGGGAGAGAACTTAAGTTGGAGACAAACTACCTTTGTGATTTGGTCTCTAGTGCTTTTATTTGGAACTTGATATGGAGTAGTTTTGCCATTTTGTGATGCGCAGAACCCTTCTTTTGAGACTGCAGGTCTCAAACTCCTAAGCTTTGAGAAGTAATTAAAAAGGAAAAATGGTATGAAGTCTGTGTGATGTGAGGACTTGAGTAGTGTAACTGCTTCCTAGGCAAGAGGAAGGTGAGTGTTGGTAAATAGAAAGTATCAAAAATACAGTACCTTGAAGTTATTGGGCTTCATGTATCCTGACATATTTCCTAGTGGGGCACTAGTGAATTTTGATTTGTGGGGATTCTGTGTATGTGCTACTTTGACCACATGACTGCTTGTTTCCCCTCTTGTGTCCTCAAGTGTTAATAGTCACTCTGAGCTGTAGGTGGTAGGGTGTGTGGGTACCTCTGTGTATGTAATCGGCTGTGGACATTTAACTCAGCCAACTGTTACCAAAATATTCTAAACTAATGTGTAAAGGATTGGAAGTCCTAGACTTTTATATATACATTATAGGCTAATTACTTTAAAAACAAAATTGGTGCCAGAATTTTTTCTTCAAATCAGACTTTTACTGGAAGCATAAATAATAAGAACTATTCCAGAGACAAAAAGGTGGGAGAGATAAGAGATAGGGAGGTGGTAGCCTGGAAGGAGTTCTGATAGAAGATGTGAAAGCCAGATGACAGTGTCACCTGATTTTTGGATGTACAAAAAGCCTTATTTTTTCTTTCTTTTTTTCTTTTTTTTTTTTTTTTCAAGATTTAGCAGTCTTTGGATTTTCAGTATCATGTGTCCATAAAGTGCTTGTTAAAAAATAGAAAACAACTGTATGGTTATTAGGGTAGAAATCTTCAGTTATTTTGGGAGAGGATCGCTAATCCTCTCTCTCGGAATAAGAAACCTGTTTTCATTTTTTTGAAATTCCTCATTCTTAGCAACTACAAGAAATGGATGAACGAAGGACGATTAAACTGAGTGAGTGTTACAGAGGATTTGCCGACTCAGAACGCAAGGTTATTCCCATCATCTCAAAATGTTTGGAAGGAATGATTCTTGCAGCGAAATCAGTTGATGAAAGAAGAGTAAGTGCTGTATAAGTGACTCTGAATACATGCATTTGTGCAGTTTATAATTGGTTTGGAAAAGAAATAGTCCGATGGGTACTTGATTCTGCTATGTTCTGTAGAAGAGAATTTTATATTAAGACTCTTTTAAACATCATTATAACTGCTGAAATTCTGAGCCCCTCTCCCCAAATTTACTAGTCGTCTTGTTCTCCCACTAATTTTTCAGTTCTAATCCAAGAGTATAACCTGTGAACTGTGTGATACAAATTGTATTATGCTGTTCATCTGTTGAAAGTTTAGAAAAGGATATGGTCAAATAGATCTGGAGTTGTGAGAGTTGACTTTAACACAGGAGTTGGGTGGTGACTGGTGCTTGGACTAGACCAGAAACATGGGTAGCATGTGGAATAATGACTCATAAAGGGGAGCAAAGAGGGTGTGCTGAGTAGAGGGAACAGTGAGAGTCCTCCCCTCCTTGAGGAAATAAACCCAATCTTACTGTATCTTGACTAAAGTATAGGAGAATCTATGGTTGGTTTTCAGTAAATATTGAGCAACCAAAAAGCATGGTTGACAGAACCTGGGAGTACAAGGGAAGAGCAAGATAAAAGGAATAATTTTGGCCAGGCATGGTGGTGGACAGCTATAATCCCAGTACTCTGGGAGCCTGAGGCAGGAAAGTACCAAGTTTGGACCCAGCCTGGGCAATTTAATGGCTTAAAGAAACCCTGTCTCAGAATCTTAAAAAAATAATAAATACATTTTAAAAGGTTTATGGATGTAGCTCAGTGCAAAGGCCCTGGTTTTCAACCCCCCCCGTACCACAGACACACACAAATGAGGATATCACCTTTCTAATAGATGATTTGTCAAGAACTGCTAGGCAAGCTGGGCATGGTATTGTATACCTGTAATCTTGTGATGCTGGGAGGCTGAGGCAGGAGGAACAGAAGTTTATAGACTGAGTCTTAAAAAATAAAACTAAAAGAAAAGAGAAGAAAGGGCTGAAGATGTAAATCAGGGTGAATGGTGATTTAAATCCTTAGTACCACCAAAAAACCCCCCAAACCTAATCTAGTTTTGTGCAGAGGTGGGCATCAGATGTGTATCACATATTTAAGTTTCTACAGCATGCCTAACTGGTAGATGTTAATGAGGATCCTTCCTATAAGAATGAGTAGAATTCTTAAATTTTAAAAAAGCCAAGACGATTTGGGGCTTCTTTCAGTGAGTGTTCCGAAGTGCATGTGTATTTCATTGTGGCTGTATCCCAGGTTATACAGTAGAGTTAGGGCTGTCTCGTTCTTTCACTCTTCTTTCTTTTACCTTCTAGCAAGTGCTTGCTGGTGCGGTAGCATTAGCGAGGAAAGTAAGATATGATACGTAACTTTTGACTAAATAACAGGCAAAAAATGTCCTGCTAACAGAAGCAAGGAGCAAAAGAGCAGAGATGATTATGGGTAGGGAGGAGTTTGTAGAGATAGTATACTGTTTGAAAATAATGAGTTTTTAATATGTCGGTAAAACACTTAGAAGTATGTTTAAAACAATATATAGTACTTATATGAGTGTTTAAATTTTCTGTGAACAGTGTTAAACTATAGTTTTGCACTTGAATTTTACAGAGAAGTGTTTGTGAGCCCCAGAACAGTTTCAGGTCTTTCCCTGCTAACATTCCACAATATGTATTTAAATAATCTTACTTTTTTCTTCCCCGTTAGATGAATGAAGGCTTTCTACTCATTATTTGTGATTAAATCCTCTTCTTCCAAAGAACTTCTTTGTAGACATCTTGTAAAGCAGATGTCTAATTTTTTTAAAGATGTTTTTTTTTTAAATTTTCTCATCATTTCTACTTTATAACCTTTTTCTGTAGTCTTTTTCTTAGGTCTTTCTAACCAGCTAACTAGTTATCAGATGAATTTTGAGGAGTTAAAGCTACTGAGTAGAAAGTTTCCTGAGTACTATAAATTGAGTGATAAATTTGTAGGATTACATATATAAGTTTTATTATAAACTCACAAGAGGAAATTATTCACTTTAAACTTTGTTTTTTTTTTTTTTTTTTTGGTTTTTTTCTCCGGTACCAGGAACCGAACTCACGACCTTGTGCTTGCCAGGCAGGCGCTTTGCCGCTGAGCTAAATCCCCAGCCCCTTAAACTTTGATTATTTCAGAGTTAAACTTCTGTTTCTTTGTAACAAAGCTTTGAAAACTAATGTATTATGAACAAATGAAATGTTTTTTAAAAATTTGTTCCTGTTTATAGGACTCTCAAATGGTGGTAGATTCGTTCAAGTCTGGTTTTGAGCCTCCAGGAGACTTTCCGTTTGAAGATTACAGCCAGCACATTTACAGAACCATTTCTGACGGGACGATCAGTGCACCCAGACAGGAGAGTGGGAAGGTAGATGCCAGAACCACAGTAGGAAAGGCCAAGGGCAAATTGTGGCTCTTTGGAAAGAAGCCAAAGGTAAGTAATAAAATTCCTGTCTGCTAATCAGATTTTGTTTTAATAAGTCAGTTAAGCTGATGCAAGTATTGAATAGATAATGATTTATTATTAATGAAGAGTAGGTGTTTTCAATTTGATTCAACTAAACTTTTACTTATTAACCGTTATGTTTTAAAAAATATTACTGAGTTTAACATTTGACTACCAATTAATAATGAATAGAAATATTAACTAAATTGTAATATCTAGTTGATCTATATGTGTTTAAAATTTCATTTGTATATAACTTCTCTCAGAATTTCTAAGGAAACATGTTTCTAACTAAAGGACCACTAAAATACAATTCTCAGATGGAATGAATGATTAACCACGGTAATGGTCAATGTCAAATTAGATCTTAACAGATCATACTAATACAATTATTTTTATCATCCATATGAGTTTTTAATGGGAATGGCTCAGTGTTTTTAATGGAAGTTTTTGTTTTTTGAATTGGGGTTTTTATAAATCACTAGTTAAGAGAATCTTACTCTTGTTAATAAAACCCAGTTTTTGATGTGCTGTTTATTTTAGATGGGTAGAATTAGCTCATGAGGTGAGCAAATGGAATAGATGAGTGCTTTTTATCAATTTAGTGGTTGCAATGTAATATCAGAAAGAATAGATATATACCTCTAGCCTGATGTGCTATATTTTTACCTGATTAAATTCACTTCTTTGATCTTGGCATAAGTGTAGATAAAATTGAATTCAAATTACATATACTGTAAGTATATTTTAAAGTACTTTTATAATGAACTCAGTCTTTAGTTATGCTTTTAATAATATTGTCCAGTAAAGAAGTTAAAAGGTGAGACTTTTTAAAACCAGATTAGAAGCTAGACTTGCTTAGAAATATAAGCAGTACTGAATTGTACTTAAAAAGATGTGAAATAAGGATGAAATAGAAACTGTCCCAAAAGTCATGAATTTAATGAAAGTTTTCCTCCTAGTCATAACTTTAGATGTAGCTGCTGCCTTTGTCTCTTGACCAATTACAGGTTAAGTATAATCTGAATAAAAGAGAATTTTTAAAAATCTAGGTCATATATTGTTCTAACACTGTAATTTATGTACTCTATATTTTAAATCTGTCAGCTTATAAAGATGATCTGGTGAAATGGTGTAATTTTAAAAGTTAATTTGACTTTTATAAATTATAGTTTCTGGAAAAACCATATTTAGTTTATTATAATACTTTATAGAAAACTTTATTTGAGGTATATTTTGTGATAGTATGTTGCCAAAAATAGAATTTTCATTTAGGAACAAACTATGCACACTTGGCTTATTGATTCCTTTCTTTATTTCCATATTAGCCACAGTCCCCACCCTTAACCCCTACTAGTTTATTCACATCCAGTACTCCTAATGGGTCCCAGTTTCTCACATTCTCCATTGAGCCCGTGCATTATTGTATGAATGAAATAAAAACAGGGAAGCCCAGAATTCCTTCTTTCAGAAGCCTCAAAAGAGGGGTAAGTTTAATAATGGGTTAAAATGCATGATGGCCTATTGTGTGTGTAGTGTGGCTTTAATACTCTCCACCCTCATTATAAGGCTCTCTCCTGTAAATACATAGTTTAAAACACCACAGAATTAAGTATAGCTGCCCTTAAGTTAAAGACAACTCCTCTTTATAACATTTGAAATGCTCAACCATAAAAGAATGGTGTTATAAAGAGGGTGCTGGGTACAATCATATTTTAGCTATTTTTTGTTTATGTGAAATCATATGTCCACCATTGTCTTGTAATGTATTTACATTTTTAAGACTTTCAGTAATTTGTCACTGGAATTACTCTTGTAATAATTTATCACTAATGCTGACTTCACCTGCCAACTTTATAAAGTATTACTTTGTTGATGATAAAATATCAAACTTAATTTTAATTGCCCTACTTAACTTTTAAAAGCATAAAATAAAATTTGCAATAGCTTAATAAAAAACTAAAAATCAGCATGCTAGCCAAACATGGTGGCACACACTGGTAATCCCAGCATTTGGGAGGCAGAGACAGGAGGATCTGGAGTTCAAAGCTAGCCAGGGCTACAGAAAGAAGTTCAAAGCCAACAAGACCCTATCTCCAATAACCCATACATGTATGCATGCTTGCATACATACGTATGTTAAATATAAAGATTCTTTATAGATCAAATTAATAGAAGGTACTTTTAAATTATAAAGCTCTTAAAAATACTTAGGTATTATTGAGTCAGGTTTACATGGAAATTATTAAACTATTTTTTCTAAATTTTCCCTGTACTCTTAAAAAAAGTTTAGATTAGCCTTTGACATGTACTTATTCCTAATAATACTCTGCAAATGAAAATTTATAGACTAGTAAACTGCAGCTAAGTATTAAACTGTTCCTTAGCAATAACTTTTACACTCCTGATAAATAAATTTACTGCATTATGTTACTGAGGATAATTTTTTTTCCCTTCCTTTATTTGGTACTGGGAATTGAACTCAGGGCTTTGCTCATGCTAATAAGCATTCAGTCTACCACTGAACCATATCCCAGTCCCCTAAATTTTTTGTCTGTATTTGATTTTTAGGTTATGCTCCTACAAATTAGATTCATTTATAAGATTTATTTGGACATTGGAAAAACAGACATGATAATCCACAGATGAAAAAATCAGTCTTCTCACTGCCATAGGAAGTCTAATCATTAACAGTGATACACTGAAGTGGGATTCTTTCCTTCTTCCATTTCCTGTTTCCCTTTCCTTTTTGTTCTTTTTTCTCTTTCCTTCCATGTCCTTTTTTTCCTCCTTTCTGTAGCCCTTCTCATACTAATTGCATTTTGGCCACTTGTAGACAAAATGTTTATTTGCATTTAAAAAATACAACTTAACTTCACTAATGTCAGTAATACAGTGGAAATGTTCCAGTGTATTATGACACTTTTTTTTTCATTCCTCCAATGAAATGAAGTTCTTTGCTTCTGTCTTGCCTAATTTTCTGTGTGAATAACATACGTGATTCATGACACTTTGAACAGTCCCTGTGGATGGGTTTATATTGTACTTGCAGACATGCTGTTACCATTTTTTAACTAAAGCTTAATACTTGCTTGAAAGACTTTCAGAAATCATATTTGGAATTTCTATTGTCTTGAGTTACGAGAGTAACATTTATTCCCATGTTACTTCTCCATGTCATAGAAATACAAAATAAATACAATACTGAGAAAAAAATTTTAGGCAGAACTGGAGAAAGAAGCTTTAATATATGGCATCTTCATTCTTACTGAACAAGTAGCAGATGCAATTTTACAATGACAGAACTTAAAAACAGTTGCTTGATCATTGTTTATTTTCATACAGTAGTTTAATTTTAAATATTCATACTTTGGGGAGGGCGGCTAGTTTCAGAAGGCTGAAATACCCTTCCAGTTTTAGTACTACTTAGAGAAATGGTGTGCAAGATAGAAAATACCACAAACTAACTAGGGTGTTAGAGGATGGAGCGGGAAGAAAGGGTCTTATAACCTTAGGACTGAAATACTTCTGTTCCTTCGGTCTTTGGTAGTTTACTAGGTACTATTTCAAAATTAACCCAAAGAGATGTTTTCCTTCCACTTAAGAATTTTATCAGTGTAGAAAACTTGAAAACAAAGACAATAAACTATAATAAGCAAGTTGATATATTTTCCATGGATTTTTTGGTCCTTTAATCTGCCAGAGTAGGTCTTGAGGTTTTTTTAAGATGGTGAATTGTACCATTCAATTTAAAAACTCTTGTTTTGGGCTATATTTGTCAGGCATTGTTTTTCCTAAGCATCTTTTTAAAGAAGTTATAATTTTCTTTTTTAAAAGAAAAATCGTTTATACAGTACCCTGTATTAGTAAGGATATGAGAAATGTTGTATTAGACCAGTGATGGTAAACCATTAGAGCTTTCGGTGATAATAGCCAGCTGAAGCATGTGTGCTGTGGGTTCGCCACCACTGTATTAGACCAATAATTTTAAGTTTGACAAGGGTACCAGTGGATTCCTTCTGAAGAATGAGGATCTATAGTTTCTTCCTTTGACATCAAGTGTTGTAGATATTTAGGGAATATACCAAAACTTGCCTGCTATGACATCCACACTGATAATTTCTACTACTTCATTTGAGTTTCACTAGATACTCCTTTCTATAAAATAGATTCATCTGCAATAATAAGCTCATGTTTTTTTTTTTTTTTTTTTTTGGTTTTTTTCCGGTACCGGGAACCGAACTCATGACCTTGCGCTTGCCAGGGAGGCGCTTTTGCCACTGAGCTAAATCCCCAGCCCCAAGCTCATGTTTTTTGTCTAAATTATTTATGACCTTAGAGACTTCCAGTTTTTAACTTTAATATATTCAGAGTACAATTCTCAGGATTTTGACCTATTTTAATTGCCTGATTTCCTTATTTAGCTCTTTCGTATAGGATATAGTAGGTATATATATATGAAATTTTCTAGTTTGTAGGTTTATTATAATTGTATATGGTAGTATGGCATTTTTGCATTGAACATATACTACTTTAATAAGTATACAAAATGTTTCTAATATTTTTACAAAGAACTTGCATTCCTAAATCCAAGATTACTGGGCTGTAGGATTGTTTTCCATTTCAGAGTGAAACTAAATTAGTTATAAATGTTAAATCTTTGGTTTTCAGCTATAATTATCTTAATGTTTTCTCTAAAAGATATTAATACAGAAATGAGGAAAACTATATCCCTCAGAAATTTAGCTAGTAAAAATTGTCATAAGAATAAATAAATAATTCAGATATTGTTTCTTGGCCTCTCTGTATAGCATATAACAGCATTTTGATGAAAACAATAAATATCTTTCCTTAATTTAGACCCTCTTATTTCCTTACGAGAAATTTTGTCATAGCAAAATAGTTTTTGTTCCTTAAAACTACTGACAGTCTAAAGAATGTTAAGCTTAGTTCAGAAAGATAATGAATAGCAAATGTCATCTTTTCTTACCTTCATTACCATTAATATATATGGTCAACTCATCAGAGATAAGGGGTAGATATTTTTGCCAGATATTTATTAAAGTTCATTCATATTTTTATGTGAAATTCTATCTGACCTCTCTCTACCACCTTCTCTTAAAACATAATGACTTAAACCAAGTGTGGTGGCACATGCCTGTAATCCCAGCTGCTTGGGAGGCTGAGGCAAGAAGACCACAAGTTCAAGGCCAGTGTGGGCAAATCTGTGAGACCTTGTTTAAAATAAAATGATTAAAAGGGGGTAGGGCTGAGGTGTAACTCAGTGGTAAAATGCTTGCTTAGTATGTGTGAGGCACTGGGTTCAATCCTCAGTACCAGAAATTAAAAATCATGATTTATAGATCTGGGGAAAATGAATAATTTAAAGGCTGCCAGCTGGAAGTAATGAGTGTAAAGACTAATTCTGTAAAGTTTGCTGTATACTCTGGGACACTGTGTGTGTGTGTGTGTGTGTGTGTGTGTGTGTGTGTTTGGCATTTATATTGTATAAGAGCACTGTGGTTGCTTTCTTTACACTTGGTGTCACTTTATATTGTTAGGAAGAATAAATTTTAATCAGTCCTCTAAAATTAAAGTTACATTTTTTAGTATTTTTTAAGTGTATGGATTTCAGAATAAAAACTGAAAAACAGAAACTATTTTAAAAGCAAAATTTGACCCCATATGTCTGTGTCTATCAGGAAATGTGTCATAAAAAACTTGATTCTGGGTAGCTAAATTTATTACTTTGATAATAATATAATTTTGATACGTCCATGCATTTAAGAAAAGGCACTTTAAAACTAAAAATGTTGCCCTCATGTAATCATCATAAAGTTAAACTCAAAATAGTCTTTATTGAACTGTAAAAATTTACACAATGACATTTTCTTTAATGCATTGGGAAGGATATTCTATTTTTTAATATTTCATGAAGTGTTTCTTTTTAAATGGCTAATATTAGATCTTTTATATTCAACTTCTCAGATAGGGTTTTTGAGAATCTATATAAATAAAACTCATCTATGTAAAAATTCTCTTTAAAAGAAAGTGGATGATTACTGATAGAATGATAATTTTGGGGTTTTATTTAAACTTAGAAAATATCTGCCCATTATCATCAGTGTCTGCTTATTTTTGCAAGTAATTTGCTTTCCCAAAATGTGCTTCAAATTGTGCCCCCCACCCACCCCGGCATAATTGTTTGGATTGTGAAATGTACATGATTTAGTTCAATATTGTAAAAAAAAAAGCAAAACCTGTAAGTTATTGCATCTTCTGTATTATAGTTTCATGTAAATAATTTACCATTTCTTTCTGTTTTCCATTGAACTATTCAGTGGTCGGTGAAGATGGTAAGCCTTGTGTGCTGATCTATATACTGTGCCAACATTAAGTAATCTCAAAACATTGTTTTGTTTAATTCAAAAAAAGTGGTAAAATACATCCCACATTTTCACTTTGTGTGTGTTTTTACTTTTTATAGTTTAATCCATAGTCCAACATATGCCAGTACCTCTCATGTCATAGATTAGAAAATATTGTGGTTAATTGTCAACAACCTGTTTTAGTTCTTAAACGTTACTAGGTAGAGTGTTCTTGCCATGTTACAGGGAAGAATGAAATTATAGTTAAAAATATTTGAAAAGGTACATGATAGAGCAAAAGTTCATTATATGCAGAATAAAAACTTAGCAAAAATTGTTAGAACCTTTTTAAAAGATCGTATTAATTTGATTTATAACTCATCATAAGTGTTGTTAGATTTTTTCCCAAAGAAGAAATTTTTTTCTACTATGGAGTAAGTGTTCTATTCTTCTATACTACTGAAGGGGAACAGAAGCATAAATAACCTAATTATTATGGATGTGAGTGTGTAAGAGTGTGTGTGTATGTGTGTATATTTGGGATGATCCTTTATGTATTTATTTTGAACACATTAGTGAAGTTACATTGTGAAGAACAAACTACCAAATTATTGGAATAGCCTGTATAGGAAGCTATTTAAAATAGATTTTGGAAAATAACTACTTTTTTTTTAGATACTTAAAATTCAGTCTTTTATAAATTCCCTTTTAGTAAGACGGCATTAAGTGCCTTAAAAGGCTTCTTTACATTCATAGGAAATATGAATATAATCTAATACTCAAATGGGGTATTTGAAATGCAAGTGATTAGGTATCTGCTGTAAATAAATTTGATGATAAGCTCTAATTTAGGGAGAGGTGGCAATCTGGAGATTTACTTGTGTGGATAATTGTCAATTTATTATAATATTATCCCAGAAAGGGCTACAACATTGCAGTGTATTTCTTGGTTTCATTAATTAATTTTTTGAGATTTTCAGAAATATTTTTAAAAATATAAATTAGAAGCTTATCTTTGGCACACATATAATTTAAAACTTGACCCCAAATTAAAATAAACTAACAATTTATGTTGACAATTAACTACTGAATTTAAAGGAACTTCACAGGAAATTTTGTGATTGATATATTTAGATCAGATTTGGTTGACATTGTTTCTAGTGACTGGTGTAGAAGAAACGACAGTGACTTAGGATGCTCTGCTTTTGGTTGTCAAGCTTGTTGAATGTCCAGTGTGCAGACCACTGGGGAAGGAATCTGAGGATTCTGTTACTAATTAAATGTTACGTTTGATTATAACTCATCCTAAAAGTGAGATTTTTCATTTTAAAAGTAACTGAAGCATTCTTACAGATGAGGGAATAAAGCTATGCAGTGTGTATTACAGGTGTAAGTGGCCCGAATTTTGAGAGCCCATTTCAGCAACTCTGAAAAACACTGAACTTTCTTATTCTCAAAATAATCATTTTGAAAGAAAAATGAAGAATAATAGCTGTCATCAGTTTTTAGAGTATATAAAAAGTAATTTATATTAATTGAGTTCAATAGTTGCTGATAACGGTTCTGTTATGATCTCTAATAATGTAGCTTGAGTAACAATGACCAAAATAGTGTTTAAGAGGAAAAAGATGTCATTTGAATAAAATCTTACATTTTAAACACTAGCACTTTTTCTAAGTTACTTGATTATTAAGCCATTAAGAATTTTTCAGATACCAAGAGTCCTTCCTACAGAAGTATTATATCCTTTCTTTGGGCTTTACCTTTTTTTCAAGTACAGTTGAGGTAATTTATTTAGTTTACATAGGAAAATTAAAAATATATTCTGTGTATGAGTATAATTTTACTCAGTGGGTAAGTCTAGTTTTTGTTTTAAGTGATCAGATACATTTTGATTCCAAAGAATGGTTTAGTGAGTGTAACCAAAGACTGTATGTAGTATTGAAGCATATTTCAATTATCAGTTGCCATTATGAGGTAAGTTGCTTAGTTAAATCAATCATGTAAACTCATATTTTTATTTTGAACATTTGTAGCATTCTAAGTGCTATAGCAATGGGTTTGATGTTGGAAGGTAGTCTAATAATTTGTGTAGATGAGAAATGTTATGTGTTTCCATTTTGTTGTTGTTGCTGTAAGAAGATTCATATGTATTCATTTTAACTCTGCCAAGACTTGAAAGCAATGTGATCCTAGTAATTACCAGTTACCTGAATGTGGTGATATTTTTATCTATTCTGTTTTGTGGTTTAAAAATGTGACTGAAATGTGAGCTCTTTAATGTAATTGTGTTCATTAACGTATCTATGTAAATTTCCTTTTTTTTTTTTTTTTAAAGAAAAGGGTTTGACGCAAATTTGAGATTAAAATAATCTTACTTTGAAACAAGTACATTTAAAAAATAAAATTTTCTGAAAATGTCTTTAATAATGATTTAGACTCTCTTTTCAGGGCCCAGCACTAGAAGATTTTAGTCATCTGCCACCAGAACAGAGACGTAAAAAACTTCAGCAGCGCATTGATGAACTTAACAGGGAACTACAGAAAGAATCAGACCAAAAGTAGTGTTTCCTTAATTTCTCTGTATCATTATTATTTTTTAAGAGTCTATTTTAAATGATATGTCTAAATGTGGTATATGGAACATTTCAGAATCTCATAATCTGGACTGAGAATATAGCTCAGTGATAGAATGTTTGCCTAACATGTCTGAGGGACTGGATTCAGTTCTCAGCACCAATCATATTTCTTGATTGAAATATCTTTTTTTTTTTTTTTAATTGAGATAAGGTTTTAGTACATAGTCTAGGCTGGTCTTGAACTCATTGTTTCACAGTCTGGACTGGCTTTGAACTTGTGATCCTCCTGCCTTAGCCTCCCAACTGCTGGGATTACAGGCATGTGCCAGCATGTCTGGCTCTGATTGAAGTATCATTTGAGAAAAACTTTATGGTTGCCATGTCATAGGTAAAAATGAAGTGCTAGAAGGTTTTTTTTTGTTTTGTTTTTGCATTTCACTTTTTTATTAGTTGCTGTAGTATATACTTAACGTCTTCTATAAACTTGTAAAATGATTTGATGATGCATTATTAAGAGTAGTTGCATCAGAACTAACCACCTCTTCTACTTTGATAAATTTTCATTTTGTTTTGGTATATAAATTGACCTCACTAGCAACTTGAGCCTATAATTATTTGCTGTAAAACATGTTAGCAAACATTTGTTCACTTTGTAACTTTTTTGTTTTTACGTTTTCTTTAGTTCAGTTTTTTAAAAAAATGGACGTAGAGTTATTTATGATGAATAAAGGGTTACTAAAATGAATTGGTGACTTAGTATATATCTTTACTGAAGATGATTGTGAGGTTGGAGATACAGCTTAGTGGTAGACTACTTGCCTAGCAAGACCTCTAGCATGAGAGAGTGAAGATTTGGTATTAAGAATTATATATCAGGTATTATGGTATGCTTAATCATAAATCAAATATTAGGGGTCTGGAGATATAGCTCAGTGGCATAAGCACCTGCCTGGCAAATGCAAAGTCCTGAGTTTGATTCCCAGTACCAAAAAAAAAGAAAAAAAGACAAATATTATAATTGATTCTCATATTTCACAGTAGTTAATGGTTCAGAGTCATCGGGAGCACTAAATTACTAAATATTGAAACATTGTTCCTAGAGGAAATATAAGGCTGAGCCCTTGGTAGCCACTGGTCCAACATTTTCATCAACAGATAGATACATACAAATATATAAAACTTTGTCTTGTGTATGTTTCTGATTAAAAATACCTTGTTTAGTAGTGTTGATTAGTTAACTTTGAGCTCTGCCAGTAGCATTTGTAATTCATGCCTAAACAGAGTTTGTGCAACACTACACAGCATTGTGTAGGAGCTGCTGTAAACACCAAGGTCACTAACAAAAAGTGAAGTGGAAAAAAATAACACTAACTAAATTGCAAAAAGGACATTCAGAGTGTGACAGGTGAAACAGGAAGGCAAAATATTTCCTTGCTTGACCTTAGCTGGGAGCTTGCATGCGCATCCAGTGACTCAAGTTCTTCTGTCCTGCACATGTCCATGACGAGCAGGAAGGTACTTCGAATGCCAGCTTTAGGTTACAAATAAATTTTAGTGAGTAGGCAGCTTACAAATATGGCGTCTGTCAACAATAAGATAAACTGTATTAGTATAAATAGTATTTAGTAAAATTATTTCTTAGTAGAGCAACATAAAAATAGTGTGGAAAATTATACCATTTAGTTTAATATTTGTTGCTTTTAGTTCACACCAGGAACTATAAGCGTATAAAAATGGAGACAGGCTAGTTCACATTTTACTTGGGAAGGATAAGACTGACCTAGGCCATAATTTTTACACAGGCTGGATTGTTGTAAGTGCTAATAGATATAAATAAACTTCTAGGGGCTCCTAGAAGAAAGAATTATGAAATTTTACCGAGATAATTAGGCAGGACTTTACTGAGGAGACAGTGGGGAGAAGAGAAGAAGGCTGTAGTCTAGGAAATGAATGTTTATTGAGTGATTTTTGTATCAGGTACTGAACTGTGCATTTTATATGTCAACTGAATTATTTAAATAGCCTTCCCAGGTTATTGTTCCATTATATAGGTGAAGAAACGGGGTGTCAACTAAATACATATTTTGTCTAAGATTAGGTAGCTGGTAAATGTCAGAGTTAACATTCTAGACACTAGTCGGCTTGTCTGCAGAGCATTGGAATTGGACCTTAAAGGGGGAAAAGGATTTTGTCAGATAAAGTGAGGGAGATGAAAGTAGCATTCAAAAAAAGTGGGGAAGACAACAATAATGGCATAGAAATATACTTGACGTGCCTGGAGTTTAATCTGGGTGACTTAGTTAGAAATGTGGAGTATAACGACAGAACATGAGTGTGAAAAAGTATAGAATGAAGTAAGAAATATCTTGAACATTTTGTTTGGAATTCTGTAGATACTGGGGAATCATGAGAAGTTGTTGAAGGTATATACTAGCAGATTTGTATCCTAAAGATGGGTCATTGAAAGCTGCATGAAGAGTAGATCATCTAGAAAGGAGATTAGAGGTAGGGAGTCAAGTTAGGGGATTTGATATCAGTCCAGGCAAGAATTGCCAAGGTCCTAAATTAAATTGTGGCCATGAGAAAAGAATGAAAAAGTAGATGTAGGAAGTCATTTCAAAACCAAAATAGATTGGACTTTGTACTTGACTGGATGTTGTGCAGGAGAAAAATGGAGGTTTAAACAAGAAAAAGCTTGTAGCTCAATAGCTATAGAGGTAATTGGAACAGTAAAAAAAAAAAATTGAAAACTAAGTTTGGGGCAAAAATATGGTTTTACCTTTGTTGATTTTGAAATATGTGAAAAATATATGTGGGAAATATCCAGTTGGGTTGGAAATAGAAATTTGAAACTTAGAGAAAAGGGACTGCACATAGACATTTGAGAATCATCTGAAAATAGATAATGAGATGAGAAGAAACCTCTGTCATTTTATGTAACAGACATTTAAAAATTAAATACAGAGAAGAAGGAGCCAATGAGATATTGAAAGAAAGCAGAGGTGAGGAGGAGGAGGAAAAGAAAATGTCTCTTCCAGGTCAAGAAGGGAAAGAGTTTTAAGGCGTGTTCATCTATGGTGTTGGATGTTAGCGTCAGGGACACTGATTGGGTGAAACCTATGGTAATATAATTAAAGAAGAGGAGCTGGGTTAAGAGGAATTGACAAGTGATTGAATTTAAAGAGGGGGCAAGTTAAAGATGGCATTCTATTTCTAGCATAGGTGAGGGGGAGGATGGTGACGTTCTGTGAACTGGAGAACACTGGTAAAATAGTGTAGCTGGGTGGGGATATAATGAGTTTGATTAGGGATGTGACGAATATAAGCATATTGAGTATTTTACCAGCCATTTATTAAACCTGTACTTGTGTGTGTATGTAATCCTTGTTTATAGAAAACAAATGAGAAATGAAATCTGTACTTTTTGATATTACTTAGTGTTTAAAAGATAGTTTCCATAAATTATATACATTTTCAGCTTTATGCAAATCGTTTTTAGTCAGGTAACATTTGACTGAACTTAAAGAGATGTGACGCTACTTAAGGTGAAGTTAGAGTTGAGTCATCCAAGTTAAGTGAAACTCCTACCTAAAAGTACATGAATCACATTAATTCTATGATTTCCTTTCCTTTTTCAGAGATGCACTCAACAAAATGAAAGATGTATATGAGAAAAATCCACAAATGGGGGATCCAGGGAGTTTGCAGCCTAAATTAGCAGAGACAATGAATAATATTGACCGCCTGCGAATGGAAATCCACAAGAATGAGGTACATTTGTTATTCATCACTTGTCTGAGGTATACTTTTATAAGCGTTATTATGATAGATTGGTTTTTGCTAGAAGTGAGTTCTAATATTTATTTTTAGGATTGATGATCTGCAAGTAAAGTATCATCATGATATATATATATGTGTGTATATATATATATATATATATATATTAGCATACCATAATCTATATGTCATATATATAGATTAATTCTTCAGTAGACATTCTTAAAACCTTGATATAAAGGTACACATTTATGCTGTGTTTTAAAAATCAGCTGCAACATTGGTTATTAACCAGATTGGAATAAACATTTCTTGCCTCTTAAGACTCACAATAGTTATAACAACTCAAAGCAAGCCGGGCGTGGTGGCGCACACCTGTAATCCCAGCACTCGGGAGGCTGAGGCAGGAGGATCCTTGCGAGTTTGAGACCAGCCTGGGCTACAAAGTGAGCTCAAGGCCAGCCTGAACTGCATACTGAGACCCTGTTTCAAAAATACAAAACAAAAACAAAAACAACTCAAAGCACATTTCAAATGTAGGCTATCTTGTGGGTTTTTGAGCAGACTTACTGAACTCGTAGTCTGTTTGCTTGCTTGCTTGCTTGCTTGTTTATTTATGTATTTATTTATTTTTCCCTAAGGCATGGCTCTCTGAAGTTGAAGGCAAAACAGGTGGTAGAGGAGACAGAAGACATAGCAGTGATATAAATCATCTTGTAACACAGGGACGAGAAAGGTTATTTTAAAAACTTTAAAAATTTGTATGTCTTTTTCTTCCCCTCATTTTTCACACCTTTGTCCTAAACTTCATACAGTGCTATTTCTTCATACAGTTCTTTCTCTTTCTCCCTTTCTTCCATGGTTCTCTAATTTAAAAAGTTTGGCATTTCATAACTTCAGGTTTTTGAACCTAAGTCATTTTCTGTTCCTTTAAGTGATTGATTACAGGTGAAGTATGATATTTCTTCTTGCTGTTTAATTCTAGTTTATCATGCATCTAAAAAGTAATCTGATCTAAGAACATAAAAGATTCTTGGAATTACAATCTCAAGGCACAGGAACCTCCGCATAGAAAGATTTTATTTAGGTAGAGTTGATAACTTATGCCAAAGAAAAATTTTACTGTCAACTGCTCGGTTTTGTAAAGGAAAAATGGGGTATATATTGTTAGGATAGATCGGTTTCCATTTGGCATTTTGCCAAGTTTCCATGTACTACTTGCAACATTTCCTCCTTGGTGTAATGTCTTCCTGCTCCCTCACCATAAAAACCCACAAATTAGGACTTAATTTAGAGAAGAATTTGTGAGATCTAATGTCAAATCTTGGTTTACTACTGAGTAATTTGAACAAGTTCATCTTTAATATTCCCTGGATCTATTTCCTAAACTGGAGATTTAAATACACATCCTGGAGAGTCATTAGTAGTAAAAGAAACAAAATACCTGGAAATAGTACATGCTTCACAAATGTTAATTCTTCCCTCTCCTTCACTGTTTCCTGTCACGTCTTGAGACTGTATCTCTTCAGGTTTTTATTATTAGCTGTAATTCCAGACTAAAAGGATCTAGCCTTTCTGGTATCTATTATTTAAGAATGAGGATTCTGGGCTTATGGAAAAGTGCTGCTAAATCTCAGTCTTTGACATTTTAGCAAAAAAAAATTTAATTTTTTTTTCTTTGATTTGAAATATTTTTAAGAAAAATAAAATATACTTTTTATTACCTATTTAGGATTTCTCTAAGTTACTTCCCCTTTACCATGATTAATTGGGAATTAGAAGTCTTTTGGTTTTAAGCAATGTAGTGAGTACTTTACTGATACTGGCCTACAGTAAAAATGGACTTTGATGGTGAAAGAGAGCCCAGTGAGATCTGTGGGACTCAATTTTCATCACTTCTGTCCAGCTCTCCCTTTTACTATGTGGTCTTCATTTTAAGCCTGTACCTCAAGATCTTCCTAAGCTCTAGCGAGTTTTCTCTAAGTTCAAAGTGAAAAGGGAATGAGCTTCTCTTAAAGCAGTGCCAGGGAGAGGTCCTTGTGCATGGCTCATTTCTGATTGGGTTACAGGTCTACTGGTGAACTCCTCACTTCCACCGTATGAGTGCAGTGTTCATGGTCCCTCTGCTGGATCCACAGTATTAACAGCCACTGTTAATGGAACAGTGAGCTGGGTCAGTCTGAGGATACTTTTGCCAGAAGAGGGGATGATGAATCTGGGATTATGGAAAAACAAGTGTCTACTATGTTTGTCCATGTTGTTCCTAGACCCAGTGACAGAGAGGTGTATTTGCTGAATATTGCTATATCCCTAGAACATTGCTGAAGTTCCTAAAATAAAATTATCAAAAACTCACTAAGAAGCATTTGTGTTAGAAACAGTTTATATAGTCAACATCTAAGAAAATAGGCTTAATATGAAACCATGCCATCTAATTGTCTGAATTGATTCTGAGGCGATCAACTTACAGAGAATACACGAAGAGCTCTCACGTTTGTCATATTTGATCAGACATAATTATATTTTCTTTTAGTCCTGAGGGAAGTTACACTGATGATGCCAATCAAGAAGTTCGTGGGCCACCCCAACAGCATAGTCATCACAGTGAGTTTGATGATGAATTTGAGGATGATGATCCTTTGCCTGCTATTGGACACTGCAAAGCCATCTATCCTTTTGATGGTACGATGTTCTTAATGTATTATATTTGATAAATTCTATAAAGTCTATATAAATTCTATAAAGTCTAAATTCATTGTCACTTATTTTAGTGTGCTTACCTAAATAGTACATTGTTAGAAAATTATAATCCTATTCATTTGTATGCATACTTTTAATTGTATTATACAGGGACCCCCTACGCACCCCCCAAACCTCACACTTGGAATTGAAAGAAAATTATCTATGTTATCAACATTCTGTTAGAGATTATTATCTGCTAACTTTGGTTGATACAGACTTTCCCTCCTGAACTTGGTAATACTTGCATGTTTTAACATGGTTGAAAGGCCTTGAGCATATACCCCAACCCAGGAAGTAGGTGGCTGGTTTATATCACTTCATTCTCCTCCTTGTAGCTTATAAACGTTAAAGACAAGTGTAAGGCATAGCTGAAAGCTGTCATATCCTGACTCTGCTGGCTACTTTTTCAGATGACCGTGGGAAAGAAAGTGGTGGCTTCTAACTGTGCCATCCCTTACCCTGTGATAGTTGGAGAACAAGCTGTTTGAGGGAAGTAAGGAATTGTGGCCCTTTTCTGCACATTTTGTTACACTTCCTCCTCTTGACCTCAAAAATTGTTTTCCTCAACTAACACAAAAGCAGCATAGCACTTTGATAATTAAGTTCTTTTAAAGGGGTATATGATGTAAAGTCTTCTCCCCTCAACCATTTTGTTGGTTTTAAAATTGAGTAAAAGGACTAAGGTTGTAGCTCAGTGACAAAGCACTTGCCTGGCATGTGTGAGGCACTAGATCTTTGATCCCCACCCCTGCAAAACAAAAAAAATAAAGTCTTTAGTTACTCCTCATCTGAGATAATATATTTACAAAGATCTTGGCATGAGGGACTCTAGAAAGTAAAACAGATTTTAGCACATATTGAATGAAGAGTAAGTTATGCAAACCATTACTGCCAAGCACTTTGGCAGTGGTTGGGGGTGAAAAGAAAGAGCGTTCTGAAAGGGAGTCCTGGTGCTGATGAGGTCTTAAAGAAAATTTGTGTTTTGTGGCCATTCTACTTCTGCCATCATCAGAGTTAAACTTGGTTTTTCTCTGCACCCCTTCCCACTTTTTCACTGTCTTCTTACTATTTTCCTGATCCTTAACTCTTAAATTTTGTAGACAACAGCACTACTCAAATTTGGAGAAGGAGTTGGAAGAGTGAAATAGAAGTTTAGACTACCCTGTCAAATCATATAATAGTATTGTGGCTCAGTTACTTCATCTGTTATGTGGGATGATAGTAATCTAGCTTCACAGACTTACAGTAGTTTAAACCATGTGTATGAGAAAAGCATCACAGAGATGTTGTTGCTCAAGAGAGTCAGTGGCTTCTGGGCGAGCAAATTGGAATCTAGTAGGGTCTCATGTTATTTTGTGTTACATTTCTAACTTTTATTAAAAATAATCATTATGCTTACATTATGTTTGTGCTATGCATACTCTCATGTAGGACATAATGAAGGTACTCTGGCAATGAAAGAAGGTGAAGTTCTATACATTATTGAGGAGGACAAAGGTGATGGATGGACAAGAGCCCGGAGACAGAATGGTGAAGAAGGCTACGTTCCCACATCATACATAGATGTAACTCTAGAGAAAAACAGTAAAGGTGCAGTAACTTATATCTAAACTAATCAGAGAGTTTTGTGCCCTAAGAACAGTAACATAAAAAACACATTCAACAGGTCAGAAAAAATAAGAAAACTTAAAATGGCATCCCAGTTTATTGTTCACTATGTGAGCTGAGTACAAGCTTGGTCTTAAAGGTATGAATATTGCCACAAGTAACTGTTGCTGTGACGCCTTATCATTTGAGTAATGTTGGTGTGAAACTTAATTGATGCCTTTTGCTTTATGTCCTGCTTGAGTCTGTGTGAAGAATTTGTGTTTTTCTGCCTTATAAATAAAAGAACTTGATTATTGGGCAGGAATCCATAAGTAGAATGTTCCCTCATCCCCTTTATGTCAGAAAACAGTGACTGTGTGAATTTAAATAAGTAAAACTGCTCTGAAAAGTTATAGAAAGCTGTCTCCCAAAAGAGTGGTTCAGGGCCAGCAGTGTAGCTCAGTGGCATGGTGCCTGCCGGGCAAGCATGAGGTCCTGAGTTCAGTTCCTGGTACCAAAAAAAAAAGAGAGTGGTTTGTTCTAGGAGTTACAATTTGTAACTTCAATTTCTAGGAAGCAAAAGTTGAATAACTGGGTAAAAAACAATAATACAGTGGTTTTCATTTCCCTCCTTACTCTTTGGTTTTCTAAAGGAAGAAAATAAGTACTTAGTGCAAACTCTATTTAAGTAGTAGGCTAATCAAGAAATCTACAAAGTCATCTGATCCAGCTCTTATGTGAATAAATAGCTTTATTTTGAGACTTGAAAAGTTTTTTCAGGCTTACTTGTAATTTTCAGTAAGGTATAAACTTCCTTCCAAATGAAACTCATGCTTATATTTTTTATCTTGAAAATGTCTTTTGGGACTATCATTTTAGTAACTATTTAGTAGTTACACATAAGAAAATAGATTCTAAATCAATGAAGGCTGAGGAAATCTTGAATGGAGGGGAAGATCTTCCAAGTATTACTTAGAAGACAAACAGTTGTTTTGACTGAGTAGAAGGAAGATATCTATACAACCATTTTGTGCCTAATTTAGCTGGATCATCAGTTATTAGGACACATTATTTTTCCATTTAATTTCAGTAAGCATTTATTGGAAACACTGTACAGTCAAAGACCATGCAGCATTGGTTGTGTAATCACTGAGTTAGTTGTGTGGGGAAGTAAAGGGAGATTTTAGAGACATTTGGGGCAGATACTTTAAACTGAACACCACTTTTGGTCTTACCAAAGGTCTTCAGTAATTGTTCTTTTCTTTTTCCTCCTGGACTGCAGGTTCCTGAAGAGGGTTTCTGAGGAAATGGGCAAGATGTTGAAGGAGGTTACATGCAGCTGCTTTTGGGGGGAGGGTATTAGAGTGGTCAGGCTCAAAGAGAGAGCGAGAGAGCAAGTTGCATGAGTGCATGCAGACATGATTATTTTTTACTAACTCCATTAGCATTTCCATACATTGTTTTAAAAATCATAATTCCAAACCTTAAATTCCTAGTTCACAATTATTCACATAGAAGAAAGAAAAAAGCCGACAATGGCTAACCCTTTTTCCACTTATTTTACTGATGTCCAAGTCAGAAAGAGTGCAGAGCTGTCATATAAACTTTGTCTTCTGCTTGGCTGTCCCAACAGCACCGTCTCTACCCAGCTCTGTTTCAGTTGGTGTTTAGACCATTGTCTGTTAGAATCCTTGCCATTTGTCAGTGTCTGCCTGCGCCACCTCCGTGCTTGCTTAACATCCTGTTGCATGTCTAGAGTGATTGGACTTAGATTTTTCAGGCATGTCTTTATAATCCCTTGTTCTTGTCAAAACCTTTGTTTTGTTTTACATTTGTAGTACAAATCACTTTGTCCAACATCTCTAGCACTAATATTTCCATATTAGTATTTGTGTATGCTGCTGTAACTTCCCCACTGCAAACATTCCAGTTTTGGCATTATGAAGACATAGTCTGTGAACCTGAAATGTTGATGATAAGAAAAAGAAAACATCTCTGCTCTAGCCTACTGCCCAGTTGAAAGAACTCTTTGAAACGTGATACATCTTCAACATCTTTCTGGGAAGAATCTAATAGTTAGCACTGAAGTCCTGGCATAATAAATACAGAAGATACTCACCACCTCAAGACAAAGGACTGTTGTCAGAAGTCAGCTGCTTCCATTCAAATGCTGCCTTAAACTAGAGTGCCTAAATCTGTTGATTGCCAACACTACCACTACAGTATCCCACAAAGGGCTTTGGTGTCAGCTCAGTGCGACCTCCTTTAACTCTGCAGCACTGCTGCAGCTGCTGATGTAGCCTCGGTAGGTGGCTTTTAGAGCTCTACCATGTACAAATGGTGCATCTTCAAATTTATGCATCAAACTAAAGACATGTCCCTGTCCATTTTACTTTACTCAGTGTTTTATGAGAAGTTTTATGGACCTCCCCCATTGTCTTTTAATTTAGGGTTATGATGAACTCATTTGATTATTATGACGATAGTCTCTTTCCAAGTGATGCTTTTGTTTGAACCAGATAAAATTTAGTGAAACTTCGTAATGATCTATGTGCACTTTTACTTGTAAAGTGGGAATTTCTGTATGTTTATACTTGTAAATATAATTGTCGTTAGTGCTCCTATTGCTCATGTTGTCCTTGCCTCACATTTGTGATTTTGTTCATGACTTGTATCTGAACTAATTTCTTAGTGGTGTTGTAATAGGGATGTGGGTTGGGTGGGGGGTTATTTGTACCACTAAAACTTCTTAATTTGGTTCTTTACTGTTTTGAGGGGAGAAAGAGAACGTGAAATGGTTTGTGTATTATTGGATTTTAAGCAATATTTTAGAAGCTGTGTGGCTGTTTTAATACTTTTTCCCAGTGTTATTTGAATCATACAAGTTATACTAAAGCTAAATGACAATTGTGTGAAAGTTAATGCTTTCGTAAGAGCAAGTACACCACTGTTACACACCTGACTTATAGTGTATTACCTTTGAGGCTAGCAAACTATAAAGTTTAGATATTGAATCTCGTTACAGGGTTATTTATATAATGTGATATTATTCAATACTGACATACTACATGGAGTAGTTTTAAAATCTAGTGCTATTTTTATTTTAAAGATTAGCAATGAGAAGGAAATGTGATTTGGCTATGTTTGTCTTCTGTACAAAGCCTGAAGTGCTTATGTTTTTTTGGCTAGCAGCCAGAGAGGGCAAAGTTTAAGGCTTTCTTGTAAGGACTAACTGTTCTTTTCAAGCTACTGTTTGTTTTTCTAAAAGCAGGACTTGCTTCCGTAGGAGGCAAGTTCCTTCATGTGGAATAGTGAAACCTGTATTTGGGTTATTACAATATTAAAGACATTTGTACTTGCACATTCTTAAATCATTCTTAAATTTTGAACATGTGAATTGTCCAAAAGAAATCAATTTTTCAGTAATTTTTACTCTTTGTGCACATGTTGATTTCTTAATGGTATAGGCTTTGTTAAAGATAGTGTTCTCTCTTGAGAATATTTTCATGGAATAAAACAATCTTTTCATGGTCAGTTAAGGTGTATATCTCTTACTGCTGTGTCAACCAAAGAGATATGATGATTTTGTTCTTGAATACGCTAAATTTCAGATAATACAAATACAGGTAAGTTCCTGAAGTGGGGCAAGCTTTCTGGAAAGCAGTTTAAGAAATTTTATTCTGGTTTTAGTGTTTCTCAAGCTTTCATAAAGGAAAGAATAAATATTTCTTTAGAGTGAATTTAAATTGCATGTAATAATTTGGGTTTATCTTTGTTCAATAATAGCCGTATTGCACAGGCTGTCTTTTTCTACTGTTTTATCCTCTACACCCATAAGAGCTGCCCCTGTACCATCTCGCCCAACCTAGCCACCACATGCTAGCCAGTGTTTCCTGTGTTTCTGCTTGGTTCCTGTTCAGTTAGGGAGGATACCTGCGCTTCCTGGTATCTCAGAGCATGGAAAGGAAACATTTACCATAATTAGTGACACATTATGTAAGATTTAGGAAGTCTAATTTCAGAAGAGTTCACCTTTTAAAAAAGGCAAATGTGAAACTAACACTGCAGACTTTTAGAATTCCAAAAGGAAAAAAAAACTAATGATAGATCGTGAACAATGAAAGGTTGCAATTGTTGAGATGAAAATTTATTGATCAGTGCCAAACTTAGAACTAGGGACACAGAGAACGGTGAAAGTGGGAAAAGTGTCAAATGTTATAGTTTCAGATGAACAGAAGTTCGGAAGAGAAAAGTTCAAGACAATGAAAAAGACTTTTAACCCATTTATGCCAAGGGTTGCGGTTTTTTAAATGAAATTCATATATGTTACCTAGAAAATTTCAAGGAACAAGAATTTGAAGAGAAAAATTTTTACTGTTTTCTATTGTTATGTGCCATTCCAAAAATGGAACACTAGGCCTAAGAGGATTAACTGTCTATACTAGGATCAGCAAAGTCAAATTCTGTTTGCTAGGGAAAGATAAAGGCCTTATAACAATATTAACAAAAGGAAAAGGAATTCAGGCTTGTGGAAAAAGATGATCACTGTCAGAGTGAGGAACACTATAGAACATATAAAAGATGCAAAATATTTGGGAATAGGTGAAAAGAAATTTTGGAGAGTAAATTCTGAGAAATTTGATGACAACCATTAAATGTACTAGACAATGTTTAGCATTTGGAGGAAATGTTAATGGACAGCGAGCTAGTCTCTGTTCCTAAGAATAAGTCCTATCAATTTAACCTCATTCCTTTCTTTAGATATAAATGAAGATATCTAAGGCATACTTCATGTCTTCATTTCAACAGTTTTAGTTTGAGAGAATTTCTCACTCATTTTCATAAGCTGGTGACAGCTTTGTGTGGAGAATGGTAGGGGGTTGTGATAAGCTGATTTTATTTAATAAACTCAGACTGTCAACCATGAGATGAGTTTCTTGTGGAAAGTGTATATGAATGTTATGAACCATAATAAATGCATCACCCAGTTTAACAAATGGAAAATTATCTTCTCCTCTTCCAAGAGTAGCTATTAACTTGACTTCTGAATTTGTTTTGTTTTTCTTTATAGTTTTACTGCGTAGATACTTTTCCTAAATGTGGTGTTTTCCGTGTTCTTCCGTGGTGGTCAGGGAGACAGGAAAAGATCATGGGGGACAGGTACAGGTAACGGAAGTATAGGCCCCTGTGACAATGCAGTGTTCAGAAGTTTTGAGTGGGGCAACTTATTCTCCATGGAGGGGAGTGGCCTGCCCTGTGCATTTGAGGTGTGAGAAGAGGGACTGTTCTCTACCTAGCACCAGCACCTGGATGGCACCATGCTGTCTGGGGAAGGGAAGAGGTGGGACCGAACCACCTGCATGTCCCTCCCCTCTCTTCAGGTGCTAGACAGAACATTGGTAAACTAATGACTATGAATTCAGAGGGATACATATGTCACTGAAACAGTTGGCAGTTTCATGTGTGGAGTTTTAGGGGCATCAGTTACCTGGTGACAGCCATAGCAAATGAGATTATATTAACCATTTTTTTAAATAAATGCTTTGAAAATTAATAGTAACTGATGAAAGATTTGGGCTACTTTTGTCTCAAAGTTTTATTATGTAGCTTATTTGAAAAACTATTTTGCTTGATTTTTACATTGACTCATTTATATATTTTGTACATACTGATTTATTAACAGCTCATTTATCAAATACTTTGACTATTCTATTGGGCCTTGACTTGAATTTTACTTACTGCTCTTTGTAAGGGTATCCATGTTTTATGCATGGCATACTTTACTATGTATAGTACTCCATTATATGAAAATACACAACATATACATTTTCCCATTGATGGACATTTGGGCTTTTTCCTGAATTTGCTAAAAATGCTGCTTATGCATCTTCATATGAATGTTTACTGATACATGATTTCTCTAAAATACATATCTAGGTGTGGAATTACTAACTTAGGGGTTAAAGACATTGCTACATTTAACCTCCTAGTTATTACAGTATTTTTACACTCCCAAGTTTATTTAACGCTTTCTCATTCCATAGTCTGCCCAGCACTTAGGAGTCAGACTTTCCAATTTTTGTCAGTTGGAAGGATGCAGAAGCAATTAATTGTAGTTTTGTTCTTCTGATTATTGTTGAGCATATTTACTGTGTTTCCCATTCTCTTGGAAGCCTGTTTTTTTTATTTGTTTGGGTCTTTTTTTTTTTTTTAATCCTTGTCCATTTTTTTCTTTGTTGGTTGTCCTTCCATATTTATTCATGGGAATTCTCAATTAAGGATGGGTTGTTGTAGTTCTTTCTTACTGTGTAACATAGTTGGCTCATTTGGCCTAGAGTTTCTCCAGAGGTTGTAGTCTTCTCAAGGCTTGACCGAGACTGTTGAGTCCACTTGTAAGATCACTCTCATGGCTGAGTGACCTGAGAGATTGCAAACTCATGGCAAAAACTACTGCTTCCATCCTGTGCTCTCGGTCACACTGACCGACTCTTGGTACAGTGAGAAGGGACAAGACTGTGAGCACCAGGAGGCAGGGAACATTGGGGGACAATTTTAGATGCCACCTACCACTCTAATTCTTTGAGTTTTGTGTTGTTGGTATATTTTTTTTTAGTTTCTCTGTTTTTGATGAATAGAATCTGTTCATTTTAATACATGTTAGCCAGCCTTTCATAAGTAGCTCTTTTGCTAAGAACTGCTTATGTTGATTCAACACAAAAAGTTCTATATCTAAAAGTACTATGGTGTACCTTTACATATAGGTTCTTAATTTGTCCAGATTGTATGGTATTGCATGGTGTGATGGTTATGAGGTAAGGAATCATTTTTCCCCCTTTTATTTGCTTAACTGGTTGTAGTTGTTCAGGATGTCTTTATCTTAAAAACTCATCCATTTCCCCTCTGATCAGTAGTTCTGTCATCCATTATATTTCTAACAAGAGTTTCTTAAGCTGAGCTGTAGCTTAATAGTGAACTTTTATATCTGGCAGGACAGATACATATCTCGTAAGAACCACCAACTTGGGACCACTGTAAATCAGTTTCTTGGTTTTGAGTTTTGTAAATTTTACTCTAGACAGGTATGAGGAAAGGATGTGGTTGCAACCCTTACTGAAAGAATGCTGCAATTATTTTCTTGGCACTGTATGTGAAGACTGTCATATGTCTTGGTGTGATGGTTAATTTTAGGTGTTAGCTTGACTGGATTAATGTACATCCGGAGAACTGGTAGAGCATTATTTCTGAGTGCGTCTCTGAGTGTGGTTCCTGAGGAGAATGGCAGGTGAATTGGAGGACTGGTCAGGTGGCGAAGATCCAACTGCAGTGTAGGCGGGCACGATCCTGTTGGCCGAGGGCCCAGACAGAACACAAAAGCAGAAGAAAGGCAAATTGTTTCTCTCTTTTGGAGCTGGGACGCTTCTGCTAGCTTTAGACTGCAGAACTTACGACAGCAGTGATCCAAAGTTATTGGCCTTGGGGCCTCACACTGAGTTATATACCATTGGTGACTCCTGGGAAGATGGCAGTGATAAGCAGCAACAAATCAGCCTTTCCAGGATTCTGAAACCAGACACGAAAATAACAACTTAGGGAAGAAAAGGGAGGGAGGTGTATCCCTGAGACCCAGGAAGGATCTGACTAGAAAATTGGAACTTGCAGAGAAACTGAAGAGATAGACCACAAGGCAGAAAAGGGAAGGGGCAATCTACATTATTTTCCCAAGCTCCTGGCTCTTGGCTTATGAGAAAGGATGATTGAATCTATAGAGACAGTAAAAGGCAACTCCAGAGGCCTTCAGGGAGAAACGCATCAGTGAAACAGAGCAATGGATGCCAAGTGCTCCGCAGCTGGTGAATGACTCCAGTCCAAGTGTCTGCCATATCCCTTGGAGGCGCTGGTTGGTCAGATGCTATTCTAGGGAGGGGCTAACTGAACCTGGGACTCACAGCAGCCACAGTTTGGCTTCCTTTCAGGGCTCCCGGTGTTAAACTTGCACAGTGACTAGGTGATGGACAACCATGGGAGAAGTATGTGGTCAGGCTGACAGTAGACAGTGTTATAAGCTAAATGACTGAGGCCTCACTCTGGTGACCATGGATTTGAAAGTCCTAGAACTGGTACCCCACCCTAATGCCACTGCTGGCTTGCTGGAGATTGCTTAGCATGGATGTGGGCTCTGCCTGCTTCCTTCTGTCTACCAGTAAGAAGAGTCATGCCTTGAATTGGACACTGCCACAAAGCTATGGGACCCTTGTGCACACTTCGGCAGCATATACACTAAACTGTAGGCCCCAGAAGATAACCACAGGCTTGAAATAAGATTTTTTTTTTTCTCTTTGTTTTTTTAAGTTTTTGTTTGCTTAGCATTTTTTATATATTTGTTGTGTGAACGTGGTGTTTAATGTTTTTCTTTCTTCCTTTTTTTTTTTTTTTTTCTTCTCCTGTCTTCTTCACCAGTTTCCTAAGGCTTGGGTAACCCTTTGTCCTTCAACCTTGCTTCTAATCTCTATTTTCTTCTTTTATTTCTCGGGTTTTTCTCTTCTCCCTTTAAAATTTTCTCTTCTTAATTGCATCTTTCTTATTTTTACTCTCTATAATTTCTTTCTTTTTTCTCTTCTACAATGGTACCTCAATTCATGAAGTTAATTTGTTCCACAATTCTGGGGAAAATGGCAACATGCATGTTCATGCAAAAAAGGTAGCTGTGGCTGTGTTCATCGGCCAATGTAGTGCTCACAAACAAAAGCAAAATTTCTCCAAATGCATCTCTTTGCAAACCAGAGTGTTCATGAACTGAGCTACCTACCACTGTATCTTCTGTTTTGTGCCAGGGTTTTGTCTACCTATGCCCAATTCTGTAGACCTCCTACCACTCAATAAGATCCTTTGTACCACTTCTTTCTCATATCCTAGAACTTAAAAAAAGCTTTCCTTTTGTACCCTCCACTCCTAAGCCCTAAATCTTTAATATGTAACCATATTAATATAACCATAAGGTTTGCTAATCTTTTGATGTTTAACTCTGTAAAATTACTGTTGAGTTACTTTCTACTATTAGCAGAAATATAGTTGTTGCATTCAGTATCTTAGGTGTCATACCTGGGTTGCCTTAATGTTTACATCATGATAGTTTCTTCTCGAGGAATAAGGGTGGTACATAACTGTTTCTTATGGTTCTTCTGTGATATCTAATTGTTCTTGGGCAATACTACTGTAACTGTTTCACTTGATATTAACAGGGCCACATAACTGTTGCTATTTCTCTATAAGAGAACACCCAGATTGCCTTTGTGACATTAACAGTATGAGTACATTGCCAGAGAACTTGGTTTCTGGACTAACTATACTGCATCCTCCTTTCCCAGAATAATCAAGGTGGTCAAATCTTGGGGCTGTGGCAAAGGATCATAGTTGGCCTGTGCCCAAGTACATCACTGAAAAGTAACTAAAGAGATTTCTTTCCTAGCAACAGTCATTAGATGATTAAGTATCCACAAACCTCAGCACAAAGCAAAAGTAATAGAAACATGGGAAGAAAAGGCAACAGAATGCCTCCCAAAACCCCAGCTCCCCTGAAGCCAATCCAGTGGTGGTGGGGGGGGCACCAAAAAGGCAGAAGAGTGTAAGCCACACACCTGAATTACTTGAAAGTATAGCAGAGGAGGTTAGAAAACAGCTCAGAGAGATACTCAGTAGGATTAGAGAAGATGTAACTAAACATATAAAGGAAATAATAACCAAAAAGATGCACGTGCTCTCAGAAGACACCAGTGGGAAGCTAGACAAGCTAGACAAAATGATACGAAACATGAATGACCAGTTTACTAAAGAACCGGAGTCCATGAAAAGGTTCTAACCAGAAATCCAGAGATTAAAAATCACATTGAAAGCATGGGCAGCATGACGGACCAATATGAGGATAAAACTTCAGAATTAGAAGGACAGTCTTACATATCCTGCAAAACTTAAGTTGATGGAGAAATAAGGTATTTCCATGACAAGGAGCTCCTCAAGAAATTCATGACCACCAAACCAGTATTACAAGATATTCTCAAGGATATCCTAGAAAGAGACAAAGAAGCCAATAATGTCAACAAGTTAGAAACAATGAATACATCTGGCAGGGCGAGCAGCAAAGCAAAGGGTGGGGGGTGAAATCGGCAACAGGAAAATGCCCTGACAGTGATAAGTATCTTTCATTAATAACTCTCAATGTCAGTGGTTTCAGTTCCTCAGTCAAAAGACAGATTGGCAGAGTGGCTCAAGCAAGAAAACCCAACAATATGCCGCATACAAGAAATGTTTAATTCAAAAAGATAAACACAAAAATTCAAGGATGGGAAACAATATTCCATACCGTAGAAACCCAGAAAAAAGCAAGAGTTGCTATCCTAATTCAGACAAAGTGGATTTCAAGCTAAGACTGATCGGAACAGGCAAAGAAGGTCACTACATCTTAGTTTAGGGAACAATTGAACTGGAACAGTTAACAATTACAGACACTGCCAGTGCACCCAGCTTTATAAACACAGTGGACAAAAATCAGATACACACCAGTACAGTTGTCATGGGGGACCTGAATACTCCATTGTCACAAATAGATGAACTAGACAAATCAAGTATCAGAGGTGAACCAAACCTTCAAATACGTGGACTTGATAGCTATCTACAGAGTGTTTTGTCCAACAACAGAACATCTCAGCAGCACATGGGACTTTCCAAAATAGATCACAAAGTAGCTAGTAAAGCGTCCTTAAGTACATGCAAAAGAATCAAAATTACCCCATACTACGATTATCAGATCGTAGTACAATGAAACTAGAAATGGCAAAAGAAACGACATAAACTAAGCAAACACGTGGAAACAATGCTCTCAATCAGTGGGTCACAGATGAAATTAAAGAAGAAATTAGGCAATTTCTATAATGCCAGTATGACATACTGTAACCTATAGGGTGCAATAAAGCAGTCCTTAGAGGGAAGTTCATAGCAGTCAATGCCCACAGTAGAAAAACAGAACAAGTTCAGATAACCTAATGATGCACCTCAAGGTCCTAGGAGAACGAACAGTTCCAACCCAAAATTAATACAAGTAAGGAAATTATAATTAGGGCAGAAATTAATGAAATTGAGACTGTTAAAAAATAATACAGAGAACCAATGAATTATAGATTCTGCTGAAATTCAAAAGATGATCTGTAATTACTTTGAGAACTTGTACTCTAATAAAATGAGAAATTCAGAGGAAATAGATAAATTCCTAGAGACATATGTGCTGCCAAAGCTGAACAAAGATAAAAAATCCTGAGTAAGCCAGTGAAATTGAAGAAGTAATAAACTACCAACTAAGAAAAGGCCAGCTCCCAATAGATTCACTGCTGAATTCTACAAAAACTTTAGAGAGCTAATGCCAGTACTTCTCAAACGCCAGTGAAATCAAAAGGGAAGCAGTACTTTGAAACTCATTCCTGGAGGCAAGCATTATCCTGATTTCAAAACCAGAAAAGGACCCAAACAAGAAAGAGAACTACAGGCTAATCTCATGAAAACATGCAAAAATCCTCAGTAAGATACTGGCAAACAATGCTGCAAATCATGAGAAGATCATATATCCTGACCAAGTTGGATTCATTCTAGGGATGCAGGAATGGTTCAACATATGCAAATCAATAAAAGTAATACACCACATAAACAGAAGCAAGGGTAAAAATCACATGATCATCTCAATAGGTGGAGAAAAAGCATTTGGTAAAATCCAACCTGCATTCGTGATTAAAAAATAAACTGAGGAAAATAGGAATAGAAGATCTTTATCTCAATCTGATAAAAGCCGTCTGTGACAAACCAATGGCCAACATCCATACTAAACGGGGAGAAGCCAAAAGCTTTCTCTCTCAAATCAAGAACAAGACAGATGTCTGCTACCATCACTTCTGCTTACTACAGTCCTTGAAATACTAGAGCAGTAGGACAAGAGAAAGAAAAAGGGTATTGACTTGGAAGGAAAAAGCTGAATTATCATTATCTGCTGATGACACGATCCTCTTCTTAGCAGACCCCCAAAACCTCCACCAGAAGACTCCTAGAATGACAATCCAAATTTGGCAGTGGAACAGGAGGATATAAAGTCAATCAAAAATCAGTAGCATTCCTGTACACCAATAACAAACTCAGGGAAATTAGGGAAGCAGTATCCTTCATAATAGCATCAAGAAAAATGTAATACTTACAAATTAGTCTAATTAACAACCTAACTAATGAAATACCTCCACAATGAAGACCACAGTATTGTGAAAAAGGAGGTTAAAAAAAGATGTCCCCTGTTCGTGGAGAGAACCAATATAGTCAAAGTGGCCATTCTTCCAAAGCTGTTACATTGATGTAGCACAATCCCAATAACATTCCCTACAAAACTAGAGAAGGCAATCCTAAAATTCATATGGAGCCAGAAGAGACCTAGAATAGCAAGAGCAATTCTGGGCAACAAGGGCAAGGCAGGGGGCATCACAGTCCAGGACTTCAAGTTGTACTACAAAACTAGTGACAGAAACATCGTAGTATGGGACTAAAACCAAAACAGACTTGTGGAACAGAGTAGAAGACATAGAAACAACTCCAGGCATACTGAACTTATTACTGACAATGGGGCCATATCCCTCTGCTGGAGGAAAGATAGCCTCTTTAACAAATTGTGGTGGGGAAACTGGCTATCCACAGGCCAAGGGCTGAACCTAGACCTGTATCTCACCGTGTACTAAACTAAAATCAAAATGAGTCCAAGATCTATACATTAGAACAGAATCTGTTGAGGGGCTGGGGATTTAGCTCAGCGGCACAGCACCTGTCTGGCAAGCGCAAGGTCGTGAGTTCCATTCCTGGTACTGGTAAAAAAAAAAAAAATCTGTTGGAAGACAAAAATAGATTAAACCCTTAAAGATACAGGTGTAGGCAAGCTTTCTGCACAAAACCACTTTTGCACAGGAAGGAATACAAAGACTCAATAAACTAGATGACATCAAATTAAAAACCTTCTGCACAGCAAAGGAAGCCATTAACAGAATGGGAAGACAGCCTACAGAATGGGGAAAAAAATTTTCCAGCTACTCCTCAAAGGGCTAATACATAGAATATATAAAGAAAAAAATTAGACCCTTGCCGCCCCCCCCCCCATTTTAAAGATCTAGTCCTCTAGTCCACAAAGATGGGTATCTGAAGTGAATAGACACTTCTCAGGTGAAATAGAAAAGGCAAATAGATCAAAAACGTTCAACATCACTCATAATTTGAGAATTGCAAATTAAAAAAGAGATACACGCTCACTATAGAAAGTGTAGCTACCATCAAGAAACCAGTAACGCTGGCGAGGCTGTGCGGAGAAAGGAACTTTTCTTCATTGTTGGTGGAAGTGTAAACTGATACAATCACTATGGAGATCAGTATGGCGATTCCTCAAAAAACTAAAAGTAGGAGTTCCATTTGACCCAGCTATTCCCCTTCTAGGTATCTTCTCAAAGAGTTAAATGCATCATACCACAGTGATGTATGCATACCAATGTTTATAGCAGTGCAATTCATAATAGCTAAATCTTGGAAATGACCTATATGTTCATCAGCAGATGAATAGGTTAAAAAATGTACTTATACACAATGAAGTACTACTCTGCCATAAAAAGGATAAACTTGTCATTTGTAAGAAAACAGATGTACCTTGACACCGTAATATTAAGTGAAGTAACTCAGAAATGCATACGAAATAAGACAGATAAGAGGAAAGTAGAGAAAGAAAAAAAAGTATGTAACCAATGCAGACAATATATCTAAAAGTGTACCTTGGCTTAATGCAGTTGTCTTACATGGTTTTTTGGGTTTTTTGTTTGTTTGTTTGTTTTCTCCGGTACAGGAACCGAACTCATGACCTTGCGCTTGCCAGGCAGGCGCTTTTTGCCGCTGAGCTAAATCCCCAGCCCCTTGTCTTACATCTTTTATATGTTCTTTGGTCTATTAGTCTGGATTTCAATCTGCATATATAATAATTTTATAAGGTCTTATAAATGAATCTGATGCTGGAAAAATAAAAGGGTGTGGGGGGGAGGGAATTGACATGTGTTATGTATATCCATATCAATCCCCTGCAGTGAGCATAATCATTACGTACTGCAAATATGTACTAGTAAAAGTGAAAATAAATTTTTAAAAAGTCACACCATTGGGTTACCTAGTTTTGAGGCACCTGGAGTTGGACTAACCTATGCTATCAACATCCCAGGTTCTCCAGCATGCTTGATGGCTGGTCAGGCTCTATAAACATGTAAGCCAATTCCTTTATTAGCCTCCCATATATCTACGTATTTATATAAATATCCTATTGATTCTGTCTTTCTGGAGAGTCCTAATACACCCGGTAACCTCCTTCTGCTATTTTGACCCCCACCCCAGTCCATTAACATGAACCATTTTTAAGGATCCCTAACTGATGGATGCATTTCATGTTCTGCTTCTCACTGAACTGTCGTGAGTACTGGACTCCAAGTCTAGCAGGTCTCTTAAGTTCTCTTGGAGAGTTGATTTAAATTTGCTGAACCTTGCGGGTGGGGGATGGGTTGGAGGGGGTGTTCCTTGGAGATTTCCCTTTCATTCTGTCAAGACTTAAAATGGTTATTAACATTTATTCAAGATTTAGTTTTTAGTGAGTAGGCTTTCTAAAAGCATTTGAACCACTATATTGCCTAAGTATAAATGTATATGGGGTTTTCTTCAACAAAAAAATGTGATGGTGCCTTTATTAAAGGGAAGGACCAATATGTATCTAGGCCACATTTATGGAAATAGAGTCCAGGGTTTGAAATTAATATTTGCATTGTATTAAAAAGACCATAATGGAACTCTTACACTTGGTTCTGGCATATTTAAGGTGACCAGATTATATAATATAGCATAACCAATAAATCATGTTTTCCTAAAGACCATTATATTGCAAATAACTCTTCATGGCCTGAGGAGATGGACATAAAATTTGTTATAGTCCCAGTATTTAAAAATTTAAAAACACTATCTGACAGCTGGTAGCAAAGTGACAGAATATTTTAATATCTTGTAATTATGTTTTTTACTGTGGAAAAAAATTGAGAGAGCTACTGATAAAATAGAGTATCCCCTTTAAGAAGTCAGAAACCTAGAAAACTCATTGTCCTTATCAGCTAGATGGAATGATAGTTCATGTTTTTTCTGTCTGGTTTAAGATATTCTGTTCATTCAAAGTAAAATATATATATATACTAAAAGCGTTATAGTTTTGTCTTTCCCATGTAGGTTCTTAATCTCCTTAGGTGTCAGCTTGACTGAAGTAAGGAATACCTTGGGAAGTAATAAAGCATTATTCCAAGTGTGTTTATGAGGTGTCTGCAGAGCAGACTGGCCTGTGAGTTGGCTGACATTGGGTGCCAGTTTGCACGGGTACTGTGCTGCAGTTGGCACTCAATGTGGTAGGTCAAAGTCCAACTGCTAGCTAGCACCTGGGGTTGAGTTTGAACATAGATCTTCTGGAGCTGGTACTTTTTGTGTCACTATTCACTCTGTCTCCTAAGGCAGAAAACTTAAATTTTCTTATACCATTTTCAATAATTTTGATCTACCATCAAAATATAGTAGCTGGGGGAGAAAATGCTTTCAGAGGCTGGGAGGTAGAATTACCATACCAGATGAGTTATTTAATATCAAAGAGACTGGATACAACTGTTTCACAAAAGATATATTTTCATTCATGACTATTTACATTTTCATATTTATTTAAAGAATATCATACAACTGATACCTTCTGAAATGTTTCATGCTTTTAAACTATTTACAGTTATCTGACAGGGAATGAAAACTAAAATGGTCAAATACCAGGATAACAGAAAGTGACCAGCCAGTGTAGCGAGGCTTCTCTTAAATTTGCCAATCAACATTCACAATAGTTACCTTAATAATAAATTATCATTCATGTAAAAATCAGTAGTAGTTTTAAACAAGTCATAAATAAGTGTGCTCTGTGCAATTTACACATTTAATATCCTGTGGATATTAAAAGCTTGTATATTGTCAGATTTCCACATTATCAGATGAAAAGCTTTCCCAAAGCAGAAACTGGAGAAGCTCGAAATGATACCAAGAGGCTCTCTGGAGTTTTCAGAGTTCAGCCTGCTTTACAGGAGGAGGTTCCAGTTTACGTGAAAGCGCAGTTAAAATCTGGTTGAATTTCTCATATCTTTCTGTCTGATTGACTTTTGCACCTTTGCTGCCCCATAGCAATCGCATTTGAAATTCCGTCTTAAAGATTTCACTCATTTCTTCATCTGGTTGGAAGCCTAATCAAAACAAAAACAAGTTACCTTCAGTTCTGCCTAAAACATAGTGTAAAAATGACTAAAAACTTGTTTTTTTATAATAGAATCAAAATACACTTCATCTTCTCTCAGAACGTTAACTCCCACCCTCAAATGTGGGTTCTACTCATCTACCCTATCCTCAAGAACCTGAGCAGCTTCAGAGAAAAATTAACTCACTAAAACATGACAGAGTGAAATCTCTGTGTTGGAGACACTATGGGTTGTAGAGCTGAGGTGCAGCATTTATGGGACCTGGTTTTTTCATAACTTCACTGTTGTGTCATTTACATGCCATATGTTTCACCTGTGTTACCCGTGCACTTTATGATGTTAAGTTTGTAGAGTTGACTAATGATAGTAAACATATAATTTTAAAATGCATCATCTAGTTTCTTCCCCAGGCCCCAGCCAGCCACTCGTCTACTGTCTGTTGCTGTTTTCCCTTCTCTAGAAAGTTGATATAAATGGAAATATACAACATGAACTTTTCTGTCAGGCTTCTCCCACTTAACATGATGTTTCTGAAATTATTCTGTTATTAATAATTCATTCCTTTTAGTAGTAGTAGTTGTCATTTATATGGATATACCAGATTTTGCATACCCTTTCGCTAACTAATGGACATTTGGATTATTTCCAGTTTCTGGCTACTGTGAATAATGTCAGTATTTGTGTAACAGTTTATAGACATGTGTTTTCATTTCTGTAAGAACAGAATTACTGGGCCATATAGTAAATATATGTTTACTTTTAAAGAAATTGTCATAAGCTGGGCATGGTGTGCACACTTGTAATCTCAGCACTCTAGAAGGCGAAAATAAAGCAAGAGGACCACAGCTTGAGCCTGGGCAACCTAGCAGGATCCTGTCTCAAAATTCAAAAAGGCTGGGGATATAATGCAGTGTGAAGGCCCTGGGTTCAATTCCCAGTACGGGTGTGTGTGTGGGGAGGGCTGTCATAAACTCTATTCCAAAAACGTTGTACCACTTTATATTCACACCTAACATGAAAAATCTAGTTTCTGTATGTGCTGCCAGCTTAGTCTTACTATTCTTTTATTGTAGACTTTGTAGTAAAATTGACAACTCCCTAATGATTTATAATGTTGAACATCTTTTCATGTGGTCCTGTAATTAACCCTGGTTTGCATGTAGTTATTTTGTCACCCTTACATACTGTATATACAAATCTTTTGTCTATTTAAATCTTGTCTTCTCATTGAGTTGCGAGTTGTCTTTATGTGATCTACATGTGTCCTTTACCAGGTACACATTTAGCAAATATTTTCTCCTAGTCTGTGTTTTACCTTTTTGCTTGATTAATGGTGTGTTTTTAAGAGCAGAAATTTAAGTGTTTTATTTATCAGTGTTCTCTGTTGCAGTTCATGTTTTTGTGTCCTGAGAAACCTTTGCCTAGCTCAAGGGCACAATGAATTTCTTTTATGTTCGCTTATCAGAGCTTTATGCTGTACTTTAGCCTTTACATTTTGCATCTGTGATCTGTTTTGGATTAATTATTGTGTCTGGTATAAAGTACAGGTTGAGGTGCTTTTTTTCTTTGCATGTAGATGTCCAGCAGTTCTTTTATTGAAAGGGTCATGTTTTGAAAGATTGTCCTTTATCTAGTGAGTTATCTTGGCACATTTGTCAAAAATCAGTTGGCACCAATTTGTGTGGGCCAGTTTCCTAACCCTGTTCTGGCCTACTTAAGGCCAAAAATACTCAGCAGCTGTATAAGAGGAGGCGGGTGAGTTAGCTAGCCAGGGTTATGTCATTCTCCCTTTATTACTGCTGAACTGGTACATCATTAAATGTACTCATACTGTCTATATCAGGGGGTCTTGGTGGTGGAAAGAACATATCCTGTCGAGAGGATACCAGAATGTCATTTATGAATAACCAACCAGAGGCCAGTGATTTCTGCTTATTCAGTTAACATGCTTTGAACCCCTTACCTTGCACTTGATGCTGGTGAACAAATCTAGTCCCTTCCAGCACTTGGAATTGCTATATAAATTTGTGACAGGACCATATGAAAAACTCTATCAGCTATCTTTAGAATGATATGTATAGCAGCTTTAAACACACTTTTCTCAAGCCCACCCAAATACAGGATTTGCTTGTGAGACTTCTAGTGGGATGTACTTACCAGCTTCATGTAAGTAGGCATTCTGGTGTCTATTGAATCGTGTGCTTTTGTTGAGTTTTACACTGCCAAACTTGAGGACTTTTTGAGGATAAGTAACAACAGGTATGTGGTACTTAAACCTACAACTGACACAGTACAAGACCGCTCAGTCCCAAATTGTGGTTCTGAGGCAGCAACTTTATTTTAGGATAAAATGAACGGGTCTGTCTTGTCTCATGTAGTTTCTAACTTTATGGGTCAAACTGTGGGCCTTTGTAGACTCCATTTAAAAAATTGTATAGAAAGAAGAGACCGTGGTCATCCCTGATAACTGCCTTGGGAGAGCCCTTGTTCTAGCATTTTTTCCTGTAAGCCCACACCTCTTGTCCAGCATTCCTCCACAGTCGCCAGGGTGATTCACTTTGAAACGTAAATCTGACCAGGTGGCATCCTCTTGTTTAAATCTTCCTGTACCACAGTCCTACAGGGAAAGCTGTAGCCCCTCCCTGTTTCTATGGCTCTGATTCAGATTCCCACCCTTTCTCATCTGTGTTCTGGTTAATTGCTTTTGTACTTTAACAACCAAGGTGGAGGTGTTTTTCCTGCTAGAAATTATCCCCACATGCTTCCTGTTTGCCCACATCTTTGACCAAATTGGTTACTTTTCCTAAGTGTTTCTATGGTGCACTCTGCCTTACCACCCTGTGCTGAAATGCCTGCTTAAGAGTTCTGCACATACTATGTCTGTAATGAATGTTTACCAAGCCAACTGAGGAAGCTGTGTTCTGTTACCGTAGTACTTATGCGAAGGTTTATTTTATACAACACTCTACCCAGCACTTTCTGCGTATGTCAGATGCTAGCAGCAGGGGAGCTCACTTGCCAGTGCGGCTGAGAAGAAGACGAATGCAGATAAATGGAGTCTAGATAAAATGCCTCATGTTAGCCTGCCACCTTTTCCAGTCCCACTTCCTACACATACTAATAAGGACTTTCTTGACCCTGTGTCGCTGTTTATTTACTGACACAACACAAAGAAAGGAGAAAATAGACTCAAGTCATTTGAAATTGATCCCATGATCAATCACGCTGGAAATGGAATTCCAATGCCTTAATCTTTCCCCCGGGTCTTTTTACCACTTGAGGGCATCTGATCTTTCACTCTTCCACTCCACAGAGCATAGAGCAGCCTACAAAAAACAACTCCTACCTGCCAGGACCCTTTCAGCATTCACCCGGTAGCTGTCCGCAGCCTCTGCCATGCATCGTGCTGTTGTCAAGTGATTCAGCATAATTTCACAGCTTTGGTCATTTTTTTCCCACATATCAGTTCCTTCAAAAGTGACAGCCTGACGCTCCATTAAGGTCACAAGTGGCATCAGCAGTGGGACTGACACGTTACTTGGGAGGATACACGTGGACTCTGAAGAATAAGGAATCATTTTCCATGTCATTTTCTTGAAAGCTAATCATAGAATGAAGTGAATGGTGTTGTCTTACAACAAATGCAAACCTTGTACAAGTGATGCTATCACCGGATAAAAGCCTTGAGCCAGCAGCAGGGCTGCAGGCAACACGGGGTCTCCTGACATGTCCTATTAGATGCTTTGACAGAACAGATAGGACCTATTGGGCTTGGACACTTACGGGCAGCCAGCAGGCTCTCTCCTTGCCCACTTGCGCTCACCTCTGCCTTCATGCAGCATTTTGCTGAAAGGCTTCAGCTGTTTCTCATAGAGGATGGCAGTTTGGGTGTACTGGTGCCGCAGGGCAGTCCACGTCTTTTCTAACCTCACAATCTGAAAGAAAGGTATCGTCACTTCAGAAAAGGTTTTTTTAAAAAAAGTAACTTCCTGCTTAAATTTTAAAATATGATGGGTATACATGGTAAAAATGTGAAAACCACTTAAGAGTACAGAGAAGTCACCCGCCTCATCCTATTCTGCATTGTTCTAATGGCCCATCCCAGAGACAACTTTCTTCAACTGCTTGTATGTGTGCATCTGTCTACTCTTTTGAAAAGAAATCAGGGCACATCATACTGTAGATACTTGCTTAAAAATCATGTCATATAAGTACATATGGAACAGCCTCGTTTTGTTAAATTTCTGCATAATGTTGCACTCTAAGGATAAGCCATAGTTTAGTCTCTGTAGATAAAGGTTTTAAACATTTTACAATTACAAAATTACCTTGTAAAGGTTTTACAGATGTGTGCATGAGTGAAAATATTTGGAGGATAAGCTACCAGAAGTAGAACTTCCAGGCCAAGGAGTACCTGTATTTGGATGTGGATAGGTGTTACTGAGCATCCAGTATAGAGGCTGTCCTAACATAAAGGTATAGGAATGTGATGCAAACACTTTAATTTTGGTTGTACACAATGATAAAACATACCATTCCAAAAGGTACAAACGGGGATATAAAGCATTGGGACAAAAGCAAGTCCAAAATTCCACAGAGCAAACATTAAGTCCTGTAGTTCCATATGTAACATCTGAGGAAATCTGTGGCAAATTGTAAGTTCCATGTGGCTCCACCTCTGTGGCACTTCTGGTGGTTGTAGCTCCCATGGCTTCTCTCTTGGGTCCACTCTGCTCCCTCCTTTCAGTTTTCCTCAGACAATCTATGTGCTTGGCTTCTCCAAACTTCTGGGGTCTCCACTGCACCTTTGGCCTCTCTTTCATAGCTTCACATACTGCCCTCTCAGGGGCACACTGCCTGGCCTCCCAGGCCTTCTGAAATCTGGGTGGAAGCCTCTCTAACCTCAGAACTCTTGCATTCTCCATGCACCTAAAACCAGCACCACATGGAGGATGCCACAGTCTGCTGCCAGCTAGAGCAGTAGACAGGCTTTCTTCTCTCTTGGCTATAGGGGTGGAGTGCCTACATTGCTGAGCACTCTGAACCTGATTCTGAGGAACAGATTCTCTATGCTGCTACCATTCTGGCATATGGTGAGGCCAGTGCCACCATTGTGGAACATGGCGCTCTGTGGCTTTCTTCTCAAAGCAGAGTCTTTCGCTTTTGCAGGTTTGAGGCTGCAAAGGCTGGAGACTTGCTGCTGCTTGTGATGCTCTTAGCCGTCTTTTATATTCTGTTCCTTCTCAGCGATTGAGATTGCCTCAGCTCTATGTTTGCAGTCTACAGCTTTACTGGAGCTTTTCTCCTGGCCAAACTCACAACATTTTAAATCATCCTGCTGGGCTCTTTGCTCTTGATTCTCAACAGAAATCTGGCTGAAAGCCCCCAACAACAGCCATGCCACCACTTCTACATTCAACTACCTTAAAATTTCTTCTGCCAGATTAATCAGTCCACTGCCCCTAATCTTAAGTTTCAGACAAATTTCTGGACACAAGCAAAATGCAGACAAACTTTCTGCCAAGCCATAACACACATCATTTGGAGCCCAACAACCAATGCAGTCCTTTTTCCCAGCAGAAACCTCCCAACCCTGGACTTTACTGGCAGGATTTCTATCAGCCTTGTGGTCTTCTGAGCTCTGAGCAGAATATCCCTTACAGAATAGCTAAAGGTGTTCTAAGGCTTCTCTTTCAGGCAAAATATCAGAACCTTTCCAAACTCTTCCCAAAAGCCATTTCCAAAGGCTCTTGAACCACATGGTCGGGTATAGTCACAGCAGTGACCCCACTTCTCTGGTACCAAATTCCGTCATGGTTACTTTTCTCTTGTTGCTGAGACAAAATACCTGACATCCAGAATTAAGGAAGGAAAGGTTTATTTAGCTCACAGTTTGTGGAGAGTTCAGTCCATACTTGACTGGCTCCAAGGCAGAGTGGCACATGGCAGAGGGCAACAGTTCATGGTGGCAGAAAACAGCAAAAGCAGCAACAACAAAAAGGGAGGAGCAGCATAAGCAAGCCTCTTTCCCTCCCTTACACTGTATGCAAACTACCCGCCCCAGGGCGGGTGTAGCACTCACACCATAATCCTAGCATTGGACCATGAATCAATCATAAACTCTAAAAGCCTGCCCCATGACTGCATGAGGCTTTGGGGGGACCTCAGACACACACCATAACAGGTATGCATGTATCGCTGTAATATGATGACTTTAACTCTTTTGGGAAGATTCCTAGATGAGGGATACAGTAGTTGAGTCAAATAGAATTTTGAGTTTTTAGTTCTTTGAGTTATCTCCATACTGTTTTCTATAGTAGTTGTACTTATTTATAATCCTCCCAGCAATGTAGAAGGGTTCCTTTTTCCCCAGTCTCACAGCATTTGTTATTATTTGATTTCTTTTTTATTTTTAAAAATTTTTAAAAATTTCTTTTTGTCTTTTTGAGACAGGGTCTCGCTATGCAGTTCAGACTGGCCTTGAGCTCACTTTGTAGCCCAGGCTGGTCTCTAACTCACAATGATCCTCCTGCCTCAGCCTCAGGAGTGCGCCACCACGCCTGGCCTATTTGATTTCTTGATGATAGCCATTCTTTCTGGAATAAGACAGAATCTCAGTGTTTTAATTTGCATGTTTCTAATGACCAGTGATGGCAAACATTTTTTCATGTACTTATTGGCCATTTGTGCATCCTCTTCTGAGAAATCTCTATACATTTCAGTTGCCCCCTTTTGATTAGGTCTTATTTTAGGGGTGGGGGGAATCTCATTTTTTTGAGTTCTTTGTATATTCTAGACATTACTCCTCTGTCTGAGGTATACCTGATAAAAAATTTTTTCTCATTCTGTTGAGTGAAATCAGACACACAATCTTAAAAATCACATGGTTTCTCTTATATAGAAACCCAAAGTGTATATATAAATCAAAGAACAAAATAAAGGACAATAGGCAATAGGGGGATAGATCTTTGGCAAATGTGAAGGGGAATGAGGTGGAGGGAGGAATGCAAGGGGACATAAAAAGAAAAGACGTGTCATGTACATGTACCAACCACACACAATAAGTGTGTTCATGATATAATGCAAATATGTACTTTAAAAAAGTAGGAAAGATTAGGTAACTTGCCAAGGATCTCCCAGCTGGTAAAGTAGCAGAGCTGAGACTCCTTTCCTTAGTCCTCTAATGGCCCCCTGTACTCCAAGAGGAAGGTAAGAAGGATCAGCAGCCAATTTACTGCTGGTCTCCCTCTGGCCTCCCATAATGCTGCCTTCTCCTCGTAGGTCCCCTCCTGTTGCCCCCCTCCTGGAAGTGCTGCCTCTCTGAAGGAACCCTCCATCTGAGGGAAGCTACTCTCTTAGCTTGTGGCAGGATGGCAGGTTTGGCTGATGATGTGAGGATGAAGTAACGCTCCAGTTTCCTCTGGTATGCCGCTTCCTCCCCTAGCAGTGCCCTGAACACCCTGGATGACTGTGTTCCCTCACTCCGAGGAGCTCACACTGCTGGAGGGGAACAAACACACACTAAAGTTGGGGTGGTTCGGGATAAGTCCCTAACTGTTGAATTCGATGTCATATACAGCAACCATGTTGAGTCCATAAAAAAACCCTTTTATCATGCTCAGAGGAAGCTCTGGCTGGACAGCTTTACCATCAAAATTGTAGGCAGTTTTGCATAAGGGAAAATGAATGTGATGCAAATTAAAAACTGAATGGAAAATTATAGCAAGATTTTTTACATTAGTAATCAATATATCATGGAAATATGGAAATTTATGGATTCCTTATTTCAAGTATTTATAAAATTTCGAGCATCAGAAGAATTTGAAAGCTTGTGAAATATATTATAATTGGAATGACCCTCCCCCCTCATGCATACCCCAAACCTCTGATGAGGTGGTTCAGCTTCTTATTTTTAAAGGGACCTTGCTTTTTTATTTACCTGTCTGTTTTTGGAGACAGGGTCTTGCTGTGCAGTACAGGCTGATCTTGAACTTGCTTATATAGCCCAGGCTGGCCTCAAACTCACAGCAGTCCTCTTGCCTCAGCCTTCTAAATGCTGGATTATAGGCAGGCGCCACCATGCCCCGCTCAGGAACCTTGCTTTTTAATTAAGGAAATTATGCTCCTACCATGCTCTGACTTGCAGGAATGTGATTGTAGCTATCTCCCTCAGCTGCAACAATGGATTTTCAGTGAGCGCCTGGCATGGTTTCAGAGACAATCTGTGGTTATGAAACAGCCAAGCTAAATGACCAGCAGCTTTGTATTACTACTTGCAGGTTAGGTTTGTAAGTCTGTAATCTCATACTTGAGGTCCTCCGAGCACTGAGGGCTTGGAAGGATGGAAACAGGAAAGCCAATTCTGAGCATAAAGATAACAGATGACTTTCCTTTAAAAGGCCTGTTTGATTTCAAATACAGGTTTTCATGTTTGACATTCATCCGAAAAAATCCTGCCAATGCAGATGAATTCAAATGCCTGAGTTTAGAAATTCTAATTAGGGAGTTAGAATGGCAGGTGAGCCAAGAATTTCAATTTTTAACAGAAGAGTCTGCTTCAGGTGACTTGCTGACAGTACTGTGAGACAGAGCACTTTGGGGATTCTCTGACAGAAGCTTCCCCAGTGGCTTAACTGCCATCACTACCCCAAAAAGGCCGCACACCTGGTGACCCAGATGAAAGCAGCTACTGTTACACAACATATGCGAGCCAAACGTCTATCCTAGCTCGTTCTCCAGGAGCGGGGGTTGCCGTGATACACATTAACAGGAGTCATCCTTCCAAAGTGTGGACTATTAGCAATTATACACTGTTTTTATAAATAGAGCTGAAATACTTCAAACACTGCTCTTAGTTGCTCCGTAAGGTAGTTTTCACTGATACTTGATTTATCTTTAGACACTGACTAAAATTCTCTGATTTGCCAAGCATGGTTGTGCAGACTTCTTCAAGGGGCCTCACAAAGCAAATGGAATTTACCTGTGGCATTTCCAGGCCTTTCATGATGGCTGAGAAAGAATAGAGGTCCCCCATGGAATCTTTCAGTTCCACCGCCACCTGGATGATCCTATTGAGGGTGGCTGCTCGGTCCTCCAAAGTGCCTGTGCAGCCCAGAATGTCCACCGCAGTGCCGATGGCCATTGTGCAGTGTCTGAAAGGAAGATCAGTGGTTAGGCTCAAGTTAATGGGTCTAGAAGACTACACCAAATCAGCCAGAAATGGGACTGTTTTTGCACCATTTGGTTCTATTGCTGTGAAATGTGCTGGCAGGTCAGACATTTTGGAGAGCCAGTCTCAACAGAGACCATTCCCAAGCAGGCAGATTGTGCCAGGGCCCGGGCCAGGACACAGAAGGCGCAATATGGTCTAAAAGTAGGATGACCTGGACAAGGATAGGTTCAACTCTGGCCTTGAGGGCATGAAGATCTCCTGGGGCAAAGCGGCTCAGGAATATGTGGCTCCTTGTACCCTGCACCACGAGAGCTCCAAGGAGACACCAGGTCTCACACTCACACACACACGCACACACACGCACATACACTGAGAATACCATCCTTGGCGAAGCGGGGGCCACCTCCACTGAGCCCCGGGACTCGGGCACAGAAAGGACAAAAAAGTGAAAGGATATACAGTACTCAATCCCAGGAGACGACACAGTTCCACATCGGGAAAAGGGAAGAGAGAGGAGCTAAGAACGTGTTCTGCAACCCCAGTTACAGGCCACAAAGTGAATGAGATGGGGACAAAGACTGAATAACTGATGAGAAGGAATTCATTTGCCTGTAAGGTCAGAGCCTGATAGAATCTCACTTCCCTTAGCAATCCTCCCTTTTCTCACCCTGGACTACTTGGGTCAAACTCAGACTCAGAGCAGGAAGCAGGTGACCTTTTCTCCACGTAACAACAGGACCAACATGAACAGGGTTGGCTGGTGGCAGGAAACAGATGGACCCTTTCTTCCCTCTGTCAAGCTGGACCCAGGAGTTTATTGTATTTGGCCTGAACTGTCTTGGTTGAATTTTTTCCAGGCTATAGTATAAGTGCTGGAAGATGAATCTCAACTCATAGCTCTGGTTACTAAAATAAAACATGCCTTTGAAGCTCTGGGATGACACTGCAAGTTCACAGGCTAGGAAGTCACTCCATGCCCTGCTTTGTGCCCAGGTGTGCTGGTCTACCTCTTGCCCTCTGTTATGGTTTGTGTCTGCATGTCCTCCCAAATCTGCATGCAGTCATGGGGCAGGCTTCTTTTTGATTGATTTATAGTCCAATGTTGGGATTACGGATGTGAGTGCTACACCTGCCTTGGGGCAGGTAGTTTGCATACAGTATAAGGGAAAGAAAAAGGCTGCTTGCCGCTGCTCCTCCATTTTGCTCTTGCTGCTATTGCTATCTTCTGCCGCCATGAACAGTTGCCCTCTACCATGTGCCGCCTTGCCTTGGAGCCAGCTGAGTATGGACTGAGACTTCCATAGACTATGAGCTAAATAAATTTTTCTTTCCTTAACTTTGGGCATCAGATATTTTGTCCCAGCAATGAAAGAAAAATAACCAGGACAGACTGAATTTGGTACTAAAGATGTGGGGTCATTGCTGTGACTATACCTGACCACGTGGTTCAAGAGTCTTTGGAAATGGCTTGTGGGAAGTGTTTGGAAAGGTTTGGAGATGTTGCCTGAAAGAGAAGCACTGGAATGCCTTCAGCTGTTCTGTACAGGAGATTCTGGTCAGAGCTCAGAAGACCAGAGAAGGCTGATAGAAATCCTTCCAGTAAAGACCACGTTTGGGAGGCTTCTGCTGGGAAGAAGGACTGCATTGGGAACTGGACTTCAGATGATGTGTGTTATGGCTTGGCAGGAAGTTTGTCTCATTTAGCTTGTGTCCAGAGACTTTGCCTAAAACAGATTAAGGGCAGTAGACTAGTTAATCTGGCAGAAGAAATTTTAAGGTAGTTGAATGTAGAGGTGGTGGAATGGCTGTTGTTGGGGGCTTTCAGCCAGATTTCTGTTGAGAATCAAGAGCAAAGAGCCCAGCAGGATGATTTAAAATGTTGTGAGTTTGGCCAGAAAGGAAGTTCCAGTAAAACTGTGGACTGCAAAGATAGAGCTGAGGTGATCTTCACTGCTGGGGAGGAACAAGAGGGCATCACAAGAAATAGCAAGTCTCTACCCTTTGCAGCCTTAAAACTGCAAAAGTGATAGACTTTGCTTTCAGAAGAAAGCTGCAGAGCTCCATATTGCAGAATTCCGGCAGCACAGAGAATTTGCTCCTCAGAATCAGGTGCGGAGTGCCCAGCAATCCGGGCACTTGACCCCAATGGTCATAAAGAGGAAAGCTTGGCTATTGCTCCAGCTGGCAGCAGGCCTTGGCATCATCCACGTGGCTCTGGTTTTAGGCACATGCAAAATGCAAGAGTTCTGAGGTTAAAAAGGCTTCCACCTCGATTTCAGAAGAAGGCCTCAGAGGCCAGGCAGTGTGCCCCCGAGAGTGCAGTGTGTGAAGCTGAGTGTGATGCAAGAGGTGCAGTGTAGACCTCGGAAGTCTGGAAAAACCAGGAATGTGGATTGTCTGAGGAAAGCTGCAAGGAGGGAGCAAAGCAGAAGGCTTAAGAGAGAAGCTGTGGGAACTACACCACCAGAAGTGCCATAGAGCAGAGTCATGCAAGCCCTTTGGAGCTCACAATTTGTCACAGATTGCCTTGGATGTTGAGTATAGAACTGCGGGACTTGATGTTAGCCCTGTTGGATGTTGGACTTGCTTTGGTCCCAATGCTCTGTGTCCCCCTGTTTGTATCTTTTGGAATGGTACTGTTTATTTTGTGCCATTGAATGTTGGAAGTGTTTAACTTTTAATTTGTACAGGGGCTCACAGCTAAGAGTTTGCCTTACATCTTGGAGGAGGCTTGGTACTTGGACTCTTCAGCAGTGCTGAAAATGTTAGGACTTTGGCAACTCTTAGAGATGGACTAAAATGTCTTTTACATAAAAGGATGTATATGAGTCTTTGGGGGGCCAGGGGTGGAATGTTATGGTTTGTGTCTGCATGTCCCCCCAAATCCTCATGCAGTCATGGGGCAGGCTTCTAGATTTTTGATTGATTTATAGTCCAATGTTGAAATGATGGATGTGAACGCTACACCTGCCTTGGGGCGGGTAGTTTGCGTACAATGAAAGGGAGGGAAAGAGGCTGCTTGCCCCGGCTCCTCCATTTTGCTCTTGCTGCTATTGTTATCTTCTGCTGCTGTGAACGGTTGCCCTCTGCCATGTGCCACCCTGCCAACTGAGTATGGACTGAAACCTCCACAAACTGTGAGCTAAATAAACCTTTCCTTCCTTAATTCTGGGTGTTGGGTATTTTATCTCAGCAACGTGAGAAAAGTAACCAAAACATCACCCCTGAACAAAGGATAGCAAGCAATGACTAGCATTACTAATTTCTCCAGTGTTTTTCAAGTAAGTAATGAGTTTCAACATCGCTGAGTGTATGTGCACATAAATGTGCATGATGTTTGCTTGTGGTGTGATCTGAAGCTGGTACCTAACTGCTCTTCTCAGTTTTTTCATCTGTAAAATGGGAGCAGGTATAAAAAAAGGAGATTGGGTGGGGTTATAAAAATAATAGGCACCTAATAGACAGTTTTTGTTACCACTGTTATCTCTATTTGTGTGTCTGTCCCTCTATGTCTTGGCTCAATTTGCCTGTCTCTTTCCTTTTTCTCAGTGTATCTTTTTTTTCTGGTTTCTTGTCTTTCTCAATTAATGAATCCAAACATAGGTCTGTTGAAGAATTTTGTACCCTTTTACAGAGTATTAACACTGCGTGGAACATTTTAGATATGTCTTTAAGAGCAATAGACTAATTTCCCATATCAATTAATTCTTTTATCAATGTTTTGTTGTTGTTGTCCCTATGTTTTAATGGTCTCCTTGATAAAAGACAGGTTCTCTCCTTTAAGACCTAATGTATCAGCTGGGTAATTATATCCATTAATTCATCCACTTGCCCAGGACCTCCTGGGTCTACCACTGGAGTGAATGAGTCAGGATGGAGAGTCTAGCATTCATGCCAACAGGTCAGGAGTAGGAGGCACTCAAATGTCACACAGAGGCCATTTCCAGCTCAGCGTGCCCAGGATAAGTGAGGTGGTAAATAAGAAATCATCGCTAGTTAGAGCTGACCCTGAAAGGCAAGAAAGTGATGTCATTGGGCTATTCAGGACCCTTGTGACCTTAGCCTTTATTTAACTAAAACACTAATTAATTAAACCACTTCCTGGCTCCAGAACAAGGCAGCTTTGGACAAGAAACAGGCTAAGGAGTGAGACCCCAGGCCAGCAGAAATCTAGAGAAAAAATATAAATGGATGCTGACAAAAGTGAAAGTCAGAACAGCCAAGAGAGAAGTCCCAAGCCTGCTTGCCACAGCCTGGGCTTAGAACCCATACCCCAGCACTGGTAAAATAAAGCTCAGAGTCACAGGCCTGACATCTGGGGAGCTTTCAGGCTGGAAAGTTCACAGGAGACTGTGGAAGTGAAATGGTGACCCTTGGCCCTGACAACAACGGAGAGGAAGTCAGTGGAACCGAAAAGCCAAGCCCTGGGCACGAGGGGAGGAGGCCGGAATCAGGCAAAGGGCAGTTCAGTCATAGGATCTGTACTGTCTCCAATCCTCAAAACACGGATGTCCTTACAGTCTGCATGGGCCTCTTCTTAACCTCCGTGCTCTGTATGTCTTCAGCTTAACACTCTCGCTGTTTTCTATGGGCGCATCTGGGGCTGCGAGGCCAACGCAACAGCAGCACTGGAGTTGTCTTAACAAATTTAAAGCCAAGGAACCTTGAAAGCAGCTGTATCCATCCCCAGAAGGTTGTCTGAGATGGGCTGTTTACTTCCTAAGAGGCTGGCATGTGCTAGCCACCTTATACTCAGTAGCCACATTTCAGGTGCCCTGTAGCCACGAGTGGTAGTGGCTAACACAGTGGCCAGTGCAGATATTTGAACTGGACAGGACCATGACCAAAAGCATCATGGGAAGCCCTGGAGTCAGTCATGGCCACCATGGTATTTGTTGTATAAAGAGAAAATTTAAGATAAGACAGTCTTGCTCAAGTCAGGTTTTTGTTGTTTTTTTTTAATATGTCAGAAAAGCTGGCTTTTGAGGTAAATAAGGACATTTACTCATACTTCTTTTCCTAAAAGCATGCCTCGCTGCGTGTCTAATTTCTGTAGATCCATATTCCTGCATGTGCATTTTTGTGGGCACTCAGGGCCCTGGCTTTTTGAGAGAGGACAGCAGAGACTCTTTGGAGCAGAGATACTTTGGAGGCCAGGGGCTGAGTGCCATCCTCCTCTGACCACTGACTCTCCTTTTGTCCACCCCACAAAGAAAATGTTCACAAGCTTTTCTTCTCCGTACCTACCAACCCCCACCTCCCACAGCTCCTGAGATGGGGCTGGGGGCCATGGGGAGCAGGAAGATGTCTGCAGCCCAGCAGGACCCGGGGCCCCAGGCTGGTTGGATGCCTATGAGCCACACACAGGGCTCTTCTCTCCATCCACTCGCTCTGGGAACAGGGCCAGGAGGGTGCTCTTTGTCCCTGACTTGTGCTGTATCCTGTCTTTGTGCATCTCCAGGAATTCTCAGCGCAGCCTTCTGAGAAGAGTCCCCTGTGGCCACAAGATGACGCTGAGGCAGGCAGGGCTGGTGCTGCTCCTTCCGCCCTCCAAAACCTGCAAGGTGTTGAAAAGGGTGGGAAAGGCAGAGGATAGCACTGCTCACCTTTCGATTATGTCCAGGCGCAGCTGGCGTCCATGAGGCAAGGTAATAAGCTCCAACCCTGAGCTCACACCCATGTTCCTCCTCATCTCTTCAGAGACTTCGAGTATCCTAGCAACCTGCCAGGAGTGAAGTTGAAATTCACTAGATCAGCAAGAGGGCTGGCCAGAGAGCAGATTCTGTGTGTGAAAAGCAGCACACTAAACTGGGATGCTGGGGATGTCCTTTACTTGTATCTCTTTATGAGCTGCAGCAGAGCTCAGCTGCAGCATAGCTCTTATATGATATTTGTGACATTTTAATGCACATACTAGAATATCAAATTCAGGGGGAAGGAAAGATTGGGGGAACACCTCAACTGTTCTGCAGAATCCGCAGACCTGGTACATGTTCCTGCCCATCAGAGAACACTTTAATTTGTCGAGCTTTTGTCTGACACAGGCTGGAACCTGCTGTGATGTTTTGCTGCCAACACCAGGGTTGTGTGTGTGTGTGTGGAGCCGTTATCCCCTGCTGTGGAAAAGCAGAGTCCCATCCAAGCTCCCCTCTGCTGTGGGCTTTGCCATTCATGTTCTCACTTAACAGCCATGGCTGGCTGCTATTACCCTTGATTACGCCTCCCTTGGGTTCAGTAAATGCACTCTACATCTGAAAACTATTACAAACGCGTACAGTGATCTGAAACCCAATGTCTCAAACATTCTCTGTCTCTTCCTAAAAGGCTTTTCTTAAAGGAAATCTTAGTCCAAGCCAGCTCCCACCCCATCTCAGTTCTAGTACGTAATCACAGTTTATTGAACTCAGGCATTAGTTGGCCATTTACAGCACGAACACGTAACGTTGAGATGTTACAACTGTGTCAGTGTGTCTCTGTAACAGGGCTACGACTCCACTACACGCCGATGTAATGACAATGCAACTAGCAGATACAACAGGTCTAGCCGGGGCTGGACACAGCAGGCACAGGACAATTCCTCTTCTCCGTCGGAGGACTTGGCCTTGACTGTAATTATCCCAGGCATATGAGCAGTGCAGATGTCTTCATAATAGGCCACAAAAAACATCTGGAAATTTGGTCAGTATTATTAACCCTGAGCCTTAACTTCTGTGGTTGAATAAAGGAACCACCAGTATCCCTACAGATGAGCCTGTGGAATTAGCTGCCCCGTGGTAAACCCTCAAACAGGATGCAGAAGCCATAATGTGTTCTCACGTCTGTTCTTCAGGCCTCAGTCTCCCCTTGTTTAACCCACTGGCAAGTTAGTTCACCTTTCTCAAGGACTTGGCAAAGGGTTCCGATAACCTGAGGGTCCCCTAAAGCTGTTAGACTGTGTAAGCTGATCAGAGGGAAATGGGAAGCATTCTGGCTGGATCAGAATTTTTTCTTGGGAAAAAGCTTTCTGCCTCGACTCTGGCAAGGCAGCCTCGATACCCTCTCCACACACTTCCTCACTTGTTTGGACAGCTGTCCTGTCAGAAGCTCCAAACCCCGCGCCTCTGTGGGGTGCCTTCCAACCCACAGACACTCTGTAATCAGACTGAGGCTCGCCAGTGATTCCATCTTGCTCTGCAAGCACGAGCAGGCATTCTGCGACCCCTGTTCTGAGAGAAAGGCCTCTTCTGTCTTCAGAGTAGACACTGCCATCCCCAGTCTCTTTCTTAGGGCCATACTGGATTCCCCTGGCTGAGCTCCCGGACAAGAGAACCTTGAGTCCACACTATAGGGTTAAAGTTCGGTCCCCAAATGCAGAGGAGGACCCCTTATAGCACCCTTTACAGTACAGAGGATCCTTTACTGTGGGCGGGGCCCAGCAGGGCAGCATGAACGCCGCATGCTCCAGCCTCCCGCTGCCCTTCACAGGTGCCAGCCCTACGAGTCACTGGCCCTACCCTGCCATTTATCCTAATGGTCCATGCGGATGATGACGGATTTGGCTGAGGCCTATGGCAAACACAGGGGAAGCTAAAAGCACACTGTTGGGTTTTGGTCACGGCTGTAGAAGGGAGCCAAGAGCTGGTATTCCATGACTGAGAACAGCAGCGGTGTACACTGCTCTGCATCCTGTGAGGAGCCACGGGACAGAGACAGGGCTAGGCACGGATGTGCACAGCCTGTCCCAGGAGTCGGGTGGCACAGGCCCCCACTCTCATGCACTGGGGGACCTACCTCCAGCAGCGGCCACTTTCTCAGCTAGCCTGTTGGCAGCTGAACTGGCAACAGTTCTGGGACCCATCTGGGAGGACGGATACAAGACTTAGCCCCAGTCCCTGTGCGGAAGGGAAGGACGGACCTCTGGCTGATGCCAGATACACTGATGGGTCTACCTGTGAGCCAACCCCACAGTGGACAGCAGTTGCTGTCTAGTCCAGCATGGAAGTACTCTGGTTTGAAACTGGAACAGGCAGGTCAAGCCAGTGGGCAGAGTCGCAGACTGTATGCGCAGACAGTTGGGCCGTCTTTAGGGGGCTGACGCTCTGGCAGCCGGCTTGGGCAGTTCCAGAGTGACAGACAGGGCACCATCGCTTGTGGGGCACCATCTTATGTTGAGAAGTATGGGAGCATGACCCAAAAGCTCACCATATAGGTTATCATGGTTCAGAACAGAAGCCCCTCTTCTCACCAGGAAATGACTCAGCAGATGCTCTGATCAGGCATTGCAATTGTTGACCGCTAGGAACAGTGTCTGACCTGAAAATTGACTGCTGCCTATGGGATGCCACTAGGAATAGTGTCTGACTAGCAATAGCATCTGACCAGGGGCAAAGACCATAAACTTAGCCCTCCAGGTTAAACCCCTTGCTCAACATAAAGCCCAAGCCTTGAATGTTATGTGCCAGGCTTTGATGTTGCTTATGGATGAAACCGTGCAAATGAAAAAAGTGGTTTTGCAAAACCACATGGTTCTTGATTTGTTAAGTATGGATACTTGTGCCGTTACGTATAAAATATTCATTTATATATCCCCGACCTTGGAGGGGGTGAGACGTGGGGAACCACTCCGACTGTGTCAAAGCTCAGGGGCATCTAAGGACATTTGAGGATGTGACCCCTCTTGTGTAGCACCTGTGCACAGTGGGATGCAGTTACGTAAGCATGACTTAGCACAGGTAAACATGCACATGCTGGTTACAGCATTATACAGGAATGTAAATATGAGATAACAGCCTGTATAAGAATTATACAATAAAGACGCAGGCGGCTCTCACTCTGTTCTATGCTGCCTTCTATTGTTGCTGACGTCTTCCACATGTGTGTTCTTTAACCTTGGGACCTCACCCACGAAACTCTCCCCCGCCACCCCAGGGAGCCAACAACTGGCGTAGTTGGCAGTTGATTTTAGCACTCTGCTCATTTCTCCTCGTTCTACCACCGAGGAGACTGCTGTGGTGACCCAGGGAGGCTGGCGGGACCTGACCTGGCCGTCCTCCCAGTTGCCAGGGACCTTCTGAAATGCAATGAGAACGCCAGGCTCTGCTCGCTGGCTCTGCTGCCCTAGCACAGAGGACCCCTCACCTGACAGTAAAGTGTTTTGAAAGGAGAAACCTGGTACGAGCCCAGAAGTAGAGACTGAGAAGCACTATAGGTGAGACCCACCAGCCCTCCCCTTCCTACCCCATCCCACCATCTTCACCCGAATGTTCTTCAGTTGCAAACAGACTTAGGTTGCAATTTCAAAAGGATCCTTTGTAAACCAGCCTCTCTCCCCATGGCTTTTGTTATCTGAGACCCTGCAAATATGCCTTCCTGCTGCCTACAGGATACAGTTTGTGTTCACCTGGCAACTCCTCAGCTTTCCAAACATCTCATACCACCCGTCGCTAGCCATAAGCTCTGGTTCAAGGACCTGTCCAGGGCCCCCAGCTCCCATGCCTTCCCTGCAGGATGCTTCCCTCTTGGGTTGTAGTTCAAGTTCCTGTTTTGCTGTCCTTTTCTACTTTGCCCCTACCAGAGGCAGGGCAGAGAACCTGAGCTGCCTTGGTACACAGTAGGAGCTCAATCAATGCTGAATACTTAACACTAATAAATAATAAACATTTAGTGCTCACTCTGGACCAGGCAAATGCCCAGGGCTTTACATTATCTCAGTTTTCTCGACCAGTTAGGTATAGAGGAAGAGAGAAAGAGCCATGCAGAGATGGGATTCAAACTCAGGCACTTCACACTCAGAGGCCAAAATCTTTACTCCCTGGCCTCACTTATGGGAAAAAGACACAGGTGGAAGGTCACCAATGGGTGAGGCAAGGACAGCACCCATTTTGCAGTGAGAGGCCCTGCAGGTGGGCGCTGGACATTGCTGGACTCCATGGCACTCAGGCTTCCTGATAGCTTTCAGGGCATCAGTCCCAGGGCTGTGTGCATTGATGGAAAACAGCATGTGAGCCCCAGATGCTGCCCAATGCCTGCTGCTGGCTCAGTGGGTGGCCCTGCCTGGCTGCCACTACATTTGTGGTAGGGAACAATTTCTCCTCTCAGAGACACTGACTGTGCTGGTGATTCCAGGAAGAGAACAGGGAAATAAAGCTGGAAGGAGGGAAAGAGGACTGAACGCAGCTCTGCCACAGGGCTGGGGTGGGCACAGTCCAGCCTGGTTCCTCAATGTCTAGCATCTCCATGTGGTTCTTTTTTTGGAGCACTCAGGGGCAGACATGGCAGTGGCCTCCACCAGGAGGACAACATGCCCTAGAGCAAGAAAGAGGGTGTACCACATTTCTCAGTTGAGAACAGACTCTGGCCCTAGTTTCGTGGCTGTCAAAGGAGATGGGAAGATTCCAATCTCCTGCAAAGTAGGGGGCAGGCATCTCCTCTCATACATCATCATCAAGCCCGGAGGCCACAGCATTCACTCCCCCTGGGAGTTGAGCTGTTCTGTCAACCCAGGCTCATGTTTTTACAAGGAGCTTCTCTGTGGAGACCCCAGCAGGTGCATACCAGACTGGAGTCTCACTCCTGGCCTGTTGGCATGGTTCTGCTCTCAGTTCTGGGACCCAGTGGGACTGACACACTGGAACAGAAATCCTCAATTCTCCCACCTCCAAACAGTTTAAAGATAGGTCAGAACTTAACCCTGCAAATTGCCTGGCCATGTATGCACTGCCCTTGGACATACAGCCAGTGGAGTCAACAAGCCTTGTGCTTCTAGAGCACCCTTCCTGGCTCTCTCCTCTGGGCTTCCCCAGTAGGGGGCCCCTTCTCTACCCACTCAGCATGGACCACTTCCCAGGACTGGGCAGCTAGGGTCACTGATTGCTGAGGGGTCCCTCAAACTGTTTGCAGGGAGGGCCAGCACAACCAGGAAACCAGTTCCTTGAGGTCATTTTGGGGGCCCTTAACTTACTTCAGAACTCCCTGAAGGAGTGCGCAGAGACTAGGTTTCCAGTCATGATTCCTGACTAAGGAACAAAGATCTGATTCTTAAATAAATCCTGACATTTGAAGTTAATTGACTTCCCTCAGCTACGAATGAAAAAGATTCACCTGAAAAAAGGACTTCAAACCTTACTGCGGCCTCATCTGTCAATCCATTCACCAGAGATCGGCTGTTTTATACTGAAGTGGACTGAGCCCACCCCAGCCCAAGAACCTGTTGTTGAGAAATACCTCTCTGAAGAGGTTGCCTTGAGACCACCAATGCGCAAAAGCCCCTGCACCTAAAAGTAATGATGCCTATCAAAGCCATGCTGATATAAACAGCTGTATTTAGTCATGTGGAAAGACAGTTATGTTGTCCAATGAAGGACTCTGGCTTTCGATTAGTATGTCCAGACCAGTCTCATTTGCATGGCAAAGAAACATCAAGCAGCCAGGCATGGTGGTGCACAGCTGTAATCCTAGATGCTCAAAAGGCTGAGGCAGGAGGATCACAAGTTTGAGCCCAGCCTAGGCAACTTAGGGAGACCCTGCCTCAAAATTTAAGAAAGGGCTAGGAATGTAGCTCAGTGGTAAAGTGCTTGCCTAGTAGGTTCCAGGCCTGGGTTCAATCCCCAAAATAGTAAACAAAACAAAGCCAACAGTTATTCATGCATTATTTACATGTCTCCCCGTGCAGAACAAATAATGTAACACCAAGCGCAGACACCAAGGGTTGCCAATGGTGATTACCACGGAAACTGGATTTTGTGTGATTTTAACTTTTCCTAAATCAAGCAATTATTGTAAAAAATAAAAGCCAGGGTATTTTTTTTATTTTACTTTTTGAGACAGAGTCTTGTTATAGTGCTCAGGTAGGTCTCAAACTCCGGAGTGCTGAAACTACATGAGCATGCCACTGTACTCACCAAAAATCAAAGTAACTTTAAAAATGTTTATTTATGGGTAAGGGACATAGGCTTAATGATAGAGCACTGGTCTAGCATGTGTGAGGCCCTGTGTTCAGTGGTCAGCATCACAAAATTTGTTACTTTTTTAAGCAGAGTTTCACTATGTAGTTCAGGTTGACCTGTAACTCACTATGTAGCCCAGACTGGTCTTGAACTTGTGATTCTCCTGCCTCAGCCTCCTGAGTGCTGGGATTACAGGCATGTGTCACCATGCCCAGCAAGTTTGTTTACTTTGGAGATCATTTTAGTAACAAAATATATAGTATATATAATGAAATAAAAATAATCAGGGCTCTGCTATTCCAGAAATTACATTTTCATCTCAATCCATTCTCCTTTGGTTCTACCGGTCCTAATGAGGTTGAGGCCAGGGGAGAATTTTTAACGAAGTACCAAGTGAGAGAAGAGTAGATTCTGTAGCAACTCCTGTCACCAGCTCGGGTGGGACGCCCTGCTCTCCTTCTGTCTAAGGCAAAGTTTATCAGCTTCCTGCCTGGGCAAAGGTTGTCTGGACTCTGGGTCGCACCCTGAAAATAAATCCCACACCCTTTTTATCTTCAGACTTTTCTTAGGAGCAAAGCACTTGACCAGCAGATAGAGTAAGGCCAGAAAGGCTCCCGTGCAAACCTTCCAAAAGCCAGGAGAAGCCTGGCTGCCGGGCTTGCACTTACCTTGCAGTCCATGCTCAGCATGTGCTGGGCGATGACCTTAGGGTCGCTGTTAATGAACAGCTCTTTCGCCCGTTTCAGCATAGCTGTGTCCAGGGGCTTGTTCTCAGCAGGAAGGAGCTTGGACTCAAAGTCATTGGGCCTGAAGGAGGACACAGTCTCCAGGAGGGGCCTCACAAACTTGCACTTGTCTTCCTGCCCCTCACCCATCTGTGCTCCCGGGAGGTCCCCAGGTCTGGCTCCGTCGACCCCATCAAGAATCAAGTAGTTCGTGCCGGAGTGCCGGGGACCTGCTGCCCCATTCTGTTTGGCTGCCAGCAGTTCTGCGGGGCTGCCCTGGGCACGTGAGGGCAGCTTTGCTCCACTGTCGCAGCCTGCACCAAAGGCGGGGTTCAGTTCACAGTAGTTGGCCTCTGAGTTGAGCCCGGCAGCCGGCGGGGCGGGCGCCTTGAGGAAGGGCACCTTGCAGGGCTTGGGGGGTGGCTTGGGGCACAGCTGGCTGTCTGATCCCCGCAGTGCCTCACCTGCCCTCTTGTCCGAGGAGACCCTGCGAACAACCGCTGGGCTCAGCGTGGGCTCACTGCCCGTCCTGAACACGGGTGAGTTTGGGCAGGGGCTTGCGTCCATCCGCTGGGACTGAGGGGGCAGCTGACAGCCTGCGAGGAGAGAGAAGGTCAGAGAAAGCGCAGCCGTGTGGAGAACAGAAAACAAACAGAACTACAGTAACAGCTCCCAGCCCCTGCTCTGTGCCCTGGGCTTTCAATTTTCACCCCTCTGATTCAGGGGGTGGGCTTCAAGCCCAGTCTAGAGCAGTCTAGAACAGCAGAAGGCCAGCCTGGCCCTGCCCCACACTTCTGGGGCAATTCACAATTCCAAGGGCTGCCTGCTGAGAGCCGCAACGTCATGTTATGGTCTCAGAAGTCAGAACAGGAAAACGAGCTGACCTTGGGCAGCAGTGGATAACGCAGTCTTGCCTGAAAAAACACATGTCTTTAGCTACACAGCAGCCAGGGCCCCGAGTCACTCTCAAAGCCAGGGAGAGCTAGAGGCACAGGGGAGAGCTACAAAGACAGAGGTAACCCACACAGAGCGGTTCACAAAGGGACATCAGGAAAATCACTGTGGTCCCAGGAAGTCACTCATGAAAAGAACAGAAAATAACCCCATGTGCTACTCATGTGACTGCTCACTAGGTTCCCCATACCCCTCACCTTATCATTCCCTCTTCTGGTCATGAAAGGAGAAAAGCTCTTTGGACAGCTGCTCTGCCAGGATCTCTAGGATCAACCCACTCACCCCTGCCCGAGGACAGGATAAGGGAGTCAACTCATTTGTCATGAAGACCACATTTGTGGAATGGATTCGAAATCAGAAAACCTGGCTTCCGTCCATGTGCAGCGGCTTGTGCCTGTAGCCCCCGCTACTCAGAAGGCTGAGGGAGGACCATGTGAACCTAGGAGGAGTTCAAGACCAGCCTGGGCAACATAGTGAGACTCCATTAAAACAAAACCAGTAAAAAACCTGGCTTCAGATGCTAGGCAACTCTGGACAAGGCACTTTACCTCTCTATGCCTCAGTTTCCTCAAATGCAAAATAGGGATAATCACATCCACCTTGAAGGCTTGAACTTACAAAACATCCCGCTCAGTGCTTCGCAACCATAAATAGCCTCTCCTGTGCGGCAGGCATGGAGCCTTGGCTAGGGGACTAAAAGAACAGGGCAACAGCCTAAAGGCGTCAGGGTCACGTTGCCACCCTCCCTGCTGAAAACCCCAGACATACCGATCGGCAGGTGACTTTCTGACTGATGGGCTTTGAGGGCCGAGGTCCTCCTGTCCTGTGTGTGATCCAGGCAGGCTGGCTGGCTGCCGCTCTTCTCTCTGTTCCTGAAGCCGAAGACAGACGGGGCAGAAATGTCATTAAGTTGTAAAAACTTTAGGCAATGTCATGAAAAGTTAAAAAAGAAAGAAAGAAAGAAAGAAATTGCAGAAAACAGGAGTGCTATGCATACCCTAACAGTAAAGGAATGTACACGGAGGAGGAATCACTACTGACGGGGAGATTATTATAAATACGACTGCTGAGTGTACCATCCTATGTCCCCAAGACAGCTAAGTCCTGGGATGCCTCCTCTGAGCCCTCCCATCTTGCTGAACAGAGCAGAGTAAAAGTTTCATGGCACTATGGGGAAAATCTGATGAACTGGAATGTGTACTTTTGAAAGATCCTAAAATTACTTTCCAACTCTGGGGGAATGACCTGTTTAACCAACAGGCGTTTTCCATAATGCTTCAGTGTCGGTTGGAAGGAAGCTATGGGGCACTTTCTATTTCACTGAATATCTCAGCGTCCCCCAGGCAATCTGCAGGGCCGGTAGGGAGGTGGTTGCACCCATCCTTCTGGCCCTGTGTGGCAAGGTAGGGGTAGGGATCCACAGACCCCTTCCCCTGCTGGAGGCGGGGGAGCTATTAGCAAGTTCACCAAGCAGCAACCAGGAGGCACTGCGAAAAGTTGAAAAGTCACTTTCACAACATTCACTTTCATTCCTTCTGTCCCTTTCTGAATCAAACTGGGAATTTCTCTAATTTAGCATCAAGCAGTGGAGACTCTCCTATTAGAGGGAAAAGGCACGGCACCAGCCAAACTGGAATGAGCATTAACTGGCCTCCCAGCAGCATAAAACTCTTAAAGCACAGAAACTTCAAAGTTCTCTCCTACCTTTGCAAGCATCAAACCAACAAAAAAAACCCTCAAGCTCCCAGCAACAGAAAAAGTCCAGAACTCTTCAGAGATAAGGCAAGTCAAAGGGCAAATTCCAAAGGAAACAGCTTCTGAGCAGGGACATTTAAGCAGCGTCCACAGCAATCAGTTGGTCAGACTCCAGGGGCCGACAGAGCCAGGCGGAATGCAACCTGGCTGAGCTCACGCACCTTTGCCTGGGGCGTGCGGCCAGCCCTCAGCCAACCAGCCGGTTCAACGTCAAAGCAGGTGGCATAGGGCCAAAGCTGACGTGGGGGAGCTGCTGAAGGGCAGCGGGGCACAGCGGCAGGCCACTGGGGCCACCTTCCATGTCTGGCCCACCCACCCGCAACTTCAGATGTGCGGGGCCTGCTGCCTGGGTGAATTAGTACTGGAGGCTCTGCATTCCAAAGGGCGATCTCAGAACGTGGCTCTTCGGCTTGCTCCTCAAACTAGACTTTGTTTTTCTTTGATTTCTTATCTTTAAGAAAATAGTTTTAAAACCAGTATCAGGAGCAGACAGGGAGGCTCCTCCCAGCACCAACCTGAGCACTGTCCCCACTGTGTTGCCAAGAAAGTTCGCCCTCTGTTCACAACATTAACTCCTTGCTAAAGTGGTTGAGTAGCCGCCGCCTACTTGCAAGGGGACCGTAAGAAAGGGGACCCTTTTTATGTTTTAAGGGAATCTCAGACCCAACCTTACTGAAAAAGTGATTTCTAAATATCTGTTCTCGTCTGCTGGCCAGCAAATGCCCTGAGTTGGACCTTCTCAAACCCTTCCACATAACAATCATTATTAGGATTATTAGCACTTACCTAGCAATTACTATGCGCCTTCACAAAGTGCTTTGCATCGCATAAGCCATTTAAACATCACAAGTTCCATCTTCCCAGAACAAGAAAGGGAGGCCCAGAGAAGTCAAGGGACTTGCCCGGGGTTGCACAGCTACTCACCATGGAGCCAGCACTGGAACCACAGGTCTATAGCCAGAGGCTGACTAACATGTCCCAGAGCCTCCCAGTAGCACAGAGCTATAATTTGTATTACTCACAGAGTCCTGTGTTTTGCTTCTAAATGTTTGCTGTAAAGAAATTCCAGTTTATATCATTTCCTCCTGGATCTGACAGAAAACCAGCAAGTGGAATAGAGCATGTGGTTTATGCAAGGAGCTCAGAAGCTGGGAGCAGGAGAGGGGCTGCTGCGTTACTGTGGCCAGGGCCGGTCACCCCGGCCTCTGCCCTCCTTCCTCCCCGGCACCGTCACTCAACACGCACATGGGGGCTGGGCTCCAGGAAACACAGGGTGCTGCGGCTCAGGGAGGTCTTGAGGCCCTGGTTTTCTACCCACTCCTCTGAACTCTTCTCTCCCTGCCCCCTGAGGTTCAGACTGCAGTCTCTATGCTCCACAGCTCCTGTCCCTGACGTCCCAACTCCTCTCACTGAGTCGAATACCCTTCTCACAGGGACCAAGCCCCAACCTGCGCCTTCAGCCCAAACTTGGGGCTGGACCCCAACCACAGCTGGGCCTGCCTGGGGCTCCTCTCCACACCCACCGCCACGTTCCTCCTGCCATCTCCTGTCCCTGCTCCTGTGCGGGGCCTCTTGCCTGGCCACCCTGCCCCTGTGATGTCCACCGAGACTCCCCGAGCTTTTATGCTGCCAAATCCTCCTCCTCCCGCAACCTCCACCAGCCTGGCCTCTCCTCCCTCAGCTCCTGCACCATTTGTTTTCCCCTTCAGTACTAAGGATTGAACTCGGGACCTTCACACTGAGCTATATCTTTAGTCCTTTTTCTTTTTTGAGATAGGGTCTCCTAAGTTGCTAAACTGTCCAGGTTGGGCTCAAATTTTTGATCTTCCTGACTCAGCCTCGAAGAGCAGTGCGATTACACCACGCCTGAATACCATTTACTTTTGATGCAGCTCAAGTGAGACCTCCTCATTCACTGCCTGTGACAGCTCTTCGCTAACTGTGTGCACTGTTAGCGCCATCTCGGCCTCGTCTGCCCAGCCAAGCCTGGGCTCTCTTGAACACCCCTTGCATCCCGCCACCTTGAGGCCCCGACCCACCTGAGGAGGTTTCCCCTGGGCAAACTCTGCTCCTGGGCCTGGACGCAGCCCATGGTGAGGCTCAGCCTCTTGGCCATGTCCAGCTTCCCCTCGGCAGCGCCGCCCTCTTGTGCCCGGCCCGGGGAGGTGCCATAGCGCTCCTCCAGGCACCGCAGGGGCACCATCCTGTTGATGGGCTGGAAGATGACGGCGCCGCTCTGCCGGGAGATGGGCCGGCGGTTGCCCACGTAGCAGCGCACCAGCCCCGGGATGGAGTCGAAGCTCTCCATCTCAAACTGGTACTGCACGCGGCTGTAGGCCTCGCTGAGCCGCAGAACCGTGCGGTGGATCTTGAAGTGCTGAGCGAGGTTCTTCCACTGACAGGTGAGGACGAAGTTCCCAGGGCTGGATAGAGAATCGCGAACCAGGAAGTCCCCATCTCGCTGCACGAGGTTTTCCGACACCTGTGGACAAACGATGAGTGAAGAAGATTCGGAACAGCAAACTTGGTCTTTTAGGAGCTTTCGGATAAACAGAAGACAGTACTACATGTTTTTACTTCCTCAGGCAGTTGTTTAGTTTGTCTAATGTCAAACTGGAGAGCTACTTACCGATCCTTTTCTTTGTGCCCAGAACAAAGTCAAGTTGGGGGCCCCTCATCTCATAAAGGTATCATGGAAAGTGTGTCTTTGCACGTGGAACATATGCGAAGCACAAGTGCAGTGCCTGGAACTACTCAGAAGTAGTTAAAGATAATGCTGCTGCTGCTGCTTACTCCAAAATGAAAGTTTATGAAGCCTGGCTCTTCTGTAGCCCAGCAGCCTGGTTCTGCTTCAGTTGTGGGACTGGACATAATCTTTGTGGCTCAGTTCCATCTATAAAATGGGGATAATATTACCATAGAGCGGTTTATAAAGATTCAAAGGGATGAAGTGTTGGCTTATAACTATCACTATTCTTGTCATAGTGTTCAGTTATCTAGTCGGGCATGATATATCACCACATATTTATCCTCATGGCAAATGGCAAACAGATTTTACGATCCAAACAAGGAGAAGGATTGTGGTAGCAGTTACCAGTTTAATAAATTGAAAAATTTCCTGGGATATTCCAACATTAAATTAATTGTATATTTCTGTTAGCTATGGACAGTATGCTTCCATGGTTTCCTTAAAATGATATCTTTGCTTAAAAAGTATGTTCTCACACAAAAATTCCATCCCTTGGAATTGAGCCTGTGGAAATAATTATAGGTATGAATATAGTAGCTATCGTAAAGGATTTTGCTCAGAGTGCTAGGAACACACGTGTCCAATAAATTGTGGTGTGTGTGTACAACAGGCGTGCGCTCAATATAGTCTGGTGCAGCAGAGTGTTTTACAGCAAGTGAAAATTCTCAGGACACAGCGCTAAGTGCGGATAGTGGACCACAGAAGGGATGTGCGGTACCATCTCCTGCTCCACTGGGAGCTCTGGGAGCACAGATCTCAAAATGTTCACAGTGGTTGTCTTCAGGAGCGACAGTTACGGAAGAGAATTTAATTTTCTTCCTTTTGTTATCTATATTTTCTCCAGTGTGAAGCTTAAAAAACAAGGTTCGAATGAGGAATGTTTCTTTGATAGTGGTGAGAACTCTGCTACAGTAAAAGAATTTTTTTACACGATGCCCTTCCCTTCTACCCCGCCTACTCACTTCCTGCCATGTTGTCCTGGTGAATGACTGGCCAGCTCAGATTTACAATAAAAACCCGAGGGAAATTCAATACCTCAGTTTTGCACACTTAGTCTATTTTTCAATTTTTATATTATTAAATAAAAACATGATCCATGGCAATCCCCCAAATGACAATCACACAGAGTATCTTCTAAGCCACAAGTCTGCAGCCATTGGTATAATTCCCTTTTCCCCCTCTCTGCGTTTTCATGGGATCTGGTAAGGAAAGGATGGAGGGAGTGAAAAATTGCCGGTCCCAGTAGGACAGAGGCGGCCTTGTCAGCCTGTGCCACCTGCCCTGTTACCTTAAAAAGGAGGCAGGTTCCAAGCGTCAGGAGGCTGTTATGGCAACTGGCCAAGAGCTCAATTATGTGAACCACAGCCCGACTGCGCACTTCCTCAGGTTACTGGCTCTGTGGCTACAGCCTCCTACAGAATGTTTGCAGACCTCAGGACGCTGGAGTTTCCTGCGTCCGCCTACTGGGCACTCTGGGCTCCTGACATTCACTCTTCCCAAGGTGTCCTCAGACTGTGTCTAGGTCACTTGATAGTGTTGACTTTTGGCTAATCAGGAGCTCACTCCCACGTGACCTTGGAGCAGGGCCCTGCAGGACCATTGATCTGACATGGCCCAAGGAGAGCTGGATGTGCCATGTAGGGAAGCAGGTACCTGTCGGGGGATGCGGCCGTGGTACCAGGCGTGGCTGCGCAGATCCTCGCTGCTCAGCAGCAGCTCCTCCTCCAGCTCCTTCTTCAGCCTGTCAGGGGTCCTGTCCATGACGTGCCTCTCCTTGGAGAACTGCAACACAGAGTCCACGGTGACCTCACCCTACCTGGGCTGGGCCAGGCATGCCAGCTGGAGACAAGCGGTTGCCCTGCTGAACCAGGCAAACCGGGTGTGCCCATGGCTGTGCTCAGGTGGCGACACCTGCATCAAGATGACAGGTGGTTGGATTTTGCCCTTCTCCAGGTGTGGGTGTGTGATGACATTTTCACCCGCACTGGGGCTACGGGAGGAAATCCATTCAAGCAGCAGTCAGCTGGGTAGGAGGGGCCAGAGAGATATAGCTGTAGGGGACAGTGAGGGACAGCTGGGCCAGGGCAGCTCTTCATTCTCTTCCTGAATTGCCTAACCCGGAGCTGGGAAGAACAGCAGCTCCTGATTGCCTTTGTCTCCAGCTCTGCACAGAGACCCGAGGTGCAGTCCTTGGAGCTAGTAAGCACGGCCCTGAATTCTCTGCTCCAGGCAAATTCAAGTTTGAGAATTAAGACTTGTAAAGCACTTAGAGCAACTTTATGTTTCTTGACTCAATAATAGAAGCCTCGGTTTACATGTTATAGAACTAACTTTTCTAACACACTATTTTACTTTCATGCCTGACTGGACATAGAAACTTAAAGCAAAAAACTGATGCTTTGCCTCAGATGGTCACAGGGTGCTGCACGGCAGCTGTGGCAGAGGGCGCTGGGTGGGTGCCACTGGCTCCTGGGCCACATAATAGAACCACGCCCACTTTTATGTATGGCCTGAACTTGAACATGTGTCTGGTTCCCAGCGAAATCAAGCTTAAACCACCCCCTGCAGGTCACCTGAGAAGGAAAAGGCCCTGTCCCTGTGTTTTCCCATGTTCCCCGGCTTGCCCTTGAAAACCCATGGGAGGTACAAAACTATTCCTCACCATACTGCTTTGTACCTCTCCAAGGAGACAGCCCCAAATCCTTCTCTGCCAAGAAACAGAAAAACAGACTTGGGACATTTCTCTCTAGTCTTTCTGTGTATGAGGCCCTCAAGGGACCTTGACTGAAGGTGACCTGACTCAGGCTGGGCCTCCTCCAGCTCCCTACCTGTTCCCTTCTCCTGCCTTCTCTTCCCGGCCTTCCTTCTCTGGGCAGGCAGTGGAGAGGGTCCGCTGAATGGAATTTGTATCCCAGAGACGTCCACGATGCCTCAGGCTGCACACTGATGTTTGACACTGTCTGCTCCCGTCATACTGATGTACGGCTGGACTCGAGCACACAAGGTCGGCTGTCAGATGACTGCCACTTATAACCTGTCTTGACTCCCACTGAGCTATGGTTTCCTAAGTACAGAACCCATCTACGTTCCCCGATGCGCCCCCGGAGCGGTGCCTGAACACAGCTGGCACTCGGCAGTCACTGCAGCAACAGATCCCACGATGAGGAACTTCTACGACTTTTCTCAGACTATCCGAAGCCCTCTTTGAGGGGCTTCAAATGGACACGTAGCCATTCAGCTGAAGCATGACCTTCCTCAGTCTCTTTCACAGGAAGACACAGTCACACAACTGTCTGGACAGGAAGGGAAATCTGCAGAGTTGGGATTCTCCATGCCTCCCTAGAAATGGCAGTGCAGAAAGCTCAGAGGAAGCCAGGTCCCGAAAACTGAGGAGCCAACTCAGGCCTGCTGTGTGACCTGTCTTCATGAAGCCTGGGATTTTGGATGTTCCCAGCAAGGTTGCCATACCACACCCAACCCGATCTAGTGAGCCGAGCTACACTGGCAGGCAGTGTGTACGCCTCACCGAGGTCCCCTGTGTTCTACTCTGGGGCCGCTTCTTCTATTCCAAGCTCTGAAAATGTAGAGATATAAAAATACTCGAAGTCTTGCCTAATCCTTCACTGAAATATAATTTGTTTATACCCACAAGTGATTCCCCTGCTTATCTTTGCATTCTTCCTCTTCCCTTTGCCCCACTACCCAGAATCCTCCTCTCCTCTGCCCCTAGTCTCTGTCCCAGAACTAGTTATAACCGTTCGGCCTTTTTACAAAAGTATTTTAGTGGAAGATAAATAAAGAGGAAGTGGGAAGAGGTTCCAATGGTTCCCCAAAGTACCTATTCTGCCATTTCAAAAATATTTTAATATATATGCTAATTTGTTTCATTTATACTACTAGTTTCTCTTGGTTCCTTGAAAAGAAAGTTTTGTGCTAATATTTGTTTCGTCTTTGTAATAATCTTTTTTGTAGATGTTTTGTACTGAGTAACTACTTTGATGGGAACGATACACAGTATATTAACTATTACTATTCTCATAATTTTGTTAGCAAATTTTGTCTGATTGCTGGCCTTTAGAGAAATGCAAATTAAAGTAACACTGAGATACCATCTGACTCCATAAAGAATGGTTATCAGCAAGAAATCAGATAACAAATGCTGGGGAGGCTGCAGGGGAAGAAGGAACTCTTGTACATTGTTGGTGGGTATGTAAACCAATACAACCACTATGGAGATCAGCATGGAGATTCCTCAAAAGCCAAAAATAGAAATACATTTGACCCAGCTACTCCCTTTCTAGGAATCTTCCCAAAAGAGTTGGAGTCATCATTTGAGTGATACGCATATCTATGTTTACAGTAGCACAATTTATAATAGGTAAATCCTGGAAACAGCCTATGTGTCCATCAACAGCTGAAAGAATAAAAAAACGTGGCATTTATATACAAGGGAGCACTGTTCTACCATAAAGCAGGATAAAATTGAGTTATTTGTAGGTAAATGGATGCACCTTGAGACCATAATGTTAAGCAAAATAACTCAGACACACAAGCTGAAATATCACATGGTTTCTCTTTCACAAAAAACTAAAAGCATAGGGGCTGGGAATATAGCTCAGCAGCAAAGCATCTGCCAGGCAAGCGCAAGGTCCTGAGTTCGATTCCCAGTACCAAAAAAAAAAAAAAAAGAAAGAAAGAAAGAAAGAAAGAAAGAAAAGCTAAAAGCATACATAAAAAGCAAAATAAAAGATAACTTTTCTTTTCTTTTTTTCCAGTACCAGGAATTGAACTCATGACTTTGCACTTGCCAGGAAGGTGCTGTACCACTAATCCCCAGCCCCTAAAAGATAGATAATAGGAAGTAGGGAGATCTTTTTCAAATGGGAAAGGGAATGAGAGATGGAGGGAGAAGAGAAGGAAGAAAAGGAAAACGGACTAAAAGAAGAAAGAAAGTGGAAATAGAGCTTTTTTAAATGGGAAGGGAGTAAAAGTTGGAGGGAACAGTGAGGATGGGAGGAAAAAGGGACAAAAAAAGAATTAAGAATGTGTCATGTACAAACTCCCCACAATAAATGTAGTGCTGAAAATACGTACTAACAAAACAAATTTTAAAGCATTTTATAACTGGATATAATGGTACACATCTGTAATGCCAACACTCTAGGAGGCTGAGGCAGGAGAATCACAAGTTTGGGCTTAGCTGTGACGATGTAGGGCCTCAAATAAAGCAGTGGGGCTGTGGTTCAGGGTGAAGGTCTTGGGTTTAGTCCCTTAAAAAAATATTTTGTATTCCATAGTTTTTCATTCCAGGTTTTTGAGATCATACTGTTTTACATTTGTTACCAAAAATATAAACCCAGCTAGCGCTCTTGCTACTTCTGTCCTGACTCCTTAAAGGAAAATCCACAACTACTACTCTTTGTCCTTCTCTACAGATTTGGAGAGAGGGTGCTGTCAGGTGCTACAGGAGATGGGATGACAGCGTAGGACTTAGGGGAAAGGAAATTATTGGGATAGACCCCCCCAAAGAATTTGAGATAGAAGATCAGGCTTCAAAAACCGTGCCCCTATGTGCTTGCATAACTTGTGAAAAGTTAGGAGATTGGTTCCACAACTGCCTAGACTTGTATTTTAAGAGGGACGGGGTGGAGAGGGAGAGAAGGAATGTAGGGGAGGTCGGTCCAGAGTGAGCAAGCAATCACAAAGGGCTTTTCATTCTGAGCGGGCAAGGACTGGCTCAAACACCTGAAAAAGAGCAGGTTGGTCGCGGAGCGCCTCCTCCTCGGCTGCTGCCAAAGGGCGGCAGGCAAAGTCTCCCAAACGGCCGAGGAAGGGGTGGCAGAGTTGTCATCCCGGTCCCCTCAAGGTTACACAGTGGCTATTTGGAGGGGGTGGCTGCCTCCCCAGCTTTTACTATTTTAATCCCATGCATTACTGCAACATTTATTATTTTCCACCCTGCCTGTATTTAAGAGCTTGACCTTGCCAACTATGACTCTACCGCTACATGTAAGCATCTAACGGGCTGTAAACCCCAAGGCTGGTGAGGGCTGAGCTTCAGCTCTGGCACGGTGCATCTCTTTATGCTCTGAGAGCCTTATGAATGCTATTTGTGCTCCCTAGGAGCCATAAATGAGATCCTGCATCCTAGGACTGCTCCCCACTACCTGACATTTGATGGGATTTTTTTGGCTTCCCCCAAACCACCTGAATTGTGAGTGACAGCATATCCTTCCACTTCTCTGGTACCCCAGGGCAGAAATTTTCCTCTGAAGTGCAGCCATTTCATTCATGACCTAGGCTAGTTTTATGGTCTTAGCTATAAAGCAAATTCTAGCAATTTAAGACAACACAACAGTTCCTCAAACCTCAGAAAAGGCTTCAGACCATTTGTGTGGCTATCAGGAGCCTCTCATTAATCTATATTCTAACTGATTCACCTAATGCCCTAAGAATCTTCTTGCTATTTTCTTAGACTACATTTCTCAAGGAAGGGTAGAAGAGGTAAGTACTTACTCACATAATATTTACATGCATTGGTATTATTTGCATAGCTCACAATTAAGCATGAAATGACACAGAATAAAGTATCAGGCCCCAGCATCCCAACACATAATCCTGGGAAAATAAAGACTCAAACTTATGCTCGTTCCTGGAGGCTTTTCCTCTAGCTTGACTGTTTCAACTCTGTCATGTTGTTCCTTTCCTTTTTGTGTGTGTAGGAGTTTACACTTGTTCCTATAGATGTCTTCTGAACTCAGTGTTCCTCAAAGACAGGCGGGACTCAGTGTATCAGTCATTTTTCTGTTGCTGCAACAAAATACCTGACACCCAAAACATAAAGAAGGAGGGTTTATTTGGCTCGTAATTTCCAGTGGGTTCAGTCCAGAGTTGGCTGGCTCCAAGGAAGAAATCTTATGGCAGAAGGGGATAGCAGAGGAAAACTGCCCCATGGCAGCCAGGAACCAACAGGGGAGAAACCAAAGAATACACCTTTCCAGGCCGTGTGCCCAGTGACTCGCCTCCACCTCTGAATAGTGCATTTACCATGCACTCACAGGTGGACTTGGCCTCTGATGAGCATAGCAGCCCCCATGATCTCATCACATTCCAAAAGCCACACCTCTGGGTGTGGGGGACATTTTAGATCTAAGCCAGCACACCAAATCCTCTTCAATCCCTCTGTTACGGTTTCAATCTAAAATGTCCCCCACAAAGGTCTTATGTGTTTGAAGGGTGAATAACACAAAACTGGTACCAGAGAAGTGGGGTTGTTGCTGTGACTGTACCTGACCATGTGGTTCAAAAGCCCTTAGAACTGGTTTGTGTGAAGAGTTTGGAAGTATGTTGAGATGAGGCTAGACAAGCCCTAGAATGTTGTGAGCACTGCTTGATGTGTGATACCAGTTGGAGCTCAGAAGACCAAAATATTGATAGGAATGTGGACAGTAAAGGCCAGGGTCAGGAGGTCTCAGTTAAGGACTCTATTAGCAGTTGTACCATAAGCTATGTATGCTACATTCTAGCAGAACATTTGTCTTCATTTTGTCTATGTCCCAAGACTTTGCAGGAGATTGAGATTAAGGCTTATGGACTAAATGATCTAGTAGAGAAAATTTCAAGGCAGCCCAACATTCAGGCTGTGGCATCAGTACTGCTGGCTGCTTTTTAGTCAGATCTACAGAGAAAATCATAAACAAAACCACAGCAAAATAATTTGGAAAGTTTGCAGTTTTATCAGAAAGAAAATGCCTATAAAGTTAGGGTCCCAGAGTGTGTGGTTACTGAAAAGATTAGCATTAAAAAGAAGCCAACTATATTGCATGTGGGTAATAAGAACCCTGGCTTGAAGGTATCTTAGGAATCAGCAAGATCTCACCCATCACATGCCAGAAAGTGCAAAAGTATAAACCTTTCATTTGAGAAGACAGCTTCTGAGCCCCCTGGTGGAGAAGGGCCACAAGGGGAATTGGTTCTCTTGTTCTCCAACTGCCAGGCAGAAAGTTTCAGCAAGAAAGCTCAAGAAAAACCAATCTCTCACACATAGCTATTGATGTTAAGAATAAATTAGAGTGATACAACTTTTCTCCAAGCTCAGATTCTCTATTTTTCCCTGACTTTGCACTTCATTCCTAGAAGGCAACTCTGATTTCTTATTTTCCCAGTTTTATCTGGAGAGAAAGGAGATGGTGGCCAGGGGAGGAGCAGGAGAGCCAGGGGTGGGTTTTTGTTGCCAGCACAGGCTCCAGCCATCCTGAGTGTCACCTTGCATGGTAGCTGTGGGAAGCTGCTCAGCTTTGGATCAAGAACATTCTGCCCATGGGTCTTACAGCTTCATCCCACCCACAACCACTAAGGGACATGATGCAGGCAGAGCCCATATCTTCTACTTTGCCTTTATTTGACCTAGTAGATACCAGGAAACAGTTCTTTGGGGGGCAGTAAGAAGTACCATTTACATCTATTAAATAATAAGTGTCTCTTAAGAATCTCTTGGTCCTGTTCCAGGGTTACCCACTCCCATGTCTTGACCTCTAAAATTGCATCTTAGTCCTGGTCATTAGCACTGAGGTCTGAGGTGTGATGTAGTCAGCTGATGGGCCCACAACTGTCCAACTAAACTGAAGGTTAGAAAATCATAAACTACGGTTATTGATGCCTTTTATGGAAATGTGAATCTAACTACGTCTATCCTATCACAAGCATTTTAGTAACTTTGTTGTTAACGGATGTTACAACACAGTGTTTAATCATGTGGGCCAGCTGGCCACCTCAATACCCAGGCTCCTGTACAGCTGCACAGCTCTGTGGCCTTGGCAAGTGTCATTAACTGTCTGTAGAACCTCAGATTCCCAATCTGCAAAGGGGTGACAACAGTGTTACACAATGTTAATAAGGATTAAATGGGTCAACATCTATAAAGCCCTTGAGACATATCCGGGCAGATAGCATGAATGTTAACTGCTTTTGTATTTATATCAGGATGCAACTAATCTGGTTCTATAATAAATGAACTTTGTATTCAAGGTCTGACGTAAGAGGCACAGAGAGGGTGGAGTTTGGGAGGGAAGCAGTCAAGGAAAGGAGCCTAGCACTCTGTGTGGCGTGCAGCTGCCTGCCACAGGCTTCTTCAGACCTCTCAAGAAAATTCCCTGCCTCCTGCCACAGTACCCACGGTCTAGCTCTGTGGCCAGCTGTGGCTCTCGCTTGCTGGGGCTGGCTCTAAAAATCTGATAAGAACAGATACTACACTTAATCTTAGCCAAAAGGCCGAGAAGCGATGGCTCTAAAAATCATGAGCTTCACTCTGAGTCTGGGAGGAATGTCTGCAGCCCCCACACACTCCCGCAAGTCCAGTCTTGACAGGCTGGAGTAGCCAGAGCCAAGGAGATGGTTGGGAAACACATTGTGGAGGTGCACAGCCAGCTCTGTGAACGTGCTGGGAACCTCAGTGAACTCGGAAACTCATGTTTCAATAGCTGTCCAAGGAAGAGAGAGCCATTCCAGCCTGGGAGAAATGGCACGCAGGGTCTTCCGCATGAGCATCAGAGCCTGCATTTCAAATCAGGCACAACAATAGGCCTGGATGTGCAGGAGATCTGTGTTTCTAAGCCAGGGATGAGGGCGGGGTATGTGGGCCTCTGTCAGAAGCTCCCGGAGGAGGCTGAGGATACACATTTGCATGTAACAGACAGAACTAGAAAAAAAATGGCATCTGCATTATAATTCATATTTATTTTACTCAATCCTCGTCTGTAAGAAAAGCTTCTCAGTTCCCACAGGATTTTAAATTGTGTAAGAAAGATGCTATCTCCCAATGCAGGAACTGATGGTAGAAAGGGAAATACTGCAGAGGCGCCATTTATGACCAAACAAGCCACTCCCTGCTCTCAAGGAGGGCACAGTCTCATGGGAAGACGACACACAAAGAAATAACCTAACACACCCCAGCACGTTTGGGAGAGGCTGCCTGCCTTGGTATCTTTTCCCTGGCACTCCCAGCTCTGCACCCTGGGTAAGATACCCCAACTCTTTGTCCTTTGATTTTCTCCTGGGTCAAAATGAGAAAAGACACCATGGCCTAGAGTGTTCTGGGATGGCTTCATGGATATGGGAAGGAAGAGATTGGTACTGGATGATCAGGGTTGGACCTTGAAGATAAAACTTAAAGAGGAGTTTAGGAACAGGATATGGAGCATGACACTAAGGCATCAAAAGACAGGGAGTAGCTGGGCACGGAGCACGGAGGTTCTGGCTGGAAAGCACAAGGCTAACGCATGTGAAGATGTGACGGTGGGGAGATATACACAATCCATAAAAAACTTGTATACACGCTTCAGGAAAAAAAAATAGGATAATATTTCTTCAACAAGTGGTATTATCCTCATATGGGGGACCCTTGAGGATGCCGTGTATCACAGAAAACCCACTATCTTGTCAGCCCTTAGAGAAGAAATTGAAAAAGCACGGGCAGCGATCTCAATGACCAAGGTTATCCCAGCAGCAGTTCGTTGTACTAATAAATGTTGGGAATCTAATGGCCACCACTTTGAGCACCTCTTGTAATTGTAGAGGCCAAAGGTAACTTGTATTAATCTCATGATGTCTCAATACATTTAGTATTAAAATACTTGCACAAGTTTTTCTTTTCCTGAAGTGCACATACATTTTGTTGGCAGACTCTGTATACACCTATAGCGCCGCCCCAACCCTATCCTGCAGAAGAGTGCCATCTTCCTGCCACACACTAGCTCAAGCCCACTTCACTGGCCATTGGCCCCTTACCCTGGCTGGAAGAAGACACCCTACCCAACTCTGGTAAAAACATTATGAGACTTGGAGTCTGCAATTTGCTTCATCTCTACCTGGTTCCTACCAGAGGAACCAAAGCAGGCTGAAAGAATGAAATTAGCACAGGAAGAGGAGCAGAGGCTGGTGGGTGTCCTGGGCACACTCCTAGGCCAACCAGTATCTCCCCTGTAGCCTAATCTCAGTATGAGCTGAGTCCCTGCCACACAGGACCAAAGCAGCCCTGCTATAGGAAGGCGGGATCAAGTGAGGGGAGTCCAGCGCTGGGGGCTGCAGGTCAGACCTTCGTTCTCCAGACAATGAGTCACTGATGATCTGGGAGGGCAACAGGCGCCCAAGATGCTGTGGAGAATCAATCCAGCTGCAAGGGGCAGAATGGACGGGGTGGGCCGAGCTGGAGGCATGAGGCCGGTGCAATCTGTTGAAAAGCCCCAGTCTCCACTGTCAGCTGTCAGGGTTGATACCTGGTAGGGATGTTTCCTAGATTGCATTTCAGACTGAACTCGTCCCCTCTGCTGTTCTCCCCCTTTCCTGGCTGGACACTGACATCTCCTCTGCCTTCATCACCCAAACAAAACCCTCCGAATCAACTTCCATGGATGAAGAAGTTCCTGATTCTACCTCCTACCACATACCCCATTTTATTTTTTACTGATTTGGTTACTGTTCAGAAACCTCTGCTGTAGCTCCTCAAGATCCCTCTACCTCCTACTTCCAGTCCTACAACCGGTTGCCTATAATGTCACCAGACTTATCCTATCACCCTTAGGCTCAGAGACTTCAGTCAACGTGTGCCTCCAGGCTAAGGTTGGCCTGACACCCAGAATCTCTTTTCAATACCCCTCCCCGCAACCTGAGGACACTTAATGTACAGCTTTTACTTTCTCTAAGGCTCAGACCTGGTACAGGGGGAAGGAGAGAGACAACCCCACCCTGCCCTGTCCCCTTAGATCCTTGAGATTTTTTGTTTGTTTGTCTCATTTTATTCTGCAGTACTGGCAGGGGGTGGTGGGGGCGGTGAACCCAGGGCCTTCATACTAAGCAACATCTCCAGCTCTTTTTAATTTTAAATTTTGAGACAGGGTCTTACTGAATTGCTAAACTGCCCAGATTTGGCTCAAATTTGTGATCTTCCTGCCCCTTCCTTCCCAAAGTGTGAAGATCACAGGCTTGTGCCACCATGTCTGGCGATCCTGGAGCTTTGAACATGTTCCTCACAGACCAAGGGAGCTGAGCCACAGCCCTGTCGTACACCAAACCTGCATACACAACAGATTCAATTCAGTCTGCTACGAAGCCCAGATCACAAGGGGGCTGTGCCCGCCAACAAGGGGCTTCCCTGTGGGCCCCGGGGATACCTGACAAAAATTTAAATGATGGGGAGATGGGTAAGAGTGACAGAGTGGGGTCTGCAAGTCCAAAAATTTGAGGCATCAAGGTTTTCAGAAAGTTACTTGGGTCTACGGGCTGCCTAGACCTGGGGAAATAATGATTACGTCCCCGAGGGCTCACAGTCACCCACATAAAACCCAAAGCCTCCTTCACAGGACAGGAAATGCCCTTTTCCACCGGGCCCAGACTAACTCGCCATTGTGTCCTGATGCAGGGCCCTGTTTCACAGATCTTCCTTGGCTCTCTGAACACACTGTCCCTTACGGTGCGCCTCCACGCCTTGGCGGTGTGGTCCAGCAGCAGTGACACATCTGTAGGAGGAGATGGGGGAGCTGGCACGGCAGGTAGGAGCCGTGAGAGTCAGGCTAAATGAGCTTGATTTCACTGCCAGCCCACGAAAGGACTGCAGGTGGCGGAGGGAAGGGGTCTTCGGGGTGTCCCTCACTGAGGCCCGAGGCCACGCTTCTCTGCCTTTGGCTCCTGGAGCCTAGCCCAGAACCTGGCACATAGCAGGTACTCAGTAAACAAACTAGAACCACAGCTCGCCCTCCATTTGGCAATTTCCTTGTCACTGAGGGCAGAGAAGAGAACTCGGAGTTGGATCCAGAATATGTGACCCTGGGCACACTTCTCATTTCCCTGAGCATATTTCCGTACGCACTGAGGGGGTAACAATTCCCACCTCACAGGACTATTTGACCTAATGCACATAAAGCATCCAGCTCTGCACCCGTACACGATGGCCACTCACTTGAAACAAGGCGGGAGTTGAACCTTCTTTCAAAGATAACTCTTAGTAACAAATGCAGAGTTCTATTTCACAAAAAACATTTTTTTAAAGATGTGTAAAATCTATCAGAAAATCTTAGATATATCTGGCCTTTGAAAAGCTAGTTTTAATGAAGTAAAAAAGCCCTTGGAATAGTCCACCTCTCCCTAGGCACAAGTTTGTTCATTCTGTTTACTTCAGTTCAAAGCCAAGAGTTCTTAAGGTTTTAAGCAGCAGTGAATGGGTCTGTCTTTTCAGGATGAAGCTGATCATTTGCAGAAAGGCGTACTTCCACTTGGCAGCAAGCACTTTGTATACATCCATCTCAGCAAGTGCGTGCAGTTGCCTCCAGGTAACTCTCATGCCCAGAGATCCAACGCGGCAGAACCCAGCATGAGGGTACAAGAAAGATTTGAGATTAGCACCAAGTGAGAGTTCCTTGTACCTGACTAGGCCTCTTTCAGGGACTCAGACACTTAGTTGTTGGTAAATTCTCTAAAATGAACTTTAAAAATTGAAGTTGGGTGTGCTAACACATGCTTTAATCCCAGCACTCTGGGAGACTGAGGCAGGAAGACCATAAATTTAAATGCAGCCTGGGCAACTTGGCAATTTAGTGAGACCCTGTCTCAAAAGAAAACATAACAAAGGGCTGGGGATATAGCTCAGTGTGAAGTCCCTGGTTCAGCCCTTGGTACCACACCAAGAGAGAGAAAGAAAGAGAAGGAGACAGATGCAGACAGAGACGGAGACAGAGACAGAAAGAGAGAGACAGAGAGAGAGACAGAAAGACAGAGACAGAGAGAGACACTGACAGGGAGAGGGAGAGAAGATTTTCTAATCATCCATTGATTTTATGATCAACGCTAGAAGTCAATTTACTTGAAGTAGAAAAAAGAAGTATATACACGCCTGGAAATAAAAGAAGGGAGGAAGGGAAAGGGTGAGGAGGGAAACAAGAGAATATACAAGCTAATAAGCAGGAAGGGTCTGGACGATCTTTTTAGTGAGAAGGGCCTGGCCACAGCACCCAGAGTGCTGGCAGCGCTCTCAAACAAAAGCTTCCTTTCTTCAGTCTCAGGGAGGCTCCTCAGATTAAGGGACAAATCCACAACAGTCCAGGCCTCTTACCAAGCTGTACTAACCAGCTCCACAGGTCAGGTTTTTCTAAAAATTCATCCAGAAATTACGATCAAAACAAAATTACCATTCTGACTGGAGTGCTGGGTCACTATGTAAAGTTGGTTGAATTTCTAAGCGAAGCCTGCGTATTTGAGGAGCTCAATGTCAGAAACCTTTTGGGTTGTGTAGGGAGCTGCACCAGGTGGCCCAAGCTGAGGCAATGAGAAAGACCAAACTGACAGACCCTCACCTAAGTCCACTGAACTTTGGCAAGACCTGTGATGACATGAAACCTGGGTCATCACTCTCCCTAACAGACAGTGTAAACGTGAAAAAAACCGAGCTCCTCCCCCTAAAGAGCACTTCCGACGACCAATACAAAGCACTACGGGTCAGCCGCCTCTGGGATTATCTTGCAAGAAAACCCACCTAAGATTAGTTTCTCAGAGAATTCAGAAAATCAGCCCCTTGGAATCCCTGCCTTTTTAAAAATTCCAAACAGTGACCAAGTTCATAACCAAATTCCAAAGTCCACTTCAAGAATTTTTAAATGAACTATAGTAATTGGTATGTTTGCAATGGAAAACCTGCCTAAGCGGATCATGAAGCCAGTTACTTCCCAATCGCTTCCGCCAGTCTTGACCCTTCCACAGCCAAAAAATAAAATCTAGTCCTCTACAAGTTTTCAGCCCAGTAACATTTAGTACAAGCCCTGGATATTTTAATCGGAAGTAGAGCAGAAAGAACAGGGAAGGCCTTTGTGGCAAACCTAAATCCTTGTAATGAAAATATTAATATATTGATTCTTTTCACCTTTTGTGGACAATACCTGGCTTTGTGGCTTGCCTAAAAATGTTATAATCCAAAGATGCGTGAAGAAAGATATCAATTGAGAATCCCACTGGGGGCCAGGGATATAGCTCAGTGGCATAAGTGCTTGCCTGGCAAGCCTAAGGTTATGAGTTCGATTTCTAGTACCAAAAAAAAAAAAAGAGAATCCTACTGGGGTGCGCAGACTAGGAAAATATTTCTTATGCTAATAACTGTTTAAAGTCCAAACCTTTACTGTTAATTGTAAATGAAAACTCCAAAGAGACAAACATCAAATTCAAAATTTAAATCCCCTACTTGGTACACGAAGCCAAATGGGAGCAGGGGCAACTGGGCCTCTGCATTTTCCCACCCCCAGGGCACAGCGGCACACAGCCTGGGGCCCAGATGCAGACAGCACAGTAGCGGGACCTCTCAGAAGGCTCCAGTCACACCAGGCCATGGCAGATTCATACACAGGTTACAACGCTTGCCTGGCAGACGGCAATAAAGTCTCTTAAGGAAAGAGTGTCCTACCCTTATTCACACAAGGCACTCTAGGGGCAGGTAGGAAGCAGCCTTGAGCATGCCCCTGTGGCTTCTTTGCCTTCTAGGGGTCAGGTGTTGTTTTATTTTGTGGTTCTTGGGTTTGATCCTAGGGCCTTTACATTAAGCATTCCTAATCTTTTTTATTTTTAAAAAAATGTAATGCAAGGTTTCACTAAGTTGTCCAGGCTGGACTTCACCTTGAGAACTTCCTGCCTCAGCCTCCCAGAGTGCTGGTTATAGGTGTGCGCCACTGCACCTGACTTGACAGGTGTTGGGCTCTTGGCAGCTGAACAGCTCTGAGCCCCTTGCCTCTGAGCCTGCTCCTTCAGATCCTTAGGTTAAGGCTCAGTAAAGCAGCTCTGTAGGCAGCTTCCTAAGCCACACATACTTCACCCTACTGGCCAAAGTTTCACAGAAATAGCCAGGAGCTGATTTTTGGTTTACAATGGCTTACGTCTAAATGTCCCCCTTAAGCCTCATGCAGTCACAGGTGGGGCTTTTTAGTGGTAGCTAAAAAGGGTAGGGTGTGTGATGCTGGCATAAAGTGTGTGATGCTGGGACTGAGGGTGTGTGATTACTAAATTAATCCATTGGTTTGGCATAGTTTTGGGTGTGGATAATGGGAATGAGTGGTACCCGCCCTAAGGGTGTGTAGCCTGGACAGAATACAAGGGACGGAAAGAGGGCTGCTGTCATTGCTTGCTGTTGCTTTGCTGCTTTGCTGCTTTGCTGCCTTCTGCTTACCATGAACTGTTTCTCCTCTGCAATACCACTCTGCCATGCCACGCTGCCTTGGAGTCAGCCTGCTACGAACTGAAACCTCTACAAACTGTGAGCCTTTTCCAAATCCTAGAAAGAGTCTCATATAAACCTTTCCTCCTTTCACTTTGGATGTTGGGTACTTTGTCTCAGCAATAGCAAAAATAAGCCATGGAAATTGACCCTGTGGCCTTCCACGTACTGCACAATGCTTTACCACTGAGCTACATCCCAAGGCCTTTTTAAAATTTTGAGATAGGGTCTTGCTGGGCTGGTCTCATACTTGCAATCCTCCTGCCTCAGCCTCCTGAGTAGAGATTACAGACGTGCACAACCACACCCAGTTATAGATAGGTTGTAAATCAGGAGTTTGATAGTCACTGGAGCACTGTATTTTTTATGAAATCCAAGCACATACTGTGTATTCACTGAGCCCTCTGCCTCCCCAGCTAGATCTAAGGGAGGCACATATGAGGTGATAAAAGGACTTCTAGCCTGGTGGGGGTCATGGCCCCTCTGAGGAGACAGGCACTGGAAGGGAACACACAGCAGTCGATGACCAGTGCTACTGCTAAAATCCCCAGGGTTTCCTTTTTTCTGGAACCTCTGTGAAGTCTTTCTGGCTCCGTCTGACGAAGGTATGAGTAGCAAAGAGATTCCAATAAAATCTCAGTAAGTTTTAGCATTTAGAAACACTTTCATTAATGTGACATTAATGGTTAGGTACTCAGATGATATGAATTTCTCTTTTCCAAAGCCTAGAAAGAATCTCATCTTTGGCAAAGACTCTGCAGATGAGCTGTGATATCATTTCATCATTTTATAATTGGACCTGTGTAACTTACCACACTGTAGACCCGATTTCCACTCTAGTGTCACTAAAAACTGATTTGCAATTTGCTGTTAGATTAAGATGCTTCATTTTCCTACTATATGTGACTTTCTTCTTCACAGACGAATGACGATTAGAGGAGCCATCAACCCTGAGAGCAGACGGGAAAACACCCCTTAACCCCCAGAGAGTCCCAAGCCAAGAGATTTCATTTTATTCATTACTAAACCTTATCCAACTTATCAAAAGAGGCCAGAAACCATGAATAGAAATTATGAAGAGGACATCTATGGAATTTCATGTTTATCAAGGTTCTACGAAATCCCCATTAAAATTCTGCTGTCTGTGTGTGCAGACTAAGGAGCCTAATTTAATTGTAATTTGTGGGGACTGGAGTTCTACAGCACACCGCCCTGTAAGCAGGCAGCAGTAACTTAATCCTGCATCCAAACTAATTACATCAGACTCCCTCTGATGGAGCCCGCGGCTCCCTTTGATGGTAGACTGCCGTTACCTTTTATCCCCGCTTATTCTCCGGGCAAAGTCTACGCCACATGTTTCCATCCTGCTGGAGGAGGAAGCTATTGCCTGGGGAGCTCAGTTTTATTTTAATGAAACATCAAGGGACAGAAGATCATTTCTCACTAGAGGAGACTGATCTCAGTCTATAAAAACTCTGAGGGGAAATTTTAAACTTCACAGAATGCAACACACCCAGGACCAAAAAAATGGGCCTTTTCCTACTACATGGTAGAGAAACTGTCCCCTGTATTCGCCCATTCTAAGCTCTCGCTCCACCCTGACAGCCCCCAAGGATTTGTCTGTTATGTTTCTTATTCTCTTGACAAAGCATTGTTTACCCATGGGCACTCAAGGGTTCAGCTCCAAGGGGGTATCACCTCTTTCTGCTAACTGATAAACTGAAACGCGATGATGGTCTCATCAGGCCATTTGTTAATCTCTTGCGCCAATGAAAGCCCCAGCGGGTACCTCTGGGCTAGATCAAATTTAGAGGATGACTTCCTGGAGCAGCATACAGAAGAACAGACACCCAAGTCACCCTGCAGGAGCTACATTCTAATTCCTCCCAGTGACAAATTCAATGTGCCACATCTAACATGAAGGCCAAAGGCTGCTGGAGTGCCTCCAACATTGTTTAGGCTGGTGAAATGACGAGCTTCACATAAAAGCTGGACCTCTGAAAACCTCTTCTAGGTCACTTTGACTTTATCCATGTCCCTGAGTGACTTCCAACACTACTTCCCTCTCACACAGGACTGGCACACGGGTTATGCAGGACAATGTTAGTGAAATGTTAATTACGGAGTCTGGCAATGAGATCACATTCACTAAGGGTAGGGCTTTGTCAGCATCTACAGAGAAATACAGATCAGATGACCCTGGCTACCCTCTGATAAGAGGGTCTGAAGATCAGCTCATCAGAGTTCAGAAAGCAAGGAGATCCAAGCCAGAAATTTTGACCACTGGTAATTTAGCCTTGTTAATTCAACATTGTAATGTACATTTTGGTAATGACAAATAGATGTTCTATTTGCCTTTCAGTAAGAATGTCTGAAAATCAAAATCAATCTAATTCAAAGACTATCTTTTTCTTTTTTCTTTTTTTTAATTTCAGAGAGAGAGAGGGAAATAAGGAGGGCTAGGGATATAGCTCAGCAGTACAAGCGCCTGCCTGGCAAGCGCAAGGTCCCGAGTTCAATTCCCAGTACCAAAAGAAACAAAGAGAGAGAGAAAAGATAAACAGATAAACATAACAATGAAACCGAGTTTCAAAACAGGTTAGTAGGACAGTTACAATAGTTGATACATTGCTTATTATTGTCTTCCTAGTAGTTATTCAGAGTAGAAGAGATAGGCATAATATCTTGTCTATATAATTTTAACACAAAACTTTCTTTGTAATGAACTAAGAGAAACTAGCTGTATAACAATCTTAACGATCTTGTGTATATATAGAGATTTTGGTCTTTTTCCTTTCTTCATTTCCCCTTTCCCCATCACAGTTTGTCTTGTTTCATTTTGAATGAACAAGACACCACTGAATCAACAAAATGTATCACACTTGAAAGACACTGGGAGGTGTAACGGGAAGCAAAGCCAAGATATGCCCAACACAGAGAAGCCAAAGATTCAGAGTCTTCCAGCATGGGGCGTGGCATAAATGGCTCTGAATTTCTTTCTGTCCAAGATAGTACTGTGACTAACAACTGCCTCAGAACGCTGCTCTGGGACAAATCACATCATGGGTCAGTGCTAAATACATAGTAGGCCTGCAGTAAAACTACGTGATTCAGCACAAGACGGTTTTGGCCAAGTTCTCACTCTACCACTTTCCATGTACAACTCACAAGTCCCTTCAAAGGCGTATGTCTCCCAGAGCAGTTCACATCGCTTGACAACCACGTATCTTGTTTAATAAGCATTTTAAAAACCCACAAACATCACGGTAGCTGTTATGAAAAGAAACAGAAAACCAGGCGCTGGATTGAGAGTGACGAGACACTCAATACAACGCACACTTCATGAATCTGCCCCATGTACGTGGGAGCTAAATAGCTCATAAGAATATTTCACAAGAAGGGGCTGGGGATTTAGCTCAGCGGCAAAGCGCCTGCCTGGCAAGCGCAAGGTCGTGAGTAATATTTCACAAGAGAAAGCATGACCAAAGTCCTATATTTTTATGATTTTGCCCAGACTTAGAGAGGGTTTGATTGAAACCTAGAATCCAAGCCTCCCAAAGTATACAAAAATAAGTGGAGATGTTATAAAAATAAGAGGAACAGGAGGGCTGCGCTAAAATATCTGAAGGCTTGGCCTGCTTTGTCCCCAGACGACATGTCAAAGGTTGTTGGTTCAACTCTATGGAAAATGAATACAAAGCTCCTCCTATCCTATTTGTGGGTGTCCATTTATACCAGCTATTTTGGCCTCAGAGTAGAACTGCCCGCAGTCTGGAGGGGACAGATGTGTATCTGAAAGGCTATCATGCCCATTTAACTGCAGCACAAGGTAGGTGGTTAAACGTGCAGGGACTTTGAACGCAAAAAAGATGGGACCTTTGGGCAATTACACTTGTTCAAATATGGGAATACAGTGTCTTAAGGAGGCAGTCCACTTCCATCTCTAAAAATGTCAGTCTCCTCTGAAGATTTAGGAGACAAGATAGCCAGCTAGAGAGCTAGTGAGGAATTCCAAGCAAGAGATGGTGAGGCCTGAATTAACACAGTGGTGGTACAGGCAAGGCACAAATGTTCCAACAAGATGACTGAACCAGCACCCAGTACAGACGTATGAGGGACAAGTAGGTTTATGGAAGGGGCAGAGTCTGGGATGCAGGAGGCTGTGCAGATGGAGTCACTCGCCATGCTGTGGGGTCCAGGTGCTGTGAAGATGGTGGACTGGAGCACAGCTTGGGAATCCTTGGCATACTGGGGCATCCGATCTCAGTTCCCACCCACGAGATGGAATACACCATGAGAAGAGGGCTGGAGAAATCGGCTTCTAATAAGCAGACTAGAAAGAGAAGCCCAAAGAGACCGTGTAGGACTAGGCAGGAAGGACCAAGGAGAACAAGCCACACGCAGTGTCCTGGAGGCTGAGAGTACACTTTTAAGAAGGAATAGGCAATAATGCCAAGTGCAGCAGACAGTTCCAATAAAATCAGGACTGGCAGCCCCACAGACTTGGCCATATGGAAGTCCCTGGTGGAATAAAGCGAGTGAGCGGCCAGTGGGAGTGTGGAAGTGCAGACAACCTTAACAGCTCTTGGGTCGGGGAGGTGGAGACTGGAAAGGAAGACATGGAAATAGGGAGGCTTTTTAGGATGGGAAAGGTGAAAGCTAAGAGGAACAGTGTTGGCAGAGAGGGAGAGAGCGAAGGTCCACGGGGAGGGGAGCCCTTGAGGAGGGGGCAGCCACAGGCACAGGTGACAGGCCATGCCTGGGTCAGGGAGAGGGACGCTCCATCCAGGGGGCTGCGGGGAGGAAGCAAGGGTCATGATGAGACCGTGGAAATGGCTGTAGTTTGTGGGGGCAGCGGCGGGGACAGAAAAGATCGTGCCTGACTGCTGCTGTGAAGCAGGAAACCAGGTCTTGTGGGAAAGGGCAAGGCTTGAAGAGAATATGGAAGGAGCTGAGCAAGGACAGCGGGACCAAGCAGGGCTGTGCGGGGCCCGGCTAGGGACATGGGCTCAAGTTAGGAGAGACGCGTTTATGCTCCACACACGCGTCCTACACACAGACCCCAGCAACCCACAAACCCTTGCCCTGCTCTCCACCCCGACTCATGGGCTCCCACTGGCCCCGGGGAAAGGCCGCTTCTTCCCAGCACAGCGGCCCCACCTGCTCTATTCCCAGCCGCCACTCTGGCCTCAGCCCTTCACTCCTCCCTTCAGCCTTGAGTTCCCAGCAGGACATTCTTTCTCCGGCGCAGGCTGCTTCTATCTACTGTCCCTACTTACTAGGAACCCAGGACTCTAGCCTGTCAGTCCTTTGCGCGTAACTTTTTATAAACACATACAAGTATCTAGAGAGGACACCGGGGAGTTACTGTACATATAAACTGAAAGACTGGTGCTAGCTCTTTCCCAAGCCAGAAAAGTAAGTGGAGACATTCTTGTGACCAGAGGCAGCTTGCAACAGCAGCTCCTTGGGCTGAGCAGGCACTGGAAACCCAGCTGAGGTCAGGGCTGCTGCCATGGTGTCCAACCTCACGAGGTGCTCCTTTCCTCCCCAACTAGGACACTCCAAGAACCCACCGGCTAGAAGGCCCCAAACTGTCCTTGACAATAGCTTGAAACTCAGCCACAGAGCCTGGGTCCTCTGTGTGCCGGTGCAGAGAGACCTGAGGTCCTGTCACACCAATTCGCCAGTGTCCCCCCATGTGTGGCTCTGCTCAACTGTGCAGTTCAGGAGCTACTGAGCCCATTAATACGATTTTCCCAGATCTGCCTCTGCTTCCTACTCTCCAACAAAAGCAAGTCCTCAGCTAGGAGTCAAGCTCTGGGGTCTCTCAGGGAAGGGGACGCTGGGATACAGGTACGTCCTTCTGATGTTGGAACCAGATCCCCATGGCTCCCAGATGCCAATGGAATGCATTTAAAGCTTTAAAAAAAAAAAAAACTATGCCCCCCCCCCACCGCCTTTTAGAGGGCTGGAGAAATAAGTGAGCAACTAGCAGCCATCACAAGGAGGGGCTGAGTCATTTGGAAAGACATTTCCCACACGGCTTTTCTACCATGTACAGCTTATGCTGATGGTGCATCTGTCCCATTACAAAGTCAACCAGACCATCATCACTGCTAGATGTGTCACTGGTTCCCCAGGCTGTCACAATAACACAGAACAAAGGATCAGCCACAGGGAAGCCAGGAGACCTTCGTTCCACCACACTCTCCACCAGAGAAATGCAGCTTTAAAGGAAACAAAGTGCCAGGGACCCAGCACTCTAGTGATGGCCTATTGCGTCTGGAATGTCCTTTCCATCCCATCTTCATCCTCCCAAATTCTGGTGAAGAAGAAGGAGAAAGAGAAGAGGAGGAGGAGGAAGAGGAGGAGGAAGAAGAAAAGCAGCAGCAACAGCAGCAGCAACATTTAAAGGACCACCTAATCACCAAAAGCCAGCCCCACATCCTCCCTGAAGTCTCTCCTCAAAACTGAGGCTCATATTGTTCTCTCCCAATTGAACAGCAAAATAAAGTACTAACACATCAATAACATCTTGTGGGCTGGGGATTTAGCTCAGCGGCAAAAGCGCCTGCCTGGCAAGCGCAAGGTCGTGAGTTTGGTTCCCGGTACCGGAGAAAACAAACAAACAAACAAACAAACAAAAAATAACACCTTGTTTCAGGTTTCAAATGTCTTGATATGGTATAGGAGAAAGAACACTAGGCTTAGGCCCAGAAAAAAATCTGATTTCTACCCCTAGTTCTCCACTAAATGATTCTGGGGAGGTTATTTCTCTGAGTCTCAGTTTCTCCTCTGTACTGCTCTGAACTTATTTTGAGATTTCAATGAGATAATGCACAAAAGAACTCCGACACTGGGAAGCCTTCTGCAAGTGTACTGAAATGATAGTATGACCAAATGTTTGTGCAGTAAGTCCTTTGAAGGCAGGAACTATACCCCAATTGTCATCTATCTCACCCCTATCCCAAGCTCATCCTACGTAAAACAGTGCTTGCCCATGGGTGGGGCTACATTCACCAGTAAGGGACTTTTGAATTTGGGTGTCATGGATCTGGAATGTCTTCATTACAAACTTCTTTCCACTGAGCTTAAGTGAAATATGCTTCTCTTCCCCTCTCCCCAGCAAAAGATTCCCTAGTGTTTTACGAGATGACTCTCTTTAGGATGTTAAGTCATGACCCTCAACATGGCTGGAACATATCCTATGTGACCCTAGCAATGTAGGCACATCCCTGATCCTTCTCTCCATTTTTTGGCCTTCCATTTAATTCCTCCCCAAGGAATACAAGTTCACATGAAGCTCCTAAATATATCCTAAATTCTGCAAGGCCTCTGCAGTAAGATCTTATTCCCTGAGAGCACCAGTGTGATTGGTCTCCTATGTAACGAAGGAGCTTTTATATTTTTAGTTTTCTTCCCATACAACAAACACTATTAATAACATCCTCCTTTCTCCAGAGATGATATGGATTAGACCAAATGGAAAGTTACCATGGCTACTGAAGTGTTATTTTTGGTATGAGAAATTCATGCCAAGAGAAGTCGCATACATGGTCAAGAACTGGAGCTTTATTTCCGCTTTGTTATCAGGCAATCAATCCCAATTTAATTTTGAAACTCTAATGGCAATGGAAACTAATTATGAACGGCAAGGCCTGAAACCCCTAATTAAAGTGGGAGTCAATAAAATGATTTGGCATTATCTTTGGGGCAACATTGGCAGAATGAAGGATTAAGCAGTAGATCGCCTTCCCAGGTAACTATCTGAGCAAAACAGCAGGGAAACTCATCTAGAAGGTATTATTAGGAAACCCTAAGATGGGAGTGAGAAGCCGAGGGGCTCTGTGGGAGTCAGCAGGTTGCGTCACTCTCTACGCCAAGAAGACCTCAGCAACCTGGAGTCTGGACGGGAAGCTGAGCAGAAAGAGCATTTCCACCAACCATCAGCCATCAGAAGTGGCCGTGGTGGGTAGGCAGAGACAGAAGAAACTCACAGACAGCTAATTAACCTCACATATTAATGTGGCCATTTCTGCGCAGGCCTGGGGGTGGGGGTGGGGGGATCACTGCAGACCAAGCAAGGGCACCCAAACAGAGCCTCATTGCTCAGGCCCGGGTATTTATGGGCTGATTCCTCACGTACCAAATGCTGACCTGTACTTTTCTGAATTAGCAGAAGTTGGTTTATAGAAGGACTTCTATTAGAAGGAGAACCTACTGCCAATCCCTGAAGTGCGTGATTCCCTTTGGGACCTCCCAGTCTATCTTTGAGAGCTCTAAAATACTGTTAATGGCATGACATCATCTGCCCAGTGATATACGCTAGAACGATCCATATTTAGGCTCGAAACCACAAGGTCCTCACGTCACCCCGCTGGGCTCCAGGATAAGAAAGGGGCTCTGAAGTCAGGGCGGGAGACTCAGCCATGTTAACATTCATCCTCCCCCAAATCTCTGGACAAAAAGACACAAAAATGAACTTTGCTGATGGGTTGGAAAGCCACTCCAAACACTCACCAGGCAGCAAACTTAGAAGTATCCCTCCCTGTGTTTATTTAGTGCATATTTTTCCAAACAGGTCTTTCTTCCCATAACAGGTAATTTTCTTGAGATTATTTTTCTTTTTTTAAAAAAGCACTATTGAGAAATAGCAAAATACCAAAACTTGTAGCTTTTCAGTCCCTCAGGAGGGACAGCGCTGCTTCAGGGTAGCAGAATTCCTTGAGAGCTTTTAGACTGTTTCCCAGAAATAAATGAGGCCCGCCATCACACTAGTGCCAGCAGGGTTTTCTGAGACAGACAGACCCCAACAAGATCAGTGAAAGCCTATGTTAATCTTAATTCTTAGTGTGTCACAAGAAAGGAACATAGAACACAGGCCTTGTCCTAAATTAATCAAATGAGGTTCTCTGAATATTCTCACCAAAATAGTGTATTGACATATTATACAAGCGGGTGTCTTGTGACAAAGGTTAAAATGTGAGCCACAGAGAAAAACACATTTGTGAACCCTGTAATGTTTTGGAAGTTGGCTACAATTTGAAAGGAGCTATTTTATGGCTTCTGTACAGTACATATGATATTGACCTATAATGGACCGTCCAGTTAAGCAGAGAAAGGGATCAGCCACCTCACATTCATTAATGAATGTGGAAAGAGTCAGAAAGAAAAGTAGCTATCACACTGAACTACGTTAGTATATCATTTCAGCCTGAGGAGACTGCAGTGTCCAGAGCTTTATCCCAAAACAGACAAGGAGCCCCGTTCGGTGTCACTGCATCCTGCTTCCAGGCAATGCGCATGCCACAAGGGGCTTATGAAGATCCAGCCACCAAAGGTACCACCTCTGCTTTTTCAGCCAGCGAGCTGCCGACTTTCTCTAGTGCCCTTTAGAAAACTAATGCTTCCTGGGCCCCACAAAGAATTACAGATGCACTGAATCTCCAAACCACACCTACCTTGACTCCAAGGAAAGACTTGCGGTGATAGAAGCAGCACAGAGCCGCTGAGAGGGCGTGGAAAGCACTGCATTCCTTCGGCATCTTTCAGGCTTCAGTCCTGGGCACCACTCGCCTTCCTTAGGTTAGAGGAAAGGCGGCGAGGGACAGAGCTTGGTCCGACAGCAGCCGCGCTGCTCCTGTCCGCAACCGGCAGCTGGCAGCTGGGCCAGTGAGTCGGCTTCTTCTCCCAGGCCAGGCTGGGACTTTTCCCCTCCGCTAAAACCAATATGATCCGCTCGCTCAATTCTGGCAGGCTGGACACCAGCCTGCCATGCACGCAGTGCCAGAAATTCTCATGTGACCGGACTTGCTTTCTGATGAAATTCTAACCCCTTTTAGAAGAGGCCTTGGGCTTTAGCTGTCCCTTAATTGGGAGGTCTGGCAGAAATCATTACACCCCCGCCCCCAGCAGCCATCCATTCTCAGGGCTGAACTGCACTATGCAATCCCCTCCTTGTGGTTTTGTCTGTTTGCTTCTCACCCTAGCACCTAGGGGTTTAAGGAAGCAGAGCAACTTGTACATGTCACAACACCTTGTTATAAGACAGAGGCTCCTTTGAAAAAAGGCAGTGGCCTAAAAGTGACCAGGGTGTGATTTTCCCAGGGGGAAAACCTAGAAATCCTAAGAAACCTAGGCAAGCTCTCCACCCCCATTCCTACCCCCCGAGCTGTTTGTTTTTAATTATGAGGTTTCTGGCAGTTGATTCGCAGCTGATAACACTGGCACAGCCATCATTATTGGCAAAGCAATACTGCCTTTTGGTATTTAATTAGCAAGTCTGTTGGCAAACACCCTGAGCGCCCTATGCCTTTCCCACCTGGACATGGAGGCTGCTGGAAGGATGAGGATTGTGTGCTTCCTTCTGACCCTGCTGTCTGTCCTCCTCCCCTCTGTTCTGCTAAGCATTTTGACTACCATCCTCGTGCTGACTGCCACTCTGCCTAGCCTACAGCCAGCACACAAACCAAGCAGGCTACCCAGACTCCCCTCTGGAGAGAGACCTTTACCCTATCAGGAGCCTCAGAGGACAGTAACTGCTTTTCTGCCTTCAGTCCAGTTATAGAGAATGCTCAACTCTTCTGGTTGTTTTTATTTTGTTTTGGTTTGTTTTGGTTTGCTTTGGTTTTTAAATCAAACCCAGGTCTCTGCCTATAGCTCTTCTTTCTCTCCCACCATTCAAGAATTAACTTTCTGTGGTTTTGGCCACTCGTAAATGGAATGTGTCCTGAAGCTTTCTAAAACTTCATGCAGGCAGAAACTTGTAATGAGAAAGAAACAACCTATTGAGAAAGGAACAACAACAGATGAGGTATGAGAGAGGTATGAGAAATATTCAGTGGGATTACTGTCAAATCCTCAGGAGGCCCTGGCCTTTGGACTAGGTCAAGTCTGCCTGTGAAGATAGGAAATTGCATGTTCAGTGCCCAATGAATACTCCTGTGCTTAAACTGAGGGACTGCACGCCACAGGCCTCACACTCACTGGCAGGCGAGGAGGCCCAGCCCAACACTGGCACCCTAATAAAGATGGGCAGGGAGCTGTGAAGGGTCTGTGGCCACAGGAACAATCAGGGGCACTCACTGCCCTTCAGCTGGAGGCTGGGTTTGCTGTCTCAGAAACTCCTGGGCCCTGTGAGGTCTGCCTGAGAACCCGAGCCAAGCATTAAAGGTAGCAGCTTCAAATGGGTTTCTAAGCTGGACGAGCCCTTGGAGGTTGCCTAGGTGGTAGGACACACTGTCCTCCAAGGTCTGTGTACTGTCGCTGTAAGAAGTGTTTGCTCTCTGCTTTCATATCTGTCAGATGGGGCTCAAAGGCTAAGTCCCAGAACAGGATGACTCATCACTCAGGCCCATGGCCACCAGGGAAGGAGCCCAGCTCTCACCTGCGAGTCTCTCCGGCAGGAAACAACAAGATCCTATGAGCTAAAAACCTACCAAAACGGCTGGATAAGCACCACTCCAGGCCCAGGAAAAGGGGAGGAAATAGCTCCTTAAAGCCTGCACAGAAATTCTGTGAGATTAGTCAGGCAAAAGCCTTTGAATTCTGGAAACCCTCCTCAATTCAGAAAATGTATTTCTGAAGGTAAATATGCAAATAACACAGGCATGTAAATTACATACAATTATGTAATCAAGTCCTCCAGAGCCAGAGTAAAAGCAAAACAAAAGACATTCAGGTCATTGTAGAGTCCCAGCTCCTGTTACCTGAGGTTTTCCCTGTTTATCCTAAGACATGTCTCCAAAATGCCCAAAGAATTTGTTCCGGAGGATTAAAGAATACACTAATCTTATTAGGTAACTTTCCTAAGTATATTTTATTTCCTTTCCACATCAAAAATAATTTCTGAAGCAGCATTCAAAAGGTCTTACTGTTTTTTTCCAAAATGGCCAAGGAGAGACAAAAATAATGTGTTGTTATTGCAACTAAAGATGATAATTGCATGAATTCCCAAAGTGCCCTTCACGGACTTCTTATGCTTTTAAATGTCCTTTATTCACAACGATCAATCCCCCCACGTTCTCCCCACAATGATTATTCTATTCTAGTTACAAAGAAACAGAGGACCAGGATGGTGGGTGACTCTGCAGAGAACAAAGGACCAGAGACTCAAAACCTTAGATTTCAGACCCGGGTAATGGATCACAAAGAAACACAAATAAGAGATTTTATAATCAAAGCTGTTATTCATGCAGCTACATGAATATGCTGTGACCCAGGGCAGTAAGGGACTTTCTGCTTATTTGGGACATGGGCTTTAGAACCAGTTTGGATTTAAGGTTTTCTAAACACCATACCTTTCTGGGGGACAGAGGAGGCTATCTCTGATGGAATCACAGGGACTGAGGAGCTGGGGAGCAGACTACAGGGCAGCACAGAGCTCCCGGGTTGCTCTCCAGTGCACTCCTCTGGGTACCTGAGAGGTTTGCCTCTTTGCACTACGGGAAACACCTGTTAGGTGGTAAAGCCAGGGTGGAGAAGCCAGCCAGCTAGACCACTGCAGGCAAATCCTATTATCTCAGGTCAGATGTCATCCCCCTCATATACCATCTGGAAAGAATACTAAGCAGTCCAAAGGAAGGTTCTAGCACAAGCACTGTTCTCAATGCCAGTTTTTCCTGGGGTGGCTCTAAAACTAACCTGCCTTATTCAGTAACCATGGAAACAAGAGCTGACTGCCAGCCATATTCAACAGACACATGCTTCCTGTTGGCAGCAGCATTGGGCTGGGGGATGAGAGCGTGAGTGCGGAATCTCTTCTGGAAGGGTCCAGTCCCCACCAGATCAGGCTCGCAGAGTGGTAGACCCCGTCCCTCACAGCACACAGGAGAAAGATAGGCTACAGCTTACCTCCTTTTTACTGTTATGGCACCTGGGAAAGCAGGCTGCCTGCAGCCCTTTCCCTTCCCCAAAGCCACCCAAGAATCAGCACATTGAGCCTTACACAGAGGCACACTCCCCCGCCGTGAAGCAGTCCCACAGTCAGTGACACCGCCATGTCAGGAGCTGGAGGGCACTGGCTGAAGGCTGCAAGGCCCAGGTCATCCCCGCCACAGTGATGGCCTCCACATCAGCGGGGCGGCCAGCAGCCACGTGAGCAGAACAGCTCAGCCTCTCACGGCAGCGCTGAGACTCTTCACACACGCAACCCTGAGGCCCTTCTCTTTCTCTCCATCTTTGTCTGTCTGTCTGTCTGTCTCGCTCTCACACACACACAATTCTGTCTCAAATAACTCTCTTCACACATATACATATACACTCAATCCTGAGATTCTTCACACCCACACATTCAACTCTGAGATTCTCTCACATGTGCATTCTTTCTGTCTCTCAAGATTACACACACACACACACACACACACTTAGTGAACAAAGGCATCTTTAATGAGCTAGGGAGTAAGGTCAAGAAAATCAGCTCTAGTTCTCCTGGTGTCCAGGGAGAAGGGCAAGGTGATGAGGCCCTACTTGGGGCAGCAGTGTCACGTCACAGTGTGGATGCCCTTTGCAGGCTCAGCTCCCTGAGAGCCCCGTCGCAGGGGTCAGGAAGCCCTGGGCTGGAAGAGCCAAGTTTATCAGCAATCCTGCTTTTCAAGGCTAACTCGGACACCAGCCCTGTGTCAGCCGGATCGTGAACCAATGTGTTCATGACTGCTCAAAGGGAACCTACACAACCATTTTGATTTTCACTTTCAGGACAATAAATTCTGTGAGGCACGCACACTTCCTTACAAAAGAGGGTATGTGATTGTGCCTAATGAGTTATAGGCTGGTATAAGTGTTCTGAGCACATTTTAAGGTAAATATGCAAAGATATGGTTTTCAGTAGGTTCAGAGTAATAAATGCATTTTCAATTTAGGATGAGTGTGTGTGTGTGTGTGTGTGTGTGTGTGTGTGGCAGTGGGAGCAAACCCAGGGCTTCATGCATGCTAGGCATATGGTCTACCACTAAACTATATCCCCAGCCCTAATATTTTTAATCCATGATGGGTTTATAGGAATGTCATCCCATTACAGGTCAAGAGATATCCAGAAGGAGCTCAGGGACTGCTCAGACACACCCTCACACAAAGAGCTACAGGACCTGAGGGAACACAGCCCCCGTGCCACTGAGAGAGCAGAAGAGAACTTTGGAAAAGCAGCTATCTCCTCTTCAAGCCAGAATGGAGCAGCAGAAGCTGCCAAGGACAGTCCAACACATTTTCCTAACGCAAATGCAATTTATTTCTGATCCAAGTGGGACTGCAAACTGGACTTGGTAGGGAGGAGGGCAAGCAATGCTGGCTGAGCTCATCGGCCACTCCGCCTTGCTTCAGACAAGATGTTCACTTGCCCTGGTGAGCACGGGCAATGCACTTAGGAGTATCTGCTGTACATATCTCATCTGATGCTTTCCCCAGATTCCTCGAGGGGATGAAAGAGTATGGCTGTTAAATGGTCTCTGTCCGGAAGCAGTATTGATTTGTGCAGCACACCAAGAGCTAAGTACAGCCTTTACAAACAGATTTCTCTCTCCCAGACCTCATGTCCTTCCCCTATCCCCTTATAAATTTCTGTTTCTCTAAGTAGGTAGCTACTAAAATTGTATCACCAAATGATATGAAGTAAAATTAGGTACCCAGCCCTAATTTTGCTTTCTTACATTAACACATACAATTCTACCCCTTATATCCTCCATCACTACCACCTATTTCCTGTAATTACCTCAGAAATCCTATGTTATACAAGCTCAATTTTCTGGTTTTGGGCATTAAGGTAAAAATAAAAGAACACACCCAGGACATAATCCCATCTTCTCAAACAGCAGACTCTTGGCCTCAATGAGCAGAGAGCCATGGACCAGCTTCTTAGATCAAAAGGCACAGAATAATGCAATTCATGAGATTTCAGGGGATTCCTACACGCTCTGAAGCCCATCTGTACACCCTAGGAGTCTGACCCATCCGAGCCAATTTACCACCTACTTCCCAAGCTCCTTTCCATTCACACTTACTATGCAGGCACCACACCCAGAGCAATCATTTATTTCTCTGTCATCTCAGCTCCTACGTTTTCTCTGCTGTACACTTCGCTCTTTCCCTTCCTCCCACTTTGGATAAGTGTGAGCTATAAAAGCAGCTGATAGGCAATGACCACAGAAGCTCTGCAGAAGCGCCTCTGTGCACAGTGCTGCGGAAATGGGCCGCGGAGTCAGACGAGCCAGGGCAGCTGTGCCCTCTCCCATCTCCAGTGCTGCTTGTTCTCCCTCTCATGAGCACTTCTGCAACATGGCATCTTCCAAAACGGAGCTGTGAGACGAGACCTGCATGTCTCTGAAGTGGCTTCAGAGGGAGAATCAGGGTGGGTTCAAGTCTTTGCTCCCACCACTAGCTAGCTAGGTGACGTGGGAAACTAACCTCTGTGAACCTGATTGCTCCCCAAATTTACCAGGATGTGGCAAGCACAAAGACAGAGAATATGTACTGAGCCCAGCACCCACCACATAGCAGGCACTCAGCAAATGCGAGCTTCCTGGCCCTTGGAAGGAAGGAACAGCGAACCCCTTCTCCTCCACTGCTCCTCCTGGTCTCCAGGACCAATGTCTTTACAACAGGAGTTGGGGCAGTCACCTACGCCTTGAACCACTGACTAGCTCCTGCTGGTGAGGAGACTCCTAAACCTTTGAAATCAGGGATTGATGTTTAATGAATTTGTGGTTTTAAAATAGAGTTCAGCCCTTAAATTTAAAAAGCGCATATTAAAATTACACATATAGCGTTAGTGACGCTGGCTCAGACGTCTCAGATGATCCTGTATTGCAGTCTTTGTCATTTTAGGCGTTGTTTGTGCTAACACACAGCATGTGCAGCCACAGCGTCTGCCCACGTGGCCTGGTGGGGTTGCTGCTAGGTCCACCCACAACTGCGGATCTTCTACACCCCTTCTGTCCAAGCCAATCTGACCAGCATCCTGTGGGGGCCCCCTCCAGGTGGTCTCGGTGACACCCCCCCCTTCCCCATTGCCCTGTGCCAGGCTGGCTGCAGAAGCAGACTTCAGCCTTCATCCTGACGATGCCCTGCCGGATGCTCCCTCCTCCAACTGCTTCTCTAGCTCTGCAGGCTCGGAGGCTCTTCTCCTGGGAACAAATACTCCTCTTGTGTTTAAAATACCCGGAGAACCACCTCCCACATGCCAGACTCTATACTTCACCGGCCATATTATTGGGTTTCTGGCTCCAACTATTTCTAGAAATAGAGCTAGGGCCATGTCTGGCACATCATCATGGACAATGTGCTTTCTGCCGAGCTGCCTTCCCTAGGCTGCCTGTCTGCGCCCCTGAGTCCTGCTTTCTGCCTATACCTCAAGCCCCTAACAGTAGGAATCCACCAGCATTACAGTGCATTCTTCCCCAGCTGCCAACTCACCTCCACCTAGAAAAGCTGTCAAGTGTCTGAGAGGAGCAGTCAGCCCACAGGGAGGGCAGGGAAGGCTGAGCGGCTGCGGCAAGGGTGGGCTGAGCACAGCGGGCAGGTGTGGTCAGGGCTGAACCTACCCACTCCGGCCTTGACCGAAAGACTTAGGAATCCCTTTTCCTCTGTTGTCAAGCAAATTCTAATCAACTGAACTAAATATTCCTGTACGAAAATATTCTTTTTTCATGATCAGAAACTGACCATGGGCATTCTCACCTAATCAATGTGCTAGCTAATTCTACATCCTGCAAAAATAACTATGAGAATCAGCGAAGAATATGAAATTTGAGCGGGGGGGCGGGGGGAGTCTGTGAGCTACTAGAAATCACGCACAAACTGTTATGTGAATATCTGTTCAGCGAGGACAGGGGTCACTGCTTGTACCCAATGACCTATACGACCTAAATCCCCACTAATCCAGAAAGACTTTCTTTTTTTTTTTTTTTTTTTTTT
>NW_004955423.1:1005499-1043872 GCF_000276665.1 Chinchilla lanigera | reverse complement strand
GGGTCACTGCTTGTACCCAATGACCTATACGACCTAAATCCCCACTAATCCAGAAAGACTTTCTTTTTTTTTTTGGTTTTTCTCCGATACCGGGAACTGAACTCACGACCTTGCGCTTGCCAGGCAGGCGCTTTTGCCGCTGAGTAAATCCCCAGCCCCCAGAAAGACTTTCAATGGCCAGTGGAAGGGAAGTGAAGAAAATACCCTGGTGGTCATGGATGTGACAGGGAACATACACAGCTCTGACCTGGTTACCCTGGACACGCCTTGACTTGGCAGGGCTGTGCTTGGTAAAGGAGGAGACAGGAAGCCTTGAGGCAGGGAGTGTCATGGCTCCTGACAGCTGTGGACTGGCTTTAACCACCTGTGCAAAGAGGGAACCCCTTGGCGCAGCTGGTGGTTTGCATGTAACAGTAAATGTAGGATATCTACAAGTTTGACTCTTAGCAACCCCTCTGCAATCAGACTTTGGGGACATATACAGGAAGACTAGCAGTCACAGATGTCTCTACCTCTCCTGCCTCTGTGATAGTCCTCAAGAGCATTTCTAGAGAGAATCTTACCATAGTGTCCCCTTTAGTACGCGCACTAGGAGATGGGCATCACCAACTCCATTCTACATGTGCCAAGCAATTCTGAGTTAATAATTAAAAGAACAACGAATAAAAACAAGCTGGTTTTATCTGATGTGATAATGGCAGCATGGGTTGCACCTAGTTTCCAGGAGTGCCTTATCTTGTGCAAATCCAAAAGGCAGACTTTGTTCCAACCAAATGACAGATATTCTTAGCAGCAAGCAGCTGGGCTGATCTGCAATATCCCCAGTCAGAGATGCTAGAGAGCTCAAAACTGACAGGTACAGGCAGGGCAGACACAGATGGCACTGATGTCAGAATCTAAGCGCAGGAGGCAGCAAAACCTCAGTCTACACGTGCTGACTGGGGGCTAAGGCACCACCTTTGTCATAGATGGAGACACAACCTATGTCTGTTTCTTTATAGGAAAGGACTGACTCAGGGAGTTCTGTGCATGGAAAAGACTGGATCGATTGCCAGCCAGTTTCTTTACTTTCTTGACTGCTGCCAAGAGGACGTAACATCCAGAAGATCAACATTTGCCTCTTCATGCCAAAGGTGGGAGACAATAGCTTCCTCTGCCAGTGGTTCAAAGAACAATATACCCCCGGCCTTGAATGTGCACCCTCCCATGGGTGGCAGGGCTGGGCGGAGGAAGTGAGAGATACTAAGTTCAGCAGCAGGAAACGACTTGGATAATTCTCTAGGAATGCTAGGCCTCAGGGTTGGGCCATTTATGATGCTGGACGTGGGGATTTTTTCAAGGCCAGACTACAGATCACAGGATTCAAAGGGCCCCCATCTATGAGTCCTCTGTCACAGTGATGGATCTGACAATGAAATTTTGAGGCAGTGTGTATCCAGTGCATAAATAAACCAGGAGGGAGACTAGGGAAAGTGAGGCATAGGACATGGGAAGATAAAACAAAACAAAACAAAACAAAACAAAACAAAACAAAACAAAACAAAACATCAGACCAAACAAAAAAGAATTTCTCCAAAACCTAGCAGTATGTGCCAACATCTCACACACACACACGCATGCACGCACACACGCACACCCTGAGTAGATAGTGGTAATTAGAGGAAAAATAGAGATTCTGAAAGTTCTGGAGGAAACAGCGTTAATAAGACATGGTAATACATTATATTTAAAAGCTTTACCAAATAGCATGTGTATCCATCCTCATAATGGACCTGTGAGTCAATCAGAATACCATTGAATGATCTAGGAGTGGACATGAGACCAACCCAACTTTCTCTGGGATTTCCAAACTAGAAGTGAGTGAAAGAATCCATTTCCCCTTAGACCATAAGCTTTGTAAGTATCAGCCTAGAGGAACTTAGACCATGAGCCCCATGCAGAGACGCTGAGGTGACGGCGTGAGGCCAACGTGTCGAGAGAAGCAGATGCAAGAGACTGTGTTCTAAAGATGTTTTCCTTCTTCTGAGGAGTCACTGACCCAGGCCCCTCCACCCCTGCCATTCCCAGTGGTAGGTTTCCTATCTTACATCATCAGTTTGACTGTACGGGTCTCCTTGTCCCAGTGACATTAAAACTCAGAATCAAGATGTAATACACTGTGTGTTGGGCTCTACTGGGCTTTATGTGTACATATATGATATCACTAGCTGAGAATTTCCAAGAACAATGTTTTACCTGAAACATGTACATCACATGTCCATTAATAATACGGTTGTGCTCTGATGTGTCAGCATCAGGTGCAAATTAATGGTATTTCTTAGCCTACTCCAGGGACTTCCATAAAAGAACTGAATTGTCTTGAGTTTTCCAGGATAAGAAAGGCATAAATTTGCTTCTAGGAAAAAAAGACGGCTTCATGGAACCGGAATGTCCTGTGCCACTGAATGTAGCTGTGAGCTTTGCTCCCACCGCCAGCAGCCACCCCCGGCTGGGGAAGCCACTAACGGGGCAACAGCACAACGCTGAGCTGCTGGAGGATGTTTCCAAAAGGCTGTCATGTTGGTTGGAAAACCACAGGACCTTATTTAGAGGCACTATCTGACGAAGTCTCTTACTGAGGCCAGGAGGACTGTGCTAGATAAGCTCACCCAGAGGGCAACGTAAAGGACAGGAAATCTACTCTGCTCCCCAAATTCATTCACGCGTTCTCCACATTTTCTCTTAGTGCTCAGCTGGACGGAGCTGAAAGGAGTTCAGCAGCCCTGGTTCTCAGTGCAGGCAGCTCTGGTGTCTTCTTCCCCACTTATATGGCTCTATTCACCCTCTGCAGAGCCCCACTCCATTCCCGCTTTCAGTGTCTGGCTACTGAAGCACTCCTTGAAATGACTGGCGTCCCTGCCCACTGGCTGTGGAAATCATGTCTTATACACAGTACCACAATGCGCAGCACAAGGCCTGAACACCCAGAGAGTATGTGGGGGTGGAGATGGCACAGGGACTCTCAGTCTGGGGTCTACAAATACCCTGCAAATACGATACACAGGAGGTGTATTTACACATTTCTAAAGATTGTTTTTGGTACTAAGGATTGAACCTAGAGCGTCTTCACTGAACTGCCCTTTTTAAAAAAAAAAATCGTTTATGTTTTTATTGAGACAAGATCTCACCAAGTTGCTGAGTTGTCAAGGCTGCATTCAAACTTGTGATCCTCACGCCTCAGCCTCCCAGTGGAGCACGTAGTGTGCCACTGTGCCGAATCGAGACATAGTTCTTTCTCATCATTTATGCAAATATGGCCCTCTCAAGCAGTGAAGAACTATTTGAGGAGGCATTTGCTCCTTCATAGCTAAGAACTACGTAGGAAAAGGCATGGTAGCACACTGATAATCCTAGGATCCTGGGAGGCCGAGGCAGGATGTTCCTAAATTCAAACCCAGCCTGAGCAATTTAGGGACTTGGCAAGAACATGTCTCAAAAAAATGAAATGTGGGCTGGGGGTATAGCTCAGTTTGAAGGCCTTGGGTTCAATATCTAGTACTGAACAACAGAGGAGGAGGAAGCGGGGGGAGGTGGAGGAGGGGAAGGTGGAGGTGGGGAGAAGAACCTTACAGGCACCAGGCCACCTGAAGTTGTGCTCCTCCCGGGCGAATGAGCCTGGCCAAGGCCGGCTGGATGAAGATGGGAACCACTTCAGCCTCGTCAGCTACTCCCTCAACCTGTGCATAACCTGGGATCTCGGGTGGGGAGAGGCTCCCAGAGTGCTGTGCTCTGTTCAGGTAATCCTAACACCGGGGGATAAAAGGACTTGGCCCCATTCTGTCCAGACACAAGGGCCAGGAGGAGCCTGGGCAGAAAGGATTCGGGTGCAGCGCTCAGACCCCTTCCTGAAGCAACAACCTGGGCCTGGGAAAAATAAGAATCCAACTGGGGACTGGCAGTCACAGGAAGTAGTCCATCAGCTTCCTCATTTCTTCTGCACAGAAGGCTCTTTTGAGAGTGTGAATAGGGGCTTTATGGAGTAAGTTCTCATCCACAGGCTAATAAATATGTGAAATGGCCTCTCAGACCAGGTTCCTGCAGCCTGGACACTGAGGTCATTCAAGAAACAATTAGATGCCATCTGGAGAGAGCCGGGACTTGAAAGGAAATTGCCTCGGAGGGCCAAACAGCATGTTCTCATTCCCAGGGTCTGACACATCCTTATCTTCATTCACATAAAGGATGGATGGAGCTCAGCCAGCTAATCCACACTGGGAGCACAGAATGAGCAAATGCTGCGGCAATTAATAAAAGCTTAAGGACGAGGAGAATGCTCGTTTTCAGCCTGCCCCCAGTAAATTTCTCCCTAAAAGAATTTATCCCTTGACTGCACTTCCACATCCAAGCACAGCATCTTCGCCATAAATCAGGCCTTGGCCCCACCAAGCTGTGGGTTTTCACAGTCTTAATATAAAGCAATTAGTGCAGAACAGCCACTGCTTCTGGCACAGCTCTTTACAGCAGGTAATGAGCAACAACTCCATTATGTTAATTGGAGTTAGGCTGCTGAGGTTTCACAAGCCACTCCATTGCAAGGGGCAGGCCCACAATTGAGAACCCTTATTCCTAGGATAGATTCTCAATTTTTATCTTATGTTCAAATAATATTTTAATGTGTTTTCTATACTAATTACCAAGGTCTTTAGTGGGTATTCAACCCACTAGTCAGTAAGCTGGGCTAATACCTAGCAAGAGAAAAAAATATGTATTTAGACAGTAGGAGTTCTTTGTGTTTTAAGTATTTCTGCAGCTTTTAGGCTCATAATTGACTGGTGGGGAATGCCCCTTGTCCCTAGTGCCCACTGTGGTCAGCAGGCTTGGTGCAGGTCTTCTAGGACATCTGAGAGACACAAATTTGTTTTTATAATAATATTGAGACCCTTTTTGCCTGTTACACTGGATTGCTGTTTATATGGATAATGCAAAAACCATGATGGGTGAAAATGCTATGCCTTAGCAGAGAGCAAGGCAGAGACACCGTGTGGTTTTAGCAGGCACTGCATGCTGACAGCCACAGGCCCACAGCAGGTAAAGAGCCCAGCTGGCTGCAGCATTCTGCGTGACAAAGGCAGCATGCAGGAGGGTCGCAAACCTGGGAGCAGTGGCTGCCCCAGGAAAAAAGATGCAAGACTGCCTCCTGAGCTGAGCTAGCTGCTCTCTCAAGGAAAGCCATTTTTACTTCAAAGAATGTCTGGAAAATTATGGTTCTTTACACTTGGGTATTCATTTGACAAACATTTTCTGGAAAAAAAAAAAACCAAAGTGGTCCTGTTACTTCAAGGAAAACCACTGACACTATTTGTTGGCAATGACAAAATATGAACTTTCAAGTGAAAGTTAGAATTTTGGGAAACTTGTACTCACTGTCAAGAGTCTGACAGCTTTCCAATGCTTTAATGATTTTTCTGATGAGGTCAGGGGTGGTATTAATAGATCTGAGTTATTATACAGTGAAATATGTTAAGATACTCAGGAAATCAGTACTTCTCAAATGACCAATGCATGATGGCACAAAATCATGCATGGGTAAGTGATCCATTCAAATTGCAAGACAGCCCAGTAGATTTTAAAGGAGCAATGTAATAAACATTCATTGGTATGGTTTCAGATTCCACACTGCAATTAACCTGTAAGAGACTACCACATGTTGAGTTCTAGCCTAGTATCGCAGAATACCTATAATTACCTGAAAAAGCCATTTGAAGTGAAGGCCCTCTTTGAACTTAATTCTTCGTGAGACCAGATTTTCTTCAAAGTTCAGTGAAAACAACATAACACAGTAGACGGAATGCTAATGCAAATATGAAAATCAAGCTGTGTTCTAATAAGCCAAACACAAAAGAGACTTACAAAAATGTCAAACAATGCCATTCTTATCACCTGTTATGATCTAGATATCCCCCCAAAGCCTTATGTGGGGGGCTTTTTGGAGCTGACTGGATCTAGGGTGTGTGATCTAGGGTGTGTGGTACTAAATTAGTCCACTGACTGAAATTAGCATAGTTCTGGGTGGCTGATAGCCCAGATGGGATAAAAGGAAAGGCAAGATGGTTGCTTGCTGCTCACTGCCTTCTGCCTGCCACACCATGAACTGTTTCTCTTCAGCAATGCTTCTTGGCCATGCTGCCCTGCCTTGGAGCCAGCTAACTATGGACTGAAACCTCTACAAACTGTGAGTTGAAATAAACGTTTCCTCCTTTAACTTGTGGGTGTTGGGTGTTGTGTCTGAGTAACAAGAAAAGTAACTAAGACACTACTATACTGTTTTGTCTTGGAAAATGATTATTTTTAGAAAAACATGCTATTTATATTTACTTCTGTATAACAGAGTAGTTGTTGGTTTTAAATGGTTTTAAATACATTAAACACATATGACATGTTCATTAAATAAAAATGAACTAAGGGAATATTTTAAAGATTCCCCATTTAAATTGCTAATGTTTTCAATAGATTAATAAATTAAAAATTTACTCATGTCCCAAAAAATAAACTGCTAATATTGAATTCCCCACTATAATTTTTTTACTTCTTTTGAAGAATATAAAGAGATCTTGAGGCCAAAGAGTTTATGAATTCTCTAACATATTTAAGATCTTTTAGATAATTTTGACTGAACCACACATTTTTAGCATTATGCTTATGGAGAAAACTAATGTATAAAAAATAGAGGGTTATTTTTATTTTTTGTAAAAAAAAATTATTAAGAGAAATGTGAAAAAACAAAAATCAACAGGAAAACTTTAGCTGCTGGGAAATTTATTTTGACCTATTTATTGCCCAACACACAATCATTCTACTCCTAGGCTTTTACCTTAATAGAAATTCTTCCGTAAATGCAATAGAGCCATCTCAGCTGAAAGCACCACCACCATTCCAGTCTTATCCTCTCTTCTCTCACCACACATCCGGCCCATCAGGACATCCTGATAGCTTGGCTTCATGTTGTGTATCTAATCCCTTTTCTTCACTACTTTCTCTGCTACTCCAGGTCCAAACCATCACCTCTTCTCTGGACAACCACAATGACCTCCCAATGGTCTCCCCACTTTTGCCTTTGTGCCCTGAAGATGACTACTAGCAACATAGAAGCCAAAGCAAACTTAGAACAGCTCCCCATCTCACCCGTAAGTATTACAGTGTTTACTCTCACATGCAGGCCCCATGCATCCGGCCTTGTCCCCTTTGTTACTCTCTTACCTCAGCCTCTACCACTCCAACATCAGCTCAGCTTTCCTCCTTTCAACCCTTCTGGCCTCTCTGTTCCTCTGTGGAAGAGGCAGGCTTTGACTTCACACCTGTGCCCTTGGTACTTCGCCTTCCCGCTTGGACAGCACAGCGGACTTGCCCCAGCACTCAACAGACTCGTTCTTGGTGAGGCTTTCCCTGGCCACTCTGTCTAAAGTTTAACAGTCCTGCACCCCAATATCTCATAGTTCCTTACCCTGATGAACCTTTTCTGTTAGCACTCAGCACAATCTAACATGACTGACTTGGTGGCCTTTCTTCCTGTCTTGCCCCGTGAACAAGAAGCAGGGACACTGATGTGTACTATGTTGAATCCTCAGTCCCTAGAGCAGTGACGAGCATATACTGGATGTTCAATAGATATTGTTAAATGGCTAAGTTTTAACTGCAAAACTGCTTTTCACAGAATGTTAGAAAAACCCAAATGTCAATAAGAAAGTAGTTATATTTAACTGAATTTCCTACCATCTAAAGCAGGTTGAGTGTCCCTTATCTGAAATGCTGAAGTGTTTTGGTTTCCACATTTTATTTTGGAATATTAGCATATACATAGAGATATCTTGGAGATTCAGTCAAAGTCTAACACAAAGTCTAAACACAAAATTCATTCATATATACCTCAGTCATATAGCCAGAAGATAATTTTATACAATATTTTAATAATTTTGTGCATGAAACGAAGTTTCCTGGTATGGAATTTTTCATTTGTGAGATGAAGTTACTGCTCAAAAAGTTTAAAATTTTGAAGCATTTTGGATTCCAGATTTCTGGATTAGGGATGCTGGACCTGCACCGGATAGCCATTCAAAAATAGGAAGGAGGTGGGGCTATATATTTAACATGGGATGGAGGACAATGAAAAAAGCAAATTGCAATACAATATGTAGTTCTATATTATTTTGGCAATAAGTAAAAAATTCTCTCTAAGCTTTGTCTTTTTGTTCTCTTAATAAATTGACTGTCTCAGAATTTCCTAAGAATGCAAGAAACTTCGTCACTCTTTATTCAGAGAATATGCGAGTGCCTGCTGTTTCCTCTGACTCCCGATGCCCTCTCTCGCTCTTGTCTGCTCTGGCACACCCTGTTCCCAGGTATGGGGTCTTCCTCCACAATCTCAAATGTGCTGATATCAGTCTTCTGCTTCTCCTAATGCTAGCTTCCTTCCTGGCAAGCTGCCAGCTTTCTTTGTGATTGTTTGTTTGTTTTCCCTTCTCTTAGGCTGTCAGATTTCAATTCAAATACAAGTTCTTCCAAGGAAACCTCAGGTGAGTGAAGCTTTAGGCTAAATCCCAGCCTCCTCCCCCCAAATCTACATAGGGCATCTGCATCTTAAGCTTGGTTCTAGAACATGAGACAATCCTGATAGTAAATGGCGTGACGATTGTAACCTGCCTTCTACGAAGCCAACAAAAGCCACATACCTTCTTATATATTGTAATCCCAGCCCTTCTTTCTGAAGTTGAAATATATAACATCATAGTGCACAATTATATATAATCTTAAAAGCTCCCAGAATATTTAGAAACTAAATTATAGTCAAATGCACTGTTCAGACATTGACAACCACTAGAGGGCAGAACTTAACAGCAAATGATTCCAGCACTGATCATCCTGACCTCAACAGTTTGTGGAGTTAATGGGCCCTTATAGTTGATAACAAGATCTCCTAAGGAGTGGATACCTCAAGTCACAGAAGATGCCAGAACTACACAGTGTATATGTCTGCCTGCATGTCAATATTTAAGGAGACACCAGTGGTCCCACTGTTTTTTTTGTTTTTTTTTTGGTTTTTTTCCGGTACCGGGAACCGAACTCACGACCTTGCGCTTGCCAGGCAGGCGCTTTGCCGCTGAGCTAAATCCCCAGCCCCGGACCCACTGTTTTTACCCTATACCAAGTTGGCAAGAGAAAGTAGACTGTTAGGTGTAGAAAGCCCGTAGCTGTCCTGGAATGGCAGCACTGAAGAGTTTCTGGAGAATTCTTAGAGACATCCATGCTACTTGCTTGGGGTAACATAAAACTCTTTGAAACATCCTCCTTCCCTTTTCCCTCAATTTAAATGCCCTTTGCACCTGGCTGTATCTAGTCACTCAGTCACTATTCATTAAGAGGGTGAGAAAAGGTCCTTGCCCCCAAAACTCACGTTCTAGGACCCACTTCAAACCACTCAGTTGTTCTTCCTCAGAAGAACCTCTCATATCAAGAGCAAAGCAAGGACCCAGGGCAGTTAGGAAGGCCAGGATGGCGGATGGCAGGAGACAGGCCACCTTGATTTCAAGTCCAGTTATGGAGCTGAGACTGGTCAGAAACCTCAGCTTCAATTCTTGCTTGTTTGTTAGTTTTCCATGGTCTCTGTCTCAGCACTGTCTTCCATAAATCAGGGAGGGTGATGCCTCAGCTGCAAGGTAGGAGCCTACAGTACAGCATAAAATTCACCCAAAATGTTAATTTGCCTCATTCCACTCACTGGCCAGACCAGGCTGCTTTGAACATATCCATAAAATCTGACCTTTTCTCAAACTATGAAGTTCAAAAGGCTCAGGGAGAATTCACTTCTTTCTGACTCAGGACATAAGAAAACTCATGCTGGATGGCACTGGCAGGGCAATGTTTGACCAGAGCAATCAGCTGGACAAGGGCCAGGCAGGAGCAGTCGGGGTTCAACTACCTCCATAGCTATTCATCCAGTACAGCTGAAGATGCCAGAACTGACCGGACTAGCAGAGAGATGCTGCTCAGAGCCGGCAGGTCTGCCCCACAAGGTGCTGTGATGCATCCAGGTCCTGCATGGTGTGGTAAAAGCATTGCCTCTGTGGTTGTGCAAGCTCATAAGCCTTGCACAAACATTTACCACTGGGCCATTAATCAAGATGGTGTTAGGTGATGTGAGATATAATAGGTGATGCAAATCACAGCATGGAATCGTCAGCATGAGAAGACAAAATTTTTTTTTATGAAAACCAGCTACATATCATTAGGAAGGCAAAAGGCAAGCAGCGGAGGTACAGTCAGTCTGGAGCAAGGGTTGGGAAAATTTTTCTGTAAACTGTTCTGTTAGGTTTTATGGCCACACTGCCACAACTACTCAAGCTACCATCACAGTGCAAACGTAGCCACAGGCAGTATAAACATGCGCAGGTCTGGCTGTGCTCCAACAAAAGTTTATGTGTACATGTCCAGATTTGAATTTTGTATAATCTGGCCACTTTTAGCATCTAGGTTTTTTTTGGATTTTTTTTTTTTTTTTCCAGTACTGGGAATCGAACTCACGACCTTGCGCTTGCCAGGCAGGCGCTGTGCCGCTGAGCTAAATCCCCAGCCCAATCTGGCCACTTTTAACTTTAAAAACATTCTGAAATATAAAATTATTTTTAGTTAGTGGGCCATATAAAAACCGGCAGTGCTATGGCTCAGTGGTAGAGCACTTGCCTAGTAAGTGTGAAACCCTGGGTTCAAACCCCAGTACCAAAACAAAACACACAAAAGCAAGCACTGGGTCAAATCTAGTCTTAAGCTATAGTTTGTCCAACTCCTTGGTCTAAAATTTCCAAATGCTATGAATTCACTTACTGTCACTGCAGTCACAAGAACTCCACATGGAAATCTCCTTTCCTCTCTAAAGCACTGACTGGCTTTGGCAAGATACCAGGCACCAGTGTGAACTCTGGAGCTGTCCCGGCTTCCTCTCCCCACCTGCTCCATTCAGGTTCTGCCAGGATCTGTCATCGTGCCTAATAAAATGGCTCTTAAAGCTCTTTCTGAAAGACCTCCGGACACCTGGTCTTTCCATTCCCACTTTCTTAGGGAGGGTTCTGGATAACACCTTCCTCCCACCTGGTCTGACTTGATTGAACAATTGAAAACCCAGGGCAGAGGCTCAAAAATATTTGCTGAATGAGCTGATAGAGAAAAAGATCTGTAAGTTACTAAACTCTCCATCGGATCAGAGGTCTGGTCTCACTGACGCAGCCCATCTCAGGACAGAAAACTTCCCCCCAAGGAGGCAGTGAATAAGGGCTAAGAAGCAAGGTTTTAATTTGCTTTTAAAGGTCAGATTAATTGAGTTTAATTTACACTCAGTATCACCTTTTTTGGCACAGTTCTGTGAGGTCTGACAAAGACCAGTTGGGTAACTACCACCCTAATCAAGCTATTTCTATCATCCCAAAGGTTCCCTTGAGTAGAAGACCCCTTCTGTCCTTTCTCAACCACTGATTTATCTTCCATCACTATAAGTTTTGCCTTCTTCCAGAAGGTCATACAAATATAATTATAGTCTGTAGCCTTTCGCTACTATCTATTTTGGGGGGATTTTTTTTTTTTAAATTTTAAAGAGAAAATAACAAAAACAAAACAACAAAAACAAAAACAAAACAATACAAAAACAATAAAAACGATACAGAATTTCAAAAAAGTATGATAGGAAATTAACAATGGTTATTGTATTATTTATTGTTACCTTCAAAGTAGTTGCTCAGATTACCAGATATATGCATGCAAGACTGATCAAACAATTAAACCTTAACTGTTCCTTTCAATAAGCCATTAGAAATTAGCTGCTGTCTACTTTCATACTTTTCTGCATTTCATACTTTTCCCACATTCTACTTTCATAATGCTTTTGGGAGCCATCCACAGTTTTGTGTTTCCGTAGTCTGCTCCTGTTTATGGCTGAATATTATGCCACTGGGTGGGTATTTTATAGTTTGTTCACCAGCTGAAGGATATTTGGTTTATTTCTAGTTCTTGTCAATGATGACTAATGTCACTGCAAACATGTACGCACAGACTTTTAAATAGATGTGCATTTTTATTATATGTGCTGCTGAAGCAAGCATGTGGATGTATATTTTTTCAGTAAGGCTTTATTTTTTATAAGTAGCCACATTTCCACAGACCCAAAGGATAACAAGACTGCACTGAATGAGGGGCTGGCCACTCCTATTCTTCTGTCTTCCCACCCTGCCTCAGCAATTCTCTAAAACCATGGTAACACCAAGCCCCGCAAGAGTATCTGCAGAGAAGGATCTGGGGGCAGAGTGGGTGAAGCCAGGCGGGAGCTCCGCCCTCCCGCTCCTCTCAGCGTGGGCCCAGAGCAAGCCAGGGCTGCCCTGCACTCACTGCTGGCAGGGCTTCATCCCCGGTCCCACGGGGACGGCGCTGGCTCTGCGGATGTGCACACTCAGGCAAAAACCTGCAGAGCCAGCCAATCGGGCCTTTATTTGCTTCGTATAACTTGTTAAACTCTCATGGAATGTACAGCATGCCATTGTTTCCGTAAGTCCCTTTCATGACTTTGTTAGCGGGCTAATTCAGAGCAGACTGGACTGTTTCCCTGCTGGAAGAAAGGACTTTCCTCAAAGACACTAACTATTTAACCGTGACCATGGCTGCAGCCATGTTGAGCACAAAAAGGGACCTGAAGTCACACTGCGCCCTCTCTCAATGGGCTCCGGGACAGCCAGGGCACTTGTTCTTGTGCTGGAATTCACATAATTACTCTTCTTTTAATCTGGTGGGTGACCTAATGTGTTCCTACCAGAACGCAGGAAATGGCCTTGCTGAGATCTGAGCCTTGCACAGACTGAAGTCTGCAGACTTAGAAGACCTCTGGGAAGGAGGACTTCCAGCGTCGGCCCCACAAAAGACAGCTTTTCAAGCCTCCCTGGCTCATCTGCACCGTGGAGGAAGAAGCTGGGGCTCTGGCCGAGCCCAGGGCAGCACTTCCAGTCTTGGCCTTTCTTCTCCCAACCTGCAAAGCCAGCTCAGGGACACCAGGGATGACTGCAAAAGAAAAAGGATATTTGTTCCCTAGGAATCTAGCCAGGAACAAAGGCTGCATTCTGTCCGACACTTCCTTACCCTGTCGCCTGGAGAGCACGGCTTTGTCTGCGGGCCTGCATTATGCTGTTCACAGTCTGCGCACCAAAAGCACTTGCCTCCTCACTACTAGTTTGAAAACACAGGCATTCCAAATTTTGTTTTCCACTTTGCTAACTTTTCCAATTTATTTTTCTTAAGAATGATTTATTTTTAAATGGAAAATCTAGAAAAAAAGTAGAATAAAAATCACCCAGTTCTGCCCTTGTCAATTCCTTCCACCCAAAAATAACTACACTTTAGGCCAAGGGTGGTGGCACATGCCTATAATCCCAGTACTCAGGAGGCTGAGGCAAGAGGATCGTCAAGAGTTCAAGGCTAGCTTGGACTACACAGTGAGTTCAAAGCTAGCCTGAACTGCCTAGTGAGACCCTGTCTCAAAAAACAAATGAACAGACAAACAAACAAACAAACCACTTTAAATCATCCCCGGAAAAGAGACTCTTTACTAATAAAGTAATTGTAGGTGTGTATATGAGGCGGCTAAAAAGAACCACTCTTTGGCATAAAAAGCTATATATAAAGTAGAAAGAGACAGAAGAGGGCAAAGGCAACTCCTAAATCTTAAAGAAGTAGCTTAATGAAAGAAATGATAAAAGAGTAAGAATAAAATAAGTCTCACAAGTTCAAAAGGGGGTTACAAAAATGAAATATAATGGATCACAAAGCAAATATAAATCACAAAGCCAACAATATCGATGAGGCACATCACGGGTGGACAATTATCCATCAGGTCCTCAGTCTTAATGCCTGAGATACAACAAGAAACGTCACCTTTAGTCCATTCTATATGACAATTTTATGACCAATATTGACAGCATAAATAACTCCTCTTACTACTTGCTAAAAAGTCTTCGCCTCTGGCCTATCACAGGCATAGAAATTCCTAAAAATGTTCAGCTAGAGGAACAAGGTTTTCTGGTTGTAAGGAAGATGGAATCCATAGAGAAGGTGGCAGGTAAGCGCACGGTCACACTGCCAATTAGAGACAGAGTGTGGACCCAGGTCTCCTCCCTGGGGACACAGGGCATGTGTGACTTGGAGTCTGCTGAACTGCCATCTGGGAAACTTAACACAATGAGTTATACCCATTATAAGCTCGTTAGCACAACTATTTTGTCACATTTTCTAAGCAATCACCTGATACATGTGTAAGAAACTGGACACAGAAAAACTACATTTTAATGGCGGTAAAAATATGGAAAGACTCAATGAGAACAGAAAGTAGGTAAAGCAGCCCACAAGATAAAACTGTTTCATAATTAGGCCCAAGGTTACTGCCTCTAAAAGCTGTTTCCTCCTACTGAAAAAGAAAAAAACAAACCAAACCAAAAAAAAAACCCCATGGTTTTATTGAGGAAAAGGTATGCTAGGTACGCTGAGGAAAATTCCAGCGCCTTACACCACTAACTCAATAAGTAACTGCACAGGAGCACAAAGGAAGGTGGGGTCAGGTGGAAGAAATGACTTCCCTCAGTTGTAGTGAAAGAGGCTTAGTTCTGTTTCATTACAGAAAAGAACTCATGATTACACAAAACAGTGAAACTCAGACCTTCAAGATGGGCATGTTTTGAGCTATTGTGGGAAAAAATTATGAGGAGAGGTGAGAGCTAGGAAAACAAGGAAGAAGTAGAAAAACAAAAAACAAACTCTCCTCTCCAGGGCCAGAATTAAAGAGGCAGAAACATGGAGGAATGAGATTCCAAAATCCCAGTGCTACTGTGGATCTGCTATTTATTTCCCGATCACATTCTAACATCAAACTGAGCCTTTAGAGTTGAGGTGCCTCTGGGAAGCCAGCAGGAGGGAAGCCTACTACGCAAAACAAAGGAACCCCGGAGTAATCCTGGAGTTTCCCAGCCTGCACTTTTCTCTCCATTTCACAACCGGAAGAGCTAAGGTAACTAAGCAACCGAGAAACTGGTCCCCTTTCAAGCCATATTAATGTGCTGTGATACAAACCCTATGGCACTAGCAGGACACAAAATAAACTGGGCAGCAGCAAATTTGAGAATCTTCTTCTCTCCGGCGCTGTCTTGCCTTCACACTGAAGTCCCCACTGACCCCATCGGCTACGGGGCAGCCTTGGCGCCCTGTCTTCCCCTGCCCCAAGGAGTTAGATCCCAGACCCGTCTCTTATTTCTGGGCGCTGGGAAAGCATGTTTCGAAAGTCCGATGGGAGGACAGCAGCATCTAAAGACAGACAGGGTGACCCGGCGGTCTGCTGTTTGCTGGCCGCACTAGGCGCTTCTGCTGCCCGGACGAGACTGAAGCGGGGATCAGACTGCTCCGCATTCTGGGGTCACAATGAACGCTAAAAATTTGGCATCTTAACTCTTGCTTTCTAGGCCAATGACTCTTACAGTGCCAGAAGTTCCCTATGGAGCAACATACTTCACACAAGTGTCTGCTTTTCTCCATGCTCAAAGGGCATTAAGTGCAACGGAGTGAGGGGGCAACAGCTTAAAGAAACAGATTGAAGTCAAGGGGCTGAACAACATCCAAGTTCTCGACAACTCTCTCACTTCTCTTCATTTATCTACAGCCCTTGCCGTCATGAGGCATCAGACGACACTAGCTAATGGGCCTTCCTGGTACCACCAGCCAGGCCCAGAGGGCAGCTAAGTCTGAGAGGTGCTTCATGGCCCCGGGTTGGCTCAACAACTCTGACACATGGGCCTCTTTGGACCTTGAGGTCCAAGGCCTCTGTGAACGTGCTTGTGAAGCATTACTGCCCAGCGAAGTAAGAAAAATAGCCCACGCTGGCCCAACAAATTCTATCCAGTCTATACCACAGACAAAGGGAGGAAGAAATAAAAATTTGGGATGCAGTCAGGAGGCTGCACAGGCCAATCATTTATAAGGTTGTGATCAAGTTCAACTCAGGTTTGGAGGAAAGAGAAACTCTCAAATACCTCAATGAGCCCTTGAAAAGAACACCCAGAGCCTCCCAAGAACAGTTCAATCAAGTCTCACTGCCTAGAGAAGGCAAGGAGAGCTGAATAAGTGGAAAACACCCAGTCGCTGTATCTCTTTCTCAGTCAATAGCTCATCTCACAACAATCAATATCCTCAGATTGAAAACAGTAGCTTAGATCATATACAATACCCCCTTACTGCAAGGGGCACCATCCGGGACCCCCATGAATGGCTGAAACCATACGGTATCAAACCCTACGTACACTGTACTGTTTTTTTCCTTATGTCCCACACGTCTCCACATAGTACAGAGTTGATCTGTCCTTCTGTGTTTTATGCTCTGCTTCTTTGCATTACTATTCTTCTGCTTTGGGAACACTGTTAAGTAAAATAAGGGTCACCTGAACACAAGCATGGTGTTACCATGACAGTTGATCTAACAATTAAGATAGCTACCAGGTGGCTAACGGAAAGACAGCGCTACAGGATGGGTCCATTGCCAAAGAGATGATGCTTGTCCCAGGCACAAAGGAGCAGGACAGTGACTTCAAGACGCTACTCAGGAAAGTGTGCAATTTAGACTTCTAAAACTTTAGAATTTTCCGCTTAATATTTTTGGACCATGGTTTGCTACAGGTAACTAAAATCACAGATAAGGAGGACTACTGAACTAAAACAGGCTATTCTAGAATTCTCTATGTTTAGCTTTGAAATTCATTGCTAGAGATAAAAGGGATTTGACTTTCATAAAAATAAAAAAGGAACAATTCCTGAAGTAAGGATTAGGGATATACTTCCCAAACACAGCCTTACTAGGCCAGAGGTGGGAGACAGCCACCCTCTGAAACACAGCAGGAAGTGTTTTGACAGGGCTGCTGTGACTTACACACTCACAATCGCAAGGCACGCTTTTTATGCTATAGTCAAGTCAAACCATAGTCTGTGAATATTGGCTCCTAATGCTTGGCAGTGCACAAGCTACACAAAGACATACACAATGCATCTAGGAGGGACCCTGACACACCACTCATAAGGCTCCGACCAGACCTGGGGTGGTGGCCCTCCTGGTTTAGGGTTCCACATTCGCTGCCGCGAAAGCACAGGTCAGACATTGTTCGGGAATGAGAGACAAGAAAAACAATATCCACCTCCATTGCAACAAACATTATTACACCAGCTCCAGTGGCCAGGTGATGTTACCGGAGCTCTCTCTTCTCTCCCCTGGTCTAAAGGAGGAGGAAATGCCAGTTCTCTGGGGAAGGCATGGGCACACAACAAACAGACGGGCCTCAGTGATCTGAACCAGGGATGCTGCCCTTGCAATGACAAAGACAGACTGTGGCTTCGAAGGAGGAAAGCTTAAATCCTCACACATGATTTTTCCTGAAAGATAACTATACATCTTGTCATAATCCAGGAATGACAGATCAGACTTCCGCCTTCTGTGGGAGGTAACTGATTTAATTATAGCTCAAAATTAAATAAAATAAATCAAACATACACCTCCCCCCAAAAAGGAGAGCGGACAGAGGAAAAAAGTGAAGAACAGCTTTTCTTTCTGCTCAGAAGGAAAACATTGTTTATTTAGAAGCGTTGACTCTCAGTCCCACTGGAAAGTAACAAATTATTTCTGGGTCCCAGATTAGCTGCTGAATAAAATGCAGCTGTTGGAAAGACAGCTCAGAAAACATCAGGGAGCCTTCAGTGCGCCACTGAAGGTAAACACAGGTCCACAATCCCTCATCTACCAAAATCCAAGAAACTCTGAAAACCAGAAGAAATAACTCATCTTGCAGCAAAGCTAATTGGACCTTATTTGGTGGCACAATGTGAACTGAACTACATAAAATCATTGGTCGTCTATTTAATCCCTCTTGGTGTGAATATTCTTAAATGTCACTGCCAAAGTGAGTTTGATTATGAGATGCGGACCCCAGTCCTCTTTGGAGGTATTAACTATATGAGCCATACCTTTCTTTTTAAAAAAATCTGTGAATTTTAAAACACATCTGACCTACATAAGGGGAAAATGACTGTAGAACTGCAATAGACATGAGACCCTTACAAAGTTCACCAAAGGTCTGAGTGAGTCATATTTCCTCTGGTTGTTGCAACCCAACCAGCTTTCTACATGTCAGACTGCAGCAGTATTGGGCAACACTGTTAGAAATGGGAAATCTATTAGAAATAGATTCTATTATTCAACACTGTTAGAAATGGGTCACAGGGACATGTTAAGTCCTCGTTTCCTACCTTCACATATTCCAGAGTTGGGTCCAGAAGATGTGGATCTCTGAAAAGAGAAAACAGAGATATGAGAACAATTGGGAACAACACATTGTATACAGAATAAAATGTGATGAATATTACTCTCAACATATTAATTTAAATTATTAAGCTAGGCCCTCTCCTCTGGGACTATACTCACAAGAGACAGACCTGGAAGTCAGAAAACAGGCAGATTATTTTCATGGGGGTGGGAGAATAACAATAGTAATACCATGAGCTCAGTCCAGAGGTTCCACACACTTTCCTGTCAAATTCAGGCTGGAGACTGTTAGACTACTCCTGTGTGGTAATTCCAGGTTCACTCCAACATAAAAGCTAGCCTCAAGGTTTGAAGCAAAGAGCTCCAAGGCAGGCAAAGGTGAGAGCAGGCCCGGACTGGATGCCAGAACATGTAGCCCTAACATCATCTAGGTTAATCTCCAAAAGGCAGCTGAGCTGGGCCCACTCTGACAGCAGAGTGAAGGCCCAGGTAGGTGGAGCAGCCGCCTGGGTGGACAGCACGTGGGCGATGGAGGAGAGGGAGCCTCATACCCAGTTCTGCTTCTCAGCCGCATCTTTCTCCTCACTGGATGCTGCCCACCCACTTCTGCCGTAAACATGGGCAGTTCATCCTAGCTTTCTTTGTTGCTCAGTGTTCTCCCCCATCTAGGGTCTGCTGTCATGTCTGCTATAGTAATACATCAGAATTAGACAATTAGAAGTACACACAGTGGGTGGCAATGAGGTGGTAACTTATTACAGAAGATGGAAAGATGTGCCCAAGACAATAGAAAACGGGGGAGACATGACAGCTAATGTTTTCTGTGCTGGAGGGATTACAGTGAGGTGTCCCCATGATGTGGAAAGACAGCTGCTGTCAGAGACTTCAACTTCAAAAGGTTCAACATGTGCCCTACAGAAGTGAGACCACTTAAAAAGGAGTGAACTGCTCTAAAGCCTGAAAGGCTAGACTCTAAAACAGGAGGGAGGTATCTTAGCATAGCCACTGACCAAAGGCCATGTGCCTCAGAAAGCAGAGAACGCACTGGCAAGCACCCCCAGGTGGGTGAGCTCAACCCCTAGTCTGCTGGTATGCGCCACTTCTTGGGCTGTTGGAGATTGTAACACTCTTCCCCTGAACAAGAACACAAAGGCCACTGTCCCCTGAGACCACAGGTCAGGCACACAACTATCTCGTGGTGGAAATGATTCAGCCCCCTCACCCCCGCCCGCCCAGGTTGGACTGTCCCTTTAGAGCTGCACATAGCACACATGCACACCTTGGGTCGGGTGGTGCCCAAGACGCCCTTCTGCGTGCAAAGAAATGCATCTCTTTGTAGGGCTAAAGGATCCCCAAAGCGCTTAAATTCATGTAGTCCCTGGGTGCACTCTCATCCAGTAGGGTACGAATCTGCTTTTCAAAGCTTTCACAGGAGGTGAACTACCTTCATACTGGTGCGTGTCATCAGGCAGCTTCAGTTAGTCTGCTGTGACGGGCACTGTCCTTTGCAGGCCTCTCCTCATGGCTCTCTGTGGAAGCCTGGACAATGTGCTGATGTCAGGAGGCCCGGTTCTGTGGAACAGTCCTGTCAGTACTAAAAACTGTCCGCAGCATTTCAGCTTTCTCCTTTAAACCTCCAGACCTTGGTTTTCTGCTGAATTAACATTTTAGGCTTCAGGCCCAGTCTTCTGGCCTTGAGAGTACAAAAGAATACTGGAGCCACTGAAATGCTGTTAATATCATCATCTTGGTATTTCTATTTTTATGCATATTTTAAAATGTATTTTATGTACATGTACCCATGCCTTAATGCACGGATAAAAAGTACTGGTATGTACTATCTAAACTGATGGTTCTCAAACTTTTCAGTCTCAGGATCTTTAACACTAAATGATTAAGGACCCAAAAGACCCTTGGTTCACGGAGGTAATATCTACTGGTTACATAGCTAGATTTATTGAATTTCTACTACTGGTATTAGAAATCAAAACAATTTTCAAAATTCATTAATTAAAAATTTAAAATAATCCATTATATTTACATAAAACTATTATTAAAAGAGGTATATTTTTGTAACAAAATTTTAGTGAGGGCAAATCTCTCTTGTTCTTTTCTTTGCAAATCTTTTTCATGACTGGCTCAGTAGAAGCTGAATTCTCATGTCTACTGCGTTCAATCTGTTACACGATATGTGCTGGTGGAAATAAATTAAGTCCATCCTCACACAGATATATAATTGAAAAAAGGAGGGGTTATTTTAACAGACTTTCGGGTTATTATGAATATTCTGCTTTGATATCACACCAAAAATAAAAAGGGGTAGCTTCTTAAAGGTTACGTCTTAATATGGAATCTGAAATTTCCTCCCTCCCTCTCTCCCCTCTTCCTGGGGACTGAACTCAGGGCTTCCAGCAAGCTAGCAAAGTGCTCTACCCCTGAACTAGATAACAAGCCTTTTTTATTTTATTTTGAATAGAGGGTCTCACCAAGTTTCCCAGGCTGAACTCCAGTTTGTGATCCTCCCGCCTCAGCCACCCAAGTAGCTGGGATTATTGCCATGGGTGACCATGTCTTACTTGAAACTATGTTTTTTATTCTTGGACTTTGAATGCTCTTTTATCCATGTGTGATTCCATAACCAGTACTCTGGAACATACTGGTTTTCTGAGGTATATAAATCTCCCAGATTTGATTCATTTCAACGTAATAATTTTTAAAATTTTGGGTACAGCACTTACCTAGCACATGTGTAGCCCTAATACCAAAAGTATGCTTTACTCCCCAATGCCAAACTCGTCTCCCAAAAAAGCAAACCAAAAAACACCTCTCACATTTATTAATATCACCACTGACTGATCTAAGTAAAGAAGATATTACATATCAGGAATTGTCAAGTTCATGGATAGAGAATAAGGTTTTCCAAAATTCTGATTTTTGCTTTTCATTGGCAACTAACACTGTCACATATCCTTGAGCTTCATTTTATTCATTTTTGGGGGAAATGATCTATCAAGTACCAAGATCATATAGACAGAATTTGTGAACTAGACTCTTTTTTTTAAAGTACTGTTCATGTCATTATTTTAGTAATTTTATTTGGAATTGTGCTAGATCTTTGCCCTTCCCACCAGATTTAGCTGTAAAATCCTTTTCCTTTCACCTTCTGAAAGCTGAATTCTTCTCCTCTTTCTGTTGAAATGTACATGAAAACTCTGCTGGGATAGTTTGAAGGCTAAGCCTCACCCTCTCTCAGGAAGTTGGGTGGGTCCTATGTCCGCACTCAAGTGATAGCTATTTTCTGTCTTGTTTCAGTAAATATGAAAGACGTTTATTTAAGACTTGATATTTAATAAAATAAAATTAAAATTATTAAAGATTTTAAATTTTTTTAATTAAATTTTTTCTTACTTTTTCACCAGGCACTACGCAAAACCATTTTTTTAAAAAAAAACTGAGAATGCTGTTTCTGCACCAGCACTGCAAATGTCAGTACACTGAGAAAGGTCAGTAACAACTTAGCAATGTTATGAAAACAGGTTAGATCTTACGAATCCCCTGATAGGGTGTCAGGGATTCCCAGGAACACACTTTGAGAACTATGATGCTAAATAAATAGCAGCTTCAGGCTCAGATATTTTTAACAATAGATGTGCAATATAGGTATCAAAAAACTCAGACTACAAAATCAAAAGTAAGTAAATGGGACTATAGCAAGTCAGAAAGTTTCTATACCACAAAGCAAACAATCAACAAAATGAAATAGTAACCTGTGGGCTGGGGAAAAATATTTGCAAACCACATTATCTGATAAAGAATTAACACCCAAAATACATAAAGAACTCATACAACTCAACTGTAGAAAAACAGATAACCTGGTTAAAAAACAGATGAAAGACTCGATTAGACATTTCTCCAAAGAAGACACAAAAAGGTCCAATAGGTACACCAAAAGGTGCTCTGCATGATTAATCATCAAAGAAATGTAGAGCAAAAGAACTTTGAAATACCACTTCACATTGATAGGACAGCTATTCTCAAAGAGTAAAAAAATGTTGGCAAGTGTGTAAAGGTATACACTGTTGGTGGGAATATAAGTTCATATAACTACTATGGAAAATAGTATGAAGGCTTCTAAAGACATTTAAAACAGAACTACTATATGACCCAGCAATCCACCTTCTGGGGGCATATAACCAGATATGTGTATTCCTTTGTTCACTGTAGCTTTATTTGTAACAGATAATATATAGAGACAATGTATGGATGTATGGATAAAGAAATTGTGGCATCTGTCTCACAAACTTATATCTATATACAATGGGATATTATTCAATCCTGAAAAAAGAGTAAGATCTTGCTATTCGCCACACGAGGATGAACCTTGAGCCAGACACAGAAAGAAAATTATATCACAATTTCACTTTTTTGTGGAATCTAAAAAGTTCATACACATAGAGAGAGAACAAAACACTGATTACCAAGCATTGGTGGAGGGAGGGGAGGGGGAGACACAGGTCAGAGGATACAAAGTAGCACATATATAGAATGAATAAGCCTGGAGATCTTGTGTACACCAGGCTTATAGATAATAAAATGACACTGAATTTGGGATTCATACTAAATAAGTAGATTTTAGCTGTCCTTGTCCCCAAAACAAAAATACCAGTAACTATATGAGATGATGGATACGTTAATACTTTACTATAGTATCCCATAATGTCATGTTGCTTACTTTAAATACACATAATGAAAATTATTTTAAAGAAGTATAGCTGAAACTTCAGTGACCCCTCCTCATGGAGTCTATCATTATTCTTCACCTCTCATTGATCACTGTTCCTCACAGCAGGGTACAGGATTTGGTACAAATATGCTTGCTCTTGGTCCTGCAAAAATCTTACCTGTTGCTGAATGATCCCACACATTTATAGCATGTCATTTCCTCACCACCTTGAACTTGTTCTCACTGTACTTTCATTTACTTTAGCTTTACTTTTAACACCTGTGACACATATCATACAAGCCCTTCTGCACCCAGTAGGGTCTGTTAATGTCCCTAGAACTCCTTAAAAACAACCACAAACTCAGCAAATACTGTGGAAGAAAACATGATAGATGAGAGCAAGACAATCACCAAACCCTTGGACAGGGCCAGGTAGAGCTTTGTCCTGCTTACTTACACTATCCCTAAGTTGGGATTCACTAAGTAAAAGGTTTCTCATCCTTAACTAATGAGTTAACATTTTAATTATGCATAAAAGAGGACCTCAAACAAATGCTTTACAACAATAACCTAGGGAGGCATGGTAGTGGGCACCTATAATTCCAGCTGCCTGGGAGGCTGAGGCAACAAGATCACAAGTTTGAGATCAGCTTGGGATATACAGTGGGACCTTGTGTTATGGTTGGTACATTGCGTCAACTTGGGGAGTCCAGAGGTTTGGCTAAACGACTCAGCAGGAAGCCAAGGTGCTTACTTTGTATACATCCTAAGCCTGTGGAAGAGGAGGGCATGGAGATTATGTGAGAGCTACACACCTCTTAGGTGGGGGTAGCCTGTTTACAAAGTAAGGAGGGAAAGAAGCTGCTTGCCGGGATTCCTCCCTTTTGCTCTGGCTGCTTTGCTGTTCGGCTGCAGTTCCCCCCTTTGCTCTTGTTGCTTTGCTATCTTGTGCCTCGGAGCCAGCCAAGTATGGACTGAAACCTCCACAAACTGTAAGCTAAATAAACCTTTCCTTCCTTCATTTTGGGCATTGGGTATTTTGTCTCAGCAAGGAGAGAAAAGTAACCAAGACACCTTGTCTCAAAAAAAAGTACACTCTATACTTGACTATTACCATAGTGCAAGAATACAGTACTATCTTGGTTCAGGAATGCTTCTGTTTGCAAACAATTTGGTTCATAAACAAAAGTGTTTGGCAAAGCTTTGCTTCCACTTGCAAACTGCATATCAGGTAATGAACATGACCACGGCCATCTTCCCCACACAAACACAAACATAGCCCCCAAATTGTAAAAACAATAAGTTAATAAGCCAAGGTGACCCCTGTGCTTGTTCTCTACAAGATAAGAAACATAATGAAAATACAAGAGGGCGGTCTAACTGAGGCAGGGCCTACGGAGGATACAGGTTACCCAGGTGACCTCATCTCTGAGGGGGACACCACAGCCAGCACTGCCTTGGGACCCACTCAGGCACAGGGCCTGGCCAGTGGCGGTATGCTCCCCCTCCTGGGACAGTGTGGGGCTTACGCTGAGGACTAGACCAGGGAATGTCCATGTGCAGTGCTGGAGACAAGAGCAAAGAAACGTTTCCGTTTTCAGATGATGAAAGGAAAAGGATTTTACACACCCAGATCTGGAGAAAAGGGCAGATCATAGGCAACATGTGCTCTGCCTAAAAACAAAGCCATAATCATAAAGCATGACTTAATTTCCCTTTGAGGCAAGGGGAATAGATGAGTCAGCCTGAGGAATGCTCTCATTAAATTATATCTGGATTTCAGTGATGACACTGAGAAATCATGGTATCACTATGACTGAACAACTTATAGAAAACCCAATTATTTAGTATTCATTAAGGTAGGTAAGTTTCAAAATGAACAACCAGCATCCTACCAAAACCATAAAGTGAAGCCCTGGATTACACAGATGGATGCTTACGGGCAGGTGAAGTCCTCGAAATCAGCTCCACTGCTAGTCACACTATCATGATGCCTTCAGGGCATAGTGACCACTGTGAATGAAGAAAAGCCAGCTTTGGGGCTGGCTGTCCAGCTGCGGGGTCACGTGCACAGGCTATGGACCAGCTCACCCTGTGAGCACAACCCCGCCGGGTGTCAGTTTCGTCTGTGATAACACTGCTACCTGCATGATGAGACAGTTGTGGAAACCGAATGACGGCAAAATTAGTTTATCAAAATATTTAAAACACTGCCCAGCACAGGGTAAGTAATATATGAGCCCGTAAGTGCCGTGAGGGGCTGATGTTAAATAACATTCATCAGATCCTGCGCCTCCCCACTAAAAATAGTTTAGGTAAAATGCAAAATCTAATAAGATGAAGTAAAATAGGGATGAACATTGAACTTTTAATTTAAAAATTGTACTTGTGCAAATAGAAGGTAGAAAAGATATAAACAAACTTTAGTTGACCAATTTAACTGTGAACTAGCAGGAGGAAGTTATCGAAGATGCTGCTGGGATCTCAAGCTACACTGACAGAAGATCAGAATCCAGAATGAAAGCAGGTAAGAGCCACTTGTCACCCACACACTTGGAATTATTCACTTAGACCTTAAAGGTGAATAAAATGGGAATAAATACAACACTGGCTCACTAGGACAGACCCAGAAAACCAGGAACCATGAGGACAGAGAGGCGCTCGTGAACACAGCACCGGTAAGAACTGAACACCTTTGAGAGAAGGTGGACACGGACACAGACACCAAACGGCGTGAGGTCTCATTCTCTTATGACAGGGCTTGAGTGGACCGTGGTAAGGAAGTTGGGCAGGGGTAGAGGTGGGGCTATAGGGAGATTTCAGGCTCACTTATGGAAGTGCCAGCAAATTTGGCTCTCGGGAGTACTGGCTGAAGGATTCAATTAGATGTATAGCCGAGCATCAACAGAGGCTGTGAAAAGACAGATAAGTAGGCTCCACTTGGGTCTCACCCCTATCCCCCTATGAAAGGTGAGGCCAAGAGAAGCCACACCACATTCAGGAAACCTGAGCAAACCTTCCCAGCTGTAACACTGATCTCAGGGACTGTGGGAGGCTGCAGGAGACATCGATCCCCTAATGTCAGCATCTCAGTTCACGCGTCCACTTCTCAGGAAGTAAGACTGAAAAAAGAAACTCAGCCAAATCACTTGGATAATCTTCTGAGAAGATATCTGGCACTCCACATGGAATTATTTTCCTTTTCCTCATTTGAAAGACCTGGAGAGCAGAGAAAAGAATAAAACCAAAGTCCCTCTTGGCCCGGCCCAGATGAACTCTGCAAGGCCCACGGAGGGAGCCCATCCATCCCGTTCTGGGGGCAGAGCCCGGTGACAGGACTCGGGGAGGTCTCCCTCACCACTTTTAGAGAGACAAGGCAAGGAATGAAGGAGAGCCATAAAGCCATCTTAGTGTGTTACAAGCTCAAATGCTTTTAAAATCAGTGTCTTGAACCAAATTTAAGTGATACTTAAATGCAGATGGCTGTGTGTCCTCCTTTCTTAGCCAGCCACTGAATCCCAGCTCAGGAGAAAGGAGACAGTCGTCTCACACACTCTTCCCAGTGAGCCAGAAAGCCAGCAGTTGGCTGGAGAACTCGTTTCTAACTTGAAATACAATATGCAACTATTCATACAAGACTATGTCACAGTCCTTGAATTCAATTCATACAGATTTATATTCTCCAAGAGAGATCACTAGAAAACAAACAGAAAAACTTGGCAATACAAATGAAAAGTTTTTAAAGTAATTTTTTCTTTCTTGTCTTATGCCAGTTGTGAATCCCCACCCATAACTCCACAGTGTGGGAAACTCTATTTACATCTGGGGGCTGACAGGCACCACGGCCCCTCCTGGCGGGCAGGCCCGCTGCCGACTGTGATGGTCAACAGGGAGGCAGCAGCATGAAACCCAACTCCCTCGTTATCTTATTTTTAAGTTTATTAAGTTTTAAATAACATCACTGTGTCTACTCTGCTAAGTCATTCTTTCCAATGTCCCACTCTTTATAAGTTCAAATTCTAGGAAACTACAGCTGAGAGTTACAGAAATGATACATTTACTAGTTTATTAGTTTATCAGACTGATAATTTCCTTCCTCTTAAAAGGATTCTCATCTATGAGCGTTTTCTATTTTGAGTTAAAGAGATTCTCCTCTTAAGTTAGATATTACTAACACAGACCTTTTCCAAGTGGTTGGAATACAGCTGGGGAATAAATTTTCTAAGTCTGTCTTAAATTACAGAATGCCTTAGATGAATCACTGTTTACTTCTTTAAATATAGAATAAATTAGTGGCGAACAGTGTTGCCAACCAAACGTCCTTTTGGATATAACAAAAAAGGGAATCGTTTGTAGTAAGATCAGTACTTCATGCAATGGAGGAATGTGAGAGATTAGATCCAATTATTCCAGCCTGAGTAGGATAAAGGCCTCCTTTAAACCACGCACACCAGTAACATGCAGAGCTGGCACACCACTGTGCACAGGGTATGGTTGGTATCCGGTCACCGCACCGTATATTTACTTGTATTTACATAGGTCTGTCCCTCTAAGAGACAACTCTACAAGAAGAATCACATCTCTACTGCATGCCGAGCACCTCCCACAGTTCCTGCACTGGTCCCACCAATAACGAGCATCTGCAGTGCGCCGACAGGAGGCAAGGTGATGGAAACACAGGAACTGGAGTTAAATCCTTGCTTCCAGAAAGGGAACAGGCAAGCGTGGAAAAGAGGTCAACAGACCCAACTACGCTCCAATTAGTGACACGAATCTGCAGTAGAGAAAAGCTGAGGAGGGCCCTTTAGACAACACTTGAGGTAAGTTTTAAGGCATGAGTAGGACTTGTTCAGACAGAGCAGATGGGGTAGGTGGGAGGATAGAACACTCCAGTGAGAGATGTATGGGCAGAGACTCGGGGCGTGAGACAGCCTGGCACATTTGGGGAAGTGTAAGCTTTTCAGGAATTAATACTTCTTAGTCCAGATCACCACGCCTCTTGCTGGTCATCTGTAAAACTCTTCTCAGCTGCTCGCCAGCTCTGCAATCCGCTCTCCACACAGCAGCAGAGCGATTCTTCCTCAGACCTGTCCCTCCCCTACCTGAGATCCTGGGACTTCTTCCATTTTATCAGGATGAAATCTTCCACGACCGTGTGGCCTACAAGCCTGGCTGACAAGACATCAACCAGGTTTCCACCCTCAAGGAGGTAGCACGATTCAAGAAACAGCTCCCAGGATCCTTCTCCCTGGCTACTCAAACACTAATGTAGGTACTGCTGTGAAGGGATTTTGCAGTTGGAACGAAGGTCCTGCCAGGCACAGTGGTAACGGAGGCTAGCCTGGGCAACATAGCGACATCTTGCCTCCATAAGAGTAAAACAGAATTAATGTCCCGAGTTAGTTCACATGGTATTACCATGGTTACCCTGATGGCCTTGAATTGAAATAGGAGGGACAGTCAAGGTGAGGGACCCTGCTGTTATGACAGGGCCTATGGCACAGAACTACAAATGGGCTCTAGGAGGGAGAAGCTGACACGGGCCAACAGCCAGAAATGGACGTCAGTTCTGACCGAAAGGAACTGAACTCAGGCAACAACCTGAATAAATCTGGACGTGTATTATTCTGCAGAGCCTCAGATGAGAAGGCGGCTGGCTGACACCCGGAGTGTCACACCTTGACCCGGACCCCAGCTGAGCTCCACCAGATTTTCAGCCTACAGAAACTGGGAAATAATAAATGAGGTCACCAAGTTTCCGTGACTCAGCAAAAGAAAATTAATATACTTATTGTCTCCTCTCAGCCATGAACACTCCTCTCTCCATTGCTCCAACAGGCCAAACCTGCCCCTACCGATGCGCCTGGGCGCTGCCTGCTCATGTGCCCGGAATACCCTTCCCTTAGACACTCGCAGGCCCACTCCCTCATGGGATTCAGGTCTCTATTCCATATCTCTTTAGAAGCCTTCCTTACACCCTCACGAAGTTAACACCACCACTGTCTCCTGTCCCCTTCTCTGGCTTTTTTGTTTTCCACATATCTGATATATTCGATGTTATTTGCTCAGGGCCTCGATTGGAACACAGCCCTCCAAGGGTGGGATTTTGTCTGCTTTATTCACCTTGGCACTTGGTGTGTAGCAGTCGCCCAGTAAAACATCAGGTGAAATAACAGGCAAGCAACTACCAGAAGCACAGGGTGAGGAGATGACAGAGTGGTGCGGGCTGCTATTAAAGACACTCATGAAAGAGGACTTCCAGAACAGTTTCAGAAAGTGGCAAGGACAAAGGATTAAGTATACGTGAAGCAAGGGAGCGTATTTTGAGGTGGATTCATGATAACGTGCCTTACTGCAATACGTTTTTCAATTACATCAAGTTACAAGAAATGGAAATTCTCAAGAAATACACATAATCTACAAAATAGATACAGAATTCAAAAGCAACTGAAGAGCACAAAACATCAACAACAAGAAAGGCAGGAGGGAAGTGGGAAGGACCCATCTAAGGGGCAGCTCACCTGCTCTGCATGAGCCTGAACCTCAGAACAAGGCCATCTCACCGCGAAGGAGATAGGATGTGCCGGAAACCAAACCAAACACGCCTATTTCCACCACAAATGCTGGTGGAAAAAAATAATGGCAGTAGTAATAGTCTCACCTACTAACTTGTCACCACAGGTCAGCTTCGTGTTGACTGGGATTCAAATCACCATTATCTGTTTTGACAGAGAAATCCCAAACTGAGAAATAAAGGGATGTGTGTTGGTGGTGCCCATGAGCAAAGGGTCAAGGTCAACCCTTTCTGGAGGAAAATTTTCCCAATTTTCTCAATTTTCTGGAGGAAAATTTTCTCAATTTTCTCAATCTATAAATTTAAGTATAAACTTCCTCTCAGAAATAACCACATAAACTGGGAAACAAGCCCCAGTGAGAAAAAGTCAGGAGAAATAACAATAGACTGAGATGCCCCAAAGACTTAAATATTGGAATACCAGGTATAAGAATAACAGTGTATGATATAGTTCTTTTTTTGGTACTGAGGACTGAACCCAGGGCCTTTGCACTGAAAACCAACCCTAGCCCCCTCTTTTTAAATTTTTTATTTTGAGTGCTAAGTCACTAAGTTGCCCAGGCTGCAAATCTCTCTCTCAGCCTCCCAGAGACAAAGCAACTTTTAAAAAGACGAATTCAAAAGTGATCTAAGAATACACAGGTAGATACAAAAATAACATTTAATAATTTTTAAAAATAAAAAATTAAGACTCAATGGCTAGATTAAATAGCAGATTAGACACAATCACAGAAAATTTCTATGAATTAAAACAAAAAGATAAAGAAATTACACAGACTATAGCACAAAGTAAAAAGGCAGTGGGAAATATGAAAGTGGTACTGAAGGTAAGATGTAAGTACATCTCACCAGAGTACTAGATGGGGACAATTGAGAGAAAGAGGAAAAAACAACAGTCAAAGGAAAATGATGGGGAATCTTCAAAATTAATGAAAGATACCAATCCTTGGATTCAGGCTTCCCCCTGAATCACAAAACAGAATAAACAAAAAATAAATCCCCACCTAGACACACTGTAATGAAACTACAGATCACCAAAGACTCAGAGATCTTGCCAAATAGCAAAGAAACATTGCCTTCTGAATGATGATAATTAGACCAATAGATTTTCATCAGCCAAACAGGAAAAGTGAAATGCTCGAGATTTTGTGCCCAGCAAAACTATCAAGTGTGCGAAGACTATTTTATTTATTTATTTATGTATTAGTTATTTATTTATTTATTTTGGTACTGGGAATTGAACTTAGGACCTTACACTTACCAGGCAGGTGCTTGTGCCTCTGAGCTATAACCTCAGCCCCAGACACAAAGACATTTTAGACAAACAAAAACAGTATCTTCAGGAAAAAGGGAAAGAGCCGAGCGTGGTGGTGCACACCTGTAATCTCAATACTCAGGAGGCTGAGGCAGGAGGATTATTGCAATTTCAAGAATGCCTGAACTACATAATAAGACCCTGTCTCAAAAAGAGAAAAAAAAAAAGAAAAAGGAAGAAGGGAAAGGATGGCAGAAAAAAAAGCCTAAAATACAGTGAATAATGGACAAAACCAACAAACCAACCAAACAAAAAACCTGGCAAACAAGTAGGTAACTCCAAACTAGCTCTTATGATATAAAGCAAGATGCACATCTCATTTGCAGAGTTAAAAAAAAAAAAGACGAACTACCTCTTCATACCCATTAGAATGGCTACTATCAAATCAGAACACGAATAAGAAAAGTTGGTGAAGATGCAGAACACCTGGAGCACCCTGTGCATGGGTGGTGAGAATATAAAATGGTGAAGTGGCTACGAAAAGCCGTATAGGAGTTCCTAAAAGCCAGGAATATGCCAGGTGTGGTGGTACACACCTAGAGCCCCAGCTAACTAAGCAACCATAGTGAGACCCTGTATCCAAACAAAAGGGAAAACCCCACATGAATTCTGTAATTCCATTACTGGTCTCAGATATTTGTGCTAGTCATGGCAGTGCATGCCTGTACTCTCAGCACTCAGGAGGCTAAAGGAGGAGGATCACAAGTTTGAAGTCAGCTCAGGCAAGTTAGAGACCCTGTCTCAAAAAGAAACAGAGTAAAATACAATGCTGGGGATATGGAAAGTGAGGGGGAGAGGGAAAAAGGGGAAGAAAGAGAGGAGGAAGAGGAGGAGGAGGATGGGGGAGTACAACCCAAATATCCATCAATGGATGGATGGGTCATCAAAATGTAGTATAGACATTTGATGGAATATTATTTAGTCTTCAAAGGGAAGAAAATTCTGACATGCTACAGCATGGCTTAACCTTAAAGACATTACATTAAGTGAAACCAGCCAGTCAAAAGAGGGCGCATAGTGTATGATTCCACTTACACGAGATACCTAGAGTAGTTCAGTCAATAGAGACAGGGAGTAGAATGGTGTTACTGCCCCGCTGGGTGGAGGGAAGAATGAAGAGTTGCTTAAAGGTACAGAGTATCAGTTTTGTAAAACAAAAAGAGCTCTAGAGAAGTGCTGCATAGCAATATCGATGGACTTACTAACACTCCTGAGCTGTGTATGTAAAAATGGCTAAGAGGAAATAAGCCAGGCACAGAAAGACGCTTACTGTAGGAGCTCACCCCTATGTGTAATCTAAAAATGCTGATCTCATAGAAGTTGAGAGTAGAGTGGTGCCCACAAGAGGCTGGAGGGCAGGGTGGAGGGAGGGGTGCGGGCAGCTTAATCTTCAGTAATTGTTCCGATTAAATAGGAGCCAGAGGTTCTGCTGTGTGGCTACTGTACAGAACGTGATTACACGTAACAATTAGTACTGTATGCTTCAAAATGCTACCAGAAAAGATTCCGAATGTTTCACCATGCAGAAATAATAAATGAGGACATAGTTACATGTACCAATTTAGACATCACACAAGTACATGTAGCAAAGCAACATGTTATCCTATTAATGTAACATATAATTCCTGAGCTTTTAATGTGTCAGTTAAAAATAAATTTAGTATTCAGCTAAAAATGGTTAAATGCTATATATAACATGACATAGCTTTTATCCATGTGTATTTTAACACAATTAAAAATTTTATTAGAAAACAAACTAAAATATGCGGCAACAACGGAATAAAAAGAGGAAGGTGTCTAGAGTTAAGTGTTCCAAGGCTCTCCTATTGCCCAGAATAAAGCAAGGTATTGCTATGGCTCAGGTCTGCAAATCCCTGAAAGGCTCATGTGTTGAAGGCGTGGTCCCCAAGGTGGTCATGTTCAGACCAAGGGTTTTTTCGAACTGATCGGACCATGGGGGCTCTCATCTCAGAAGTGGGTTCTCCATCAATGGACTCATGCTCTGATGCCGTTATCGGGAAGTAGTAGGTAGGAAGTCGGGCCGAGCTGGAGGAAGCAGCTCAATCTCTCCCCCATCTGCATTACATGCGTCATTTCCCCCATGGGCCCAGGAACAACACAGCCAAGCGACCATGGGCTCAAACCCCAAGCCAGACGAAATCTCTCCTCCTTTGAAGTTGTTTTCCTCAGGTGTTTTGTCACAAAAATGGAAAGCTGACTAATACAGGGATTGTTTATTTTGTGTCTTACAAGGTAATATAAAGGTATTTTGAAAGTAACCACTAACTGAACAGGACAGCATTTTTAAAAAACGTAAGTCAAAATAAGGCAGTAATTAAAAACCCATAGATTTCTAAAATATGCACAAATAATATAGAATTATAGAATAAGAAGCAGGTATAAACCCAAATATATTACTAAACACAATCACTGAAACTAGGTAAAACTCACAATTATAAAACAGATTTTCAGAATGCAGAATGTGGTACAAGCAGGACCCAGTTAAAGTGGTATTTTGAAAGAAATATATAGCCTTAAATGCTCGGTTTTAATTTTTTTGTTTTGTTTTGTTTTTTGAGACAGGGTCTCGTAGTCCAGGGTAGTCTTGAATTCATGGTGATCCTTCTGCCTCAGCCTCTCAAGAGCGAGGACTACAGGTCTGCGCCACCACATCTGGCTAAATGCTTTATTTTAGGAAAGAATAAATGAAAATTTATTGAGTTTAGTTTGAGACAACAGAATAAACAAAGAAAATAGAGTAAAGATTGAGTAGGAATTAAATACAAAACAATCTGCAGGGGTGCAGGAGGTGATAGCCCAAAACACTATGGAAATGAAAAAGGGGCAAAATCACAGACAAAGGTGTGCAATAAGGGAACGTTAGGGCTAGAGATATAGCTCAGTGAGATAGCACTTGCCCATTTAAGGCCCTTAAATTAAATGAAGCAGATTTAAGCCCCTTAAATTTATGAATGAATGAATGAATGAATGTGCTAGGAATATTTTGTCAATAAATTTGAAAGCTTAGGAAAAATGAACAAATTCATAGCAAAACAACACTAAGACAAACTTTAAGAAGAAAGAAAAGCAAACTAGTCCTATAACCATTAAAAAATGCAATTAGCTCAATAACTTCCCATGAAGAACATATTTTACTATGTAGCAAGTTCTATCAAGTGTTGGAGTAATTTGTTATTTGAAAATTGTATAAACTCTTCCAAAGACTTGAAAAACAAGACATTATTACTATGGTACCAAAAGCTAACAAAGTCAGTGAAAGAAAGGAAAAGAATAGTCTAATCTCACAGGTGGATATATAAAAATCCTAAATAAAATATTGACAAACCAAATCCAAGAATGTCTAAAAATTCACTGCACTCAAATTAGGTTTACTCTAAGAAAAGAGCCACTTTAACATGAGAATATGCATTAAAACAATTCACCACATTCACAGATTAAAGGAAAAATAACTTGGGCATCTAGTTGAGGAGGGAAAGATCATTTTAAAAAGTCATCTTTTCAATCATCTCTGAGTAAAAAGTTTAAACCAAAATGGAAGAGAATGTCTTCAACCTGATGAAGGGTGTCTACCAAAACCTCAGCAAGCATCATTCTGATTGGTGAAATAATAGATGCATTAGTAAAACCAGTCAATCCATCAGAAACAAGAACTACTGCTTCTGTTTACCACTGTTGCAGGTTTTAGTAACTACAATTAAATAAGCAAAATAAACAGTGTTAGAGCTGTTATTATTCCAAAACTGGTATTATTTCTAAAGGATAACTGTCTACATAGAATACACAAAGAATCTATACAGAGACTGGAAAGATAGTTCCTGAATATGAAGCACTAGGCAAAAATCATAGAATTAAAATGTCTTGAGACTAGGAACTAGACAGCTTTAACTTTGGGATGGAGTCCTTGCTTTGTGGATGTTTATTCATCACTATTCACTCATTCCTAGAACACTTCACTGAAATGCAACACAAGACTTAAGCTGAGTGTGACCACTAGGTTGAGTCTCTGTTTACCTGCAAGTCAGAGGGCCAAGGAGGAACACTTCAGCCCTGGGGTCCACGTTTATACCAGGATATATCGCACATCAGGAAAGGTGACAACAACTGGGTGGGGGAGGGGTTCCTGGTGGCCTCAGTGCACTCGCACACGCACATGGATGTGGGCTCAGGACCTAAGCCTTTGCCCCTAGTTCTCCAGGACAAAGCTCTGTCAACACCTCAGGGTCCTGGTTGGGGAAAAAAGGAGATAGAAGAATAGAGGAAAGGAAGAGATAGCAACAGGCTTTAAATCTACTAAGATTTTGCATCTTGATGAGATTAATGTGTAGGGAAGCCTAGCATTTCATTTTCTTCCCCCCCCCCTCTCTCTTTCTCCCTCCATATATATAGACATACAAACATATATATTTATTCTTAATTTTATATATATATATATATATATAGAGAGAGAGAGAGAGAGAGAAAGAGAGAGAGAGAGAAAGAGAGAGAGAGACAGGGTCTCACTATGTAGTACAGCAGACTGGCCTCAAACCCATGGCAATCCTTCTGCCTCAGCCTCCCGAGTGCTGGGATTATAAGTATGCACCCCCACTCCTGGCTCTCTCCTTTTATATTTTACTAGATGATATCCATGATTCTAGGATCTTCCCTACTTTAGCAGCCTCATTTCCTAACTCTCCAATGAATCCAAACTATTTGGAATTCCTGGCATCCACAGGCCTGGCATCCCCATCATCTTACCATTTGTTTCCACCTTTTCTGACCACTCCTTTCCAAGCCATACTCCCAACACCTTAGAATTAATAACATCTCTCAGCACTCCTCTCCCAGGAACTGTAAAACTTTATGAAAGCAAACAATCCTAATTCAATAGGGTTCATGTTTGCTGCCTCTGTTAATGGATTCTAAGAAGAAGGAATAGTGTCCATATTCTGTTCACCTTCACATCTCCAGGGCACAGCAGCTCGGTGTTGGTTTGAATGAGTGTGTGTGTGTTCGTGACGTGTGTGTGTCCTCTGCTGTGCAGAAGACCTAGATTCCAATCCCTCTTTTCCACTACACTCCACAGCTTTACCAAGGGAAGAATAATGTTGGAGATAAAGGGGAAATAGCGATGTTGCTCCTGGGCTGATGGGCTTTCTCATTAAGGAGATCACATAACCCAGCCTATAAGGGAACTGCAATGGTACTTGTCAGTTTTTTGTTGCTGTGACCAAATACCTACGAAAAACAATTTAGAGAAGGTTTCAGTGCATGGCTGGCTGGTTCCATTGCTGTGGGCAAAACATCATGGTGGGAGGGTGCAACGGAGCAGAGGTGCTCCCTGCAAAGCAGCCAGAAGCAGAGAGAGATGGAAGGAAACAGGGAGGAAGGGGTCAGGGACTAAAATCAGTTCCCAAGGTCACACCCTATAACCCACTGTTAGGGTTTGTCTCCAGATGTCCCCTCAAAGCCTCATGAGGTCATGGCGGTGGGCTTTTTGGAAGTGGCTGAATCTAGAGTTTGTGATTGGTTCACAGTCTAGTGCTGGGATTGGGAGTGTGAGTGCTATACCCGCCCTAGGGCAGGTAGCCTGCATACAATATAAGAGATGAAAAAGAAGCTTGTTCCTTTTGTTCTTTTTTTTTTTTTAATTTTTAATTTTTTGGGTTTTTTTCCCAGGACGGGAATCGAACTCACAACCTTGCTCTTGCCAGGCGGGCACTGTGCTGCTTGTTACTTTTGCTGACTTCTCCTGCCAAGAACAGTTGCCCCTCTGCCATGCCACCCTGCCTTAGAGCCAGTTCATTAGACTGAAACTTCTACAAACTATGAGCTAAATAAAGCTTTCCTCCTTTAATTTGGGGTGTTGGGTATTTTGTCTCAGCAATGAGAGAAAAGTAACTAAGAGTCCCTTCAACTAGGCTCTATTTCTTGTTTCCTTTACCTCTCATCACCACCACCAGAATGAGCTCATAAATGAATTCATCCACGATGAAGTTAGAACCCTCGTGGGTAAAATGCCTTTCAAAAGCCCTACTTCTAAACACACAGGACTTGAGGAAGACAAAACACCATACCAGAGAGCCTCAGACGGAACTCCCTCAGCAACACACCATCTCTGCTGCCAGGGCACTGCTTGGCTCCTCAGACCCCTGGGATGCTTTGGAAGTGATGCTGACAGGCTGGCTACTCATGCTGAAAATGAATCTCCCTGGGTATGTTGGAAATGCCAGGGAGGGAGTTAAGCAGGCGCCTGGCCAAAAGGACAGAGCTTACCACAGGGCCATTTCCATCTGTTTACTGCAAAAATGAAAAGAAATAGGTGCTTAAAACAGGGCTGGTCTTATCACTGGAGTAATGACATCTTGGGGGAAATGTCAGCTAGAGTGTGCTCAAATTAAGAGGTTATAGGAAGTGCTCGACTTACAATTTCCGTCCCAGTAGAACATTTGTAAGTCAGATTCGCTCATAAGCCTGACAAAATGAGTCTTACGCACCTTTGACACAAATATACAGTGTAAAAAGTTTTTTAAAAAAATCTCCATGTCACCACAGCTTTTCCTCTTATTTCTGGACATCCCGGGCTCTGGTTGAGCACTGCACTACTGCACACTACTGCACTGTAAGCACTTAACGGCACAACTGTGACAACGTCCAGCAGACACATGAGCTACTTCCAAGATGCATTCGCATCTCTGAATGTGAGGTCTGTCTGTATCTGTGAAAGTTTTCTACTTGAATGTTCGCAAGTCGGGGACTTACTTTACAGATCCTGCGTTTCTCATTACGGTTCTAAGAGTTACTTTCTTGTAGGCAGGAGCATACTGTTTGAATTTGCCTTTGCTAATTTAAAAAGGCACATGGCTTTAAACATAGGGATATAACACTTTCAGATGTGCAACTTATGAAAATATTTTTGTTTCATCACCTCGTAAATGAGAAGAGATTCCTTACTGCATATCTCCCAACATATTAATTGATCTCACTCGTTAAAGTATGCTTCACTAACAAGTGGCAGGATTAAGGCTGAGCTTTTTTTTTTCTTTTCCCAGAGTTAACATGTGACAGGAGAAGTACCCTCATCAGTTACTAACACAGAGAACATTAAGGATATTCCTTAATAATTCAACCAGTAGATCCGCTTCAGAGCAGAGAGAATTCTAGACAGAAGCTTGAGTTTCTGTGGTGGGCCATTTATCTTGCACTTCTGATATCAGAGCTAAAACAGATGTGACTTGATCACCAGACATGATCGGCTGTGTGTGACCACCTCCCTTGGTCCGAATATTAAACCTTACTTAACGCTCCTAAAATCATGTTATGGTTTATGTCTGTGTGTCCCCTCCAAAGCCTCATGCGACCATGGGGCAGGCTATTAGAGTTGAATGATTGTGGGTGTGAGAGCTACA
>NW_004955423.1:984274-1003459 GCF_000276665.1 Chinchilla lanigera | reverse complement strand
AACCTGCCAAGTACGGACTGAAACTTCCATGAACTGTAAGTGAAATAAACCTTTCCTTCCTTAATTTTGGGAGTCAGGTATTTTGCCCCAACAGCGAGAAAAAAGTAACGAAGACAAATCACATTAGATTCTTTGACAGTCATGGTATGATGCTGACTCATTCTAAAGCTGCAGTTACCCAAATCCTGGAATATTTTCTACATGTGACTATTCACCAAACCCTAGATTTTCACTTTTAAATGAATGTTTTTGGATTTTAGTGCAAATCTTTGTCTCTTTCTGGAAAAACTGATCAAGTTGGATTTTGTGCATTGGCCTGGGGGAACAGCTCAGTAGTGGAGTGCTCACCTAGCACAGAGGAGGCCTTGGGTTCAATTGTTAGCACTGCAAAAAATAAATAAAATGCTAAATAGGGAAGGGATATATTTTTAAAGAATAATAAAAGTAAATTTGGTATGTTGTTTCAAAACACCAAGGTCCTTCTTTGTACCTCATGTCTAACACTTTGGCATATTAACTATTTCTCCAAGAGGCATGTCATCCACTCATGTGATCTCTATGCCAATCTTACTACCTAAATGATTTTTAAAAATTGACTAGAATGGGCTAGTATGCTTCATGTGCTATCACGGAGCCTGCAGATCTCTCCCCTCAAACATATTACCAATAACTGACACTTGCATACAGTACACACTTTCTCAACATTCCTCTAGACTTCCAACCAAGTAATCCTAGGGAGAAATGTTAATCTGATACGATTTGCTCTTGGCAAAGCCCCGCTGGCTACTCGTGGTGGCTGCTTCCTTTGTCAAGTACTCCAAAAACCATTGTCTTAGTAATCCCTTCTAGCATATTTCCTGGAATCAGTGTCACACTTATCGTTTTTGTAGATTTTTATCTACCTCCTTTTCAAAAAGTTAAAAAAAATGTGTCTACCTGCATCTTTCCTGTAGCTCTCTATTATTCCAATGGTGACAGTACTAGTTCAATAATCTCAGCTTCAAGTCCATTCAGTCTTCTTGGACTTTGGTACTGCACTTTACTAAGTTGCATTAGAGTCTCTTATCATGGCTTCATCTCCTCCAGGCTAGCAATTCTTCCTTCAGCTTTTCCTACCCTTTCCAGTAAGAAAAGTCATTTCCTGGACAGAAAAAAATGCAGGCCAAACAGAAGCCCAGCAGTTTGGTTTCTCTCACATCCCCCTCTCTTTGGTTTTACAGTTCCAAACATAACTTCTGAAAGCCCTTTTTGTTACCCTTAGCATTTTTCACAGTCCTCTGCTCACTCTGTCCTCTGTTTCTTCTGCAGCCCAGTCACCCTCTGATATGGTCGGTGGTTGTATGACCAGACCTTTGCTGAGTCTAGGTCCAAGGTCAGGAGAGCACATAGGAAGTGTTGCATAGAGAAAGCAGGTCCTGAGCCAAGGCTCATCTAGAAAGTACTACCTACAATCACTAAGTGCAGGGGAAAGAAGAGCATGACAATGCAACGATGTTAAGGTCAGAGGTAAAGAAGAGCAGAGCTACTTTTCCAACCAGAAGGATGATGCAAAGGGCTATCCTGTGGTGTGAAGTTGGATCAATAGGAGAAGGAGTTGGATCAAGGAAGATGGAGAGAACGGGTGCTGGTAAGGTCAGGTGGTTCAAAACAGACATCCTTTTCTCCCAGAGCTCTGAACTCCTTACATGGACATGTGATGGGTGTTCCATATGCCAAGGAATCAAGTGCCCCTGGGTCATCATATCACACCGGGGGATCCTCTAAATAAGTAGATTCAGGACAGATGTGGACTTCTATGTACATCTCCAACGGAAGAGCTACCTAGGTGGTCATTAGTCTCTTTATCCTTTGGAACTGGGCTCAGAATATTGTTTTCAGTTATCCTAAATTACATTTCCCTGCTGGAGCCTGAGGCCATGGGATCTGTATTTACCATTTCCTTCTACTTAGGAAATCTTCCTTCTTATGGTGCACACAGCCTGTAGATAAGAACACATTTCCCTCCCTGGCAAGTAGAAAGTCTAAGGCCTATTTACTTTTAAAAGTCCTGCTTCTTTGTCTTCCAGAGCAAATTCTCACTTCTCTGAGTCAGGTTCTATCTCATCTGAAAAAACAGCAATGTCTCACTAATGTGTTCATGAACATGGTAAAAACAGAAACTATACTGACTTTTCCCACATTTTGCACATTACACTCTGGTGAGTCTTCATAGGAATGCAAAGCTGATACAGAGTGGTACTGGTTGATAAACTGACCCAGGCACCGGTTAACCTGTGCTTGGCAGAACTCTAATGGCAACATTAAGCTAAATCTTAACTCAGCATCAGTCAAACCAAACAGAGTAAGAAAAGAAAAAGTCAAATCAAAGCCAGTAAGTCTCTTGGCAGGAACAGCAGGTCTGGCATCAGGGAACCATCAGGCTTTAGGCAGTCTAAGCTCAAACACAGCACTTTTGATAAAAGCAGATGCTCAGTTTGGCTGGTATCTATCTGCTTTGCCCCTGTTCCCACCGGCTATCCACCCACCCCACTCTCCCCACCTCCTTCTAAAAGACAGCGTTTGTTAAGGTTTCTTCCAATTAATTTAAAGGCAGAATAAAAGCACTAAGGTTTTGATATACTATCCTCAAGGCCTCACACAGCAAGTGCCTCAGCCAGCCAGATGCCAGGACATCTGCCTTGATCTGCCTTGCACAGGAAGTACCTGTTCTTACCAGGACTGCCCACCTAAATTTGAAAAGCAAATGTCCCCTTAGGCAAACACCTGATGTCTACTGCAGTGTCCCTGTACCTCCTCCGTCTGCAGTGCCACCAGGGACCACTGGGACCCACTAGAGAAATATAATCATCATGCTGCTGACACAGGCCCACAGGGAGAGTGGCCCTGGGGACATGTCCGCTTATCCAAATAAAAGGTTTTTTAAAATCAACGAATGGAAAAATGCGCTTTGTTTTCTGACAAGCTCAAAAGATGAGCTCTTTCCCACTGAATTTCGCCTATCATCTTTAAAAAACAAAATAAGACAGAAAACTTCCTTTGAATGCCAACCCTGCCCGGGTCTTGCCTCACTTCTCTGCTCCCAAACTCTCAGTCTCCTTTGCTAATCCCGGAATGCACCAGGCTGAGAATTTTCAGAGCTTTCACCCTTCCCTTTCCCCAAGTCTCTCCCTTCTCAACACAGCTGCTTTCATCTGTGCAGACTCCTGATCAATTCCTCTCTCGTTTTTGTTCTTTGAGACAGAGTTGCAGTAAGTTGCCCAGGCTGAGTTCAAACTTGCAGTCCTCCTGGCTCAGTCCCCACTGTGCCACCATAACAGCTCAGACTCCTAACGTTTTACCTTTCAGGCCTGATCTCTCTGTAGAACTCCAGGCTCATAATACAAACCTGATCAGGAACTCCACCAAGACACACATGTATCTGTGCACGTGTTAAACAGCGGTCTGCATTCTCAGAGATCTACAGTCAACCTTCTTCCAAAGAAAAGGAATCAACCAAACTAATAAATCTTTGCTTCTTTCCCAATGTTCCCATCTCAGTAAATGGCTCCAACCCACCCACACCAAGCTGCCCTAGAGGCAGATTTGACTGTTCCTTTCCCTCCCTCCCTCCACCATATCCATCCTTGGTGCATCTGCTAGACTCTATCTGCAAAATGTACCTTGAGTCCTTGTCTCCTCTGTCATCACCAAAGAACAGACTCCCACCTGCTCCCTGTGCTGTTACAGCCAACCAACCACCTCTTGGTCCCTCCTGACCCCGTTCCCAGTCAGTCCTCCAAAGACAGCTGAAGTGATCTTCGAAACTCCAAACTGGTCATGCAAACCTCAGTGAAAACCTTTTAAATGTTTCCATTTGCCTGACAGAGAAAATCCAAACTCCTATCCAGGTCTAGACTGGTGCTGTCCAAAACAAATACAATGTAAGGTCATTTAAAATTTTCTAGTAGTCAACTAAAAGTGAGAAAAAAAATAGGTGCAGTTAATTTCAATATCTTATTTAACCTACTATTTCAAAAACATCATTTCAACACATAGTAACATAAAAATTATTAGCAAAATATCTCACATTCTCTTTATACATCTTCAAAAGTCTCCTCCCCTGATCTCAGGCAGAACCCTCTGATAATATCTATCTCCTTGTTTTGTACTTATGTATCAATGCATTTGTCTCAGGGTTCCCTAACCCGGGAGCTCCCTACAAACAGGGGCCACATCTACTTCATTCTCCACTGGGTATCTGGTACCCAGCACAATACCTGACACAAAACCAGCTTAATAAAGATGCATTATAGAATGAACAGAAAAGACAGTGACATTCAGTACAAGAACAAACAGGCAGAGGCTGGGCCAGCACACTGAAAACAAGCAGGCTCTGCTTCGTGAATTAATACAACGGTGCACTGATATTTTAAGGACCCTGTGTGGTTGTTGTACCCGTAAACTCTGAGTGTTGGCCAAAATGTATTGCGGTAGTGCAGGCCCAGATAAAGGGATTCCAGGCAGACTCCATCAATGTGTGGGAAACTTTCTCCCAGGGAAGACACAGGCATTGAACATGATCTCAGGTTACACAGGAGGATTAAAAGACTCCCAGCTTCTGCCTTCCAGGAGGAAGGAAGGAAACCAATCAGTCTGAACCCCTCCTCCACGCCAGCTCCTGTGCTAGGCACCTTCCCATGTGCTTGCACAGCAATACCTCGGTTCATGAATGCTTCTTTTGGAAACAATTCAGTTCACAAACAAATGTGATCGGCAAAATTCTGCTTCTGTTTGCAAACTCCACATTGGGTGACAAATGTGATCAGGGCCATCTTCCCCACACAAACACAAGCACAACTGTCTTCCCCTAAATTGTAAAACAAATAAGTTCATCAACCAAGGCACCACTGTATTTGCTTTTTTGAGCCACCTTCTGAGGTTGCGGAGACTCAGAAACGTAAAATAACTTACCCAAGGTCACAAAGCTATGTCTGGTTCAAATCAGCATGAGATCACTAGCAACTCTCTTTGATAGCCGTGGCTATATCAACATCCCAGCCATGGTCCCTGACCTGCAGGATCAGGCAGCCCAGCAGAGCTGCGCAGCTGAGGCGTAAACTGCTGGCGACCAGGTGGGAGCTAAGAGCAAACACTCTGCTCCTAAGGCTCCTGCCACTTCGACTCCCAGAAGGTGAAGCAGGCTCAGGTATGAAGGCCATAGTGTTGGCATGCACTGGAGCCTTCATATTCAGTGATCAGCTAATTTTCACAGCACTTCTCGGGGTGGGTATTTTCACTCCCATTTTACAGTTTAGAATTTGTCCAGGTCACACACCTAAAATAAGTGGCAAAAAAGGATCTGAACTGGAACCTCTGGATTACTCGTCTCATGGGTTTGGGTTTTTTTTTCCCTCCTTTTCATAAGAATCATTCTACTTTTGGTGCTGTATTTTCAGGTACATGTGGAGCTGTACATGGTGGAAGCTGCATAAAGGCCAGGGTAACCATGGAGTGTTTCTCAGATCTCTGTAACTTACAAATAACAGCATGAGTCTTCAAACAAGACTACAGGTATTTGCGAAGAGGGACCTGGACATTTTGCCTCCAACCCTTTAGCTAATCTCTTGCAGACAGACTGGGTAGTGACCATCACAAAGAGCAGCGTGGTTGTGACCTGAGGGTGTTTTGGCCCTGTGACTCAGGCCAGTCTGGCCACTCAGTCCAACCTCCTGGGGACAGTGTCCTTCCAATCAACAACAGCAACTAGGACTTCTCCACCATGCACATTCTGGCCAGACCAGGCTTCCAAATCCACATGTGACAAGAACATGGGTAACTACCTAGCACTTTCTGCTTATGATATTCTTTAACATAGACTGGGGGTGTGAACACGTTAGGAGACTTAAAATCTGACCTTTCCCAAATAGCAAGTGGGAGGCCTGAAAAAGCATGAGTTAAAGCAGGTCTCTTGGGGGAGGGGAGGACATGCTCAGCAGCCCAACTCAACAAGGACAGCATTGTACAATTTGCTGATCATTTTCCTCACTGTGGTTGGCAATCAGTTTTTTTTTTAATCCCTTGGTTTCCCTCAGAAGAACAGCTGAGAATGCACAGACCCCAGCTTTTGGTTCAAATCATCCTTGTCAGTAGATTTAGGGTTACCATCGGGCAGCTGGTAGACCTGCAAGCATTTCTTCCTCTCTGCACTCCTGCATTCACAGGGGCTCCACTCACCTCTGACCCAGCTACTCCCGGCCTCGGTACACCAGAGGCCATCAGAGCCAGGACACGCACCCTTCCTCAGAATTCACTAACTCATCCACAACAGCTGCATCCAAACATTTCTAAATGTCAGTAAAACTCAACTTGCCATTTAAAAAAATTAAACTCCAACTCATGGACTGCTACACTCTACAGACATTCTTGAACTCAGAGCTATTAAAAAGCCCTTGACACCCTGCTAACTCGGTAAATACACCTTCTGTTAAATAAAATCTATTAATCTACTAAACAGATTTTTTAAAACTCTAAGCAATTCTCCCTCTGTGCATCAAAAGCTTCCAATTTGCAGACAGCAGACATGACCCCATCTAAATAAACTACAGATGTTTGCATGTGGACCTTCATATTGCAGACTCTTCCGATTAACTGTGAGAGAAAGTCTGGCTTATTTGCATGTCTAGAGCCACATCTTGCTTTGTGAAGGAGAAAGCAATAGTTATAAAATTTGGTGGTTCTGAAGAGAAACAACTGAAACAATTTTTCAGATGAGGACACTGATACAGGCTAGAGTCAAATCTTTAAAGCAGTGTTTTAGAGGACAGTCTGCATAGATCCTGTGTCTTACACTTTGGCTTAAACTTTAAAGATCTGACACTATAGGTTACTTGCTGCCTGAGAAAGTGCATTGGATTTTCACTAGGAATAATTTTCCAGACTTTCTGGTCACTGTCGGTTACAACACTTGTGACAAGTCAGTCAGCTCTCCTCATGCAAATTAATGAAACAGCACATTGTCCTGCCACATGCTCCCACAGCACAAGAGGCAGTAGAAATTAGGTTCTTGCAGCTGTTCCCAGGAATGCATGCCTCCACATACCCACAGGCAGGAAAAGGACCTGAATAGCCTCCAAGTGCGGATCTCTCGGCTATCCCGGCAACACAGACATCCCGGCAACACAGACATCCCGGCAACATAGACATCCCGACAGGAACCGGTCTCCTCTAGCCCAAGGAAGATTCCAGATCCAAATACAAGTTCATCCTTGACAATAAATGCATCAAAAGGACAGCAACCGAACAACGCTAATGTTAAGAGGAAATCCTGTCTGCAGGCCTCTCCAGAACCCTGGCTCTGCTTTTCAGAACAAAGGCTCCTTCTGTGACATCAAGCAGCAGGTTTAAGAGCTCCCTGGCTTCTGGCTTTGGCCAACTTTCAAAACCACAAGTACATCCAAGGGCAGCCAAGACAATAAGAAAGCCAAGAGATACAGTCTCTGAAAGAGAAGACCAACTCCCCCTTCCAGGCCTGCCTTCTGCCTGGCTCTTGGCAACCAGGGCTCCATTTTCCCCAGAGGGGTGTCAGAGGGGGTGTCTGAGGACCTGGACTCAGAGAGGAGACTGACCGCTTCCATGGGGGAAGGGCTCAAGGATGCCAAGCTGGCACCAACATTCTAGGGAGGCTGTCTGAGAAGCACAGTGTTTGGGGAAGGCCCTATGGTACTTTTGGGGTTCTTATCCACGTGCAGTCATCCACCAGGGTATGATCTTGTGCACTTCAACAGCACTGAACCTATTTTCCTAACTGTAGATGAGATGATGATGGTGGTGGTGGTGGTGGTAGTGATGACTATGATGATGAAATATGCCATGTCTCTTACACAGGGTTGCAATGTTCAAACAAGATAATTTATGATCACATCCTGTAAGATATTTTAAAACTATAAAATGCAATTCAGTATTAATTCGGCAGGATATGACACATGTGGATATGATACTTAATAGTGAAAATGTTTAGGTCAAAGGGGAGACTTCCTCTGTTTTGCCTTGGGCCTCCCCCGGTGTGGATGTTTAATTATAGTAAAGGTGACTTTTTAATGATTAATAAGTTAAACATATTTGTTGGGAAAATAGCAAACTTGCAACAAATTAGAGTACAGGGGTTCCTCCTTATCTCCCAACAGATGCCTGGACCAGATAGTAGTAAACCCTATCCATAGATGCTGTTTTTTCCTATACTTACAGATCTATGATGAAATTTAATTTATAAATCAGACACAACGAAAGATTATTGTAATGGTTTATGCACTGGGTCAACTTGAGAAGTTTAGAAGCTTAACTCAGCAGTGGGCCGGGGTCCTTACTTTGTAAACATCCTCAGCTGGTGGAAGAGGAGGGCCCGGAGAGGGTGTGGACAGATGGTGTACAATACTAAGGGAGGAAAAGAGGCTTGCTTTCCCCTCCCTTTTGTCTTATGGCTTTGCTGTCTTTTGCCCCCTTCTGCCACCTTGAACTGTTGCCCTGTGCCGTGCCATGCTGCCTTGGAGCCAGCTGATTACGGACTGAAACCTGCACAAACTGTGAACTAAATAAACCTTTCCTTCCTTAATTTTGGGTGTCAGGTATTTTGTCTCAGCAACGAGAGAAAAGTAACCAATACAATTACCAATAACTAATAATAAAATAGAACCAATATAACAATGTACTATAGATCTTAGCAACCTCAGCACAGTTTTTTCTTTCTTTATTGAGTGGAAAACTTTCACCTTTTCACTTAAAAACACGAATTTGGCTTCCCTTTGACATATCCAAATGGCCGACATCATTATTCTTTTGCTTAGGGGCCATTATTAAATAAAGTAAGGGTTACTTCAATGTAAGCAACAAGGTGGCCGCCAAGTGACTTAAAGGTGGGTAGCACACACAGTGTGGGTATGCTGCTGGATAAAGGGATGATTCGCATCCTAAGTGGGATGGAACAGAAGGTAGCCCCATTTCTTTATGCTACTCAGAATAGTATACAATTTAAAATTTCTGAATTCTTATTTATTTCTGGAATTTTCCACTTAATTTTAGGACAGTGGTTGGTGACAGCTAACTGAAACCATAGAAAGTGAACTATGAATAAGGGGAGACTCATAAGACCAGGAGTTTCTTCTCTGAAAGGTTCCTTTCTGAATGTAGGTGGGTACACACGAAGAGAAGGTCTGGGCTGTCCCAGATGACCCCACTATCATCCTAACAGTACCAAATGTGATGAGATGAAGGTTTTCAGGCTAGAAATCTGTCAAGTCAACTGAAATTAAGCCCTGAATTCACTATTAAAACAAAACGGTGCCACTGGAGTTTAGTGGGTAGATGGTGCTTCCCTGGTTTCTTAAGCTGTAAAAACTCCTTATAGATGTTCTATTTCTCTTTATATTTTTGTTATGGAACCTTAGGCAAAACCTCCCTCTCCAGAGCATTGGATTCTTATTCATGCTGCTTGCTTTGTTTATATCATGGTTTGTTCCAAAAAGGAGATGAGGCAGCTCATAATCTCACTAGGAATATTTTTTTAAAATATGATATAAAGTACTTTAAACTCCGTAAAATCAGGAAGGCCCCAAGAGATTTTTTAAAAAACATGTTAAGAAAATCAATATACTATTAATAAGACTAAGGGGGGTAGGGCTTTATAATCCTTTGAAGCACAACCCCCAGCCTTCTCACTCAGCATAATTTTCAAAGAATATGTACTTGTTACTTCCTGTGTTCATCTTAAACAGTAAGATATTTTATGTTGAGGGAAAAAAAGATGTGAATTTGGACTAATGGACCTCTGAATCATAGGCAAACCCTAACTCCGTAGTGCTTGCTAAAGCTTCCACAGCCTGGACTTCAAACTCGGGACTTGCACGGTACCCCTCCTGCGATAAGATCTTTTCCAGATATCTGACCTCTGTCCAAGTCACTTTTCAAGTTAAAAGCTTTGAACTCCTGGTAGGCTGGCGGCTTGATGTTGGGTGTTTATGAAGAACTTCCTCAAGATTGAAGGGTGACTCCATTACCACCTCCTCCCCGGCCACCCTCTCTGCTGAGCTTCCCCTTTACGAGAAGTTGGCACCTAGCCAGACCTTGGAGTTTTGAGGAGTGAATTTGCAAACTGTCTGTGTCTGGTACATGGTAGATACTTAGCTCAATGAAGGGTTTAAGTTAATAAATAAAAGGTGGTCTGCAGTAAGCCAGGGAACACTTAACTCTGACTCAACTTCATCAGCCTGGCATTTGTGATCATTTTTGCCACGCCGAATGGTGTCTTTGCTGCTCACCTTTCACATCTTTGCCCAGTAAATGCCGATGACATGATATTAACAAAACTGTATACAGGTAGGTCCTCCATATTTACCATTCCTATCAGCAGGCTACCTGCTGCCTCTCTGAGCTCTGAGCTGGGAGGTTGCTCGTCTAGATTTAGTGGAGTAGGTCCAGGGCCTTTTGACCCTTAAGCTACCTTGAGGAACCTTATGATCTGGTGTCAGTAACATTTAAGAGCTCTTTAATGCTATCTACAGAGAATCTGACTTCCACTTGCTTTCTTCTTGCACTAATACAATTATGAAACTAAAACTAATCTGGGACACTTGACTGCCCAGCCCTCTACTGACATCCATACTATTCTGTACTGTTCTCCTGTCAGCTTGCTACACTTCAGTCACGGGCCACACCAGCTTTCCTCTGGGGGTTTTTATTCATCCTGAACTTGTTCCCACCTCTAATTCTTTGCATTTGACTTCTCAGTGCCTAGAACAGCTTACAAGGCTCCTGGCTGCCTTCTCTCACTATGCAAGTTTGGTTTAAATTATTATCTCCTCAGAGACCTGTTCACTTTACCATAAACAAAAACCCCATACCTGATAAATCTCTAGCAGATCAATCCATTGCTCCAGCAGATCAATCTATTTCTTCCATGGCATTTAGTATAATTGGCTGTCGGTTTATTTATTTACTTATATTATTATTTAGATCTCTCACTGGAATAAAAGTTCTGGAAGACAGTGCTTCAGATGCACCATTGTATCCTGTTAGTTCACACATTTCCTCTACCTCGTAAAAGAGCAAGAGCAGAGTACTGCAATAATTTCGCTGCTGGAATGTCCTGAAAGCAAGATCAGCCCTTCACTTTAGATACTCAGAAGGAATGGGCAGAATTTCTTGGTGAAACCCTGGGCCTATAAAATCAATATATTCTAATTAAGCCAGGTACTCAATATATATTGAACCAAAAAGTGAGCTGGGATCCAAGTGGCCTTCTGTGCTAAAAGGTTGGACCAAAAGAGATAACAACGAACCACCTCATTCTTTACAGCCAGTATCACAAGCTGCTGATCTTCTTAAACAGGAAAAGGAGCTTAGAGTTTCCAAACCAGCTTTAACAGGCAGAAACCAATAATGGCCAGGCCCTTACAACCCAAGAGAAGCAGCATGTGAGACTGGAAGGCTTATTTACCCAGATCTCAAGTACCGACAAGGAGAAATCAAGCATATTCTAAAGCTGACGATACAATGCATCCACACAAAATTTTACCTCAGCATATTGACAACTAAATGTAAGAAGATAGAGGTCCTAATTTATAGACATCCTCATCATTGTAAAATTGAGTGGATATAGTTTAGAACCTGTTGCTATAATTTTTCTTTAAAGTGTGCTTTCTTTTAAGAGACTTAATGATACTGGAAGTTGGATTTTAAAATACTTTCAAATATTAGATGATACCTAGGAATGGTTAGTTTTGGGGGTACTATATTTTACATAGTGACTGCATACTTTTTCAGTAAGAGTCCTTATCTTATCTTTAAAAGATACATACAAAAATATTTGTAGATAAATTTATCTCTAAGTGAGATCTGCTTCAAAATAATACCAGAGGGAAAGTGAGTGGAAATACAGACAAAACAGGACTGGCCATGAGGTGATATTGCTGAAGTGGGGTGATGGCCCCCCTGGGAGATAACTGACCTATTTGCTCAACATAATCTAATGTTTGACATTGTTCCTGACGAGAAGACTTTAAAAAGTCCTTTTAAAACAAATCATGTTCTCTCATGAAATTAAGAGAACTCACCTGAAGGTGAAGGTTTCACCTTTCCAGTCTTGCAGGGAAAGGTTTTCCTGGATGACGTCCTGGGTCAGAGGTGAGCTCTGCCGTGGGGATTTGGAGTGGGGGAGGGTGCCCAGATGACTGACGTTATCACAGGACCTAATGGGAGGAGGGCCTTTTTTCTTCCGCGGAAGGGTTCCGTGTATAGACACGTCTTGATAGGCATCTGTGCGATGCTCAGCGAGAGGGGACTTGCTGCTCAGAAGGTCCATGGAGGAGGCCAGAGGGAACTGGTGATTCACCGACATGTTTCTGGGAAAGCTTGCAAATTTTCCTGCAGCCATGATTCTCAACTCTAAGGGAGAAAGAAAAGAGGGAAGAATAAAGGTGAAATGCTTACAAGAACTGACTTCCTACCTACAAAAGGAAGTGGAAATATGCCATGTAACAAAAGAAATTATTCACAAAGCATCCAAAGTAGGCAAACAACATTTAATAGTGTCATTAGTGCAGTCTAATAAAAATGGGATGTTTAGTCAACCCCTTTCTTTAAGGTCTTCCAAAGAAATTTGCCTGGACTGGCAACAAAATCAAAAGGGCAAACATATCTCAGAGTTGTTCGAGGTATATGAACCATTTTACTATTAAAGACAACTGAAGGAGATAGAAAAGGACAATTAAGCCCCCCAAAAACTGTTAGTAAGGAAAGACTCACCATTTCAGCAATAAATATTAAGAGAAAATGTTACACATGGTTAGATAATTGGTGCACTTATTTCCACCACACTGTAAATGATAAGAACAGGCGGAGATTATTGGAATTCTTGAGCTGCTAGAACGTCTTCACTGCCAGACCCCAGCTGGGCTGCCCAGAGTGAGGAGGCAGAATTTTTCAGGCAAAGACCTGATGCTTATAAATAAATCAATGTACTCTAATTAATGAAGACAGCCCAGCGTTAGGGGTCAGGAGATGGGCCATTCTTTATGCATCAGTGGGCTCAGCTGCAGAGGAAAGCCATGGAATAGTGAGTGACTCCACATCATTGTCCGCTGGAGGGGTCAGGAACCTGCCTGCCCCCAGCAGGGTTAAGCAATATCCATGATTTCCTGAAAAATGAGAATAAAAGGGGAAGGGGAAGATGAAAAGCAGAGGGAAATAGGGCAGCAGGAACATGAGAAGGGGGGAAAACACTCACCTCAAGCAGAGTCAGTGTCCCTGATCCCCCTAAACAAATTATGATTTTGAGCTAAGCCTAAAGCCAACAGACAGAGGAAAAACACCCACACAGGCCCCGATAAAAATTAGGGCTATCCTCTAGAGATGTAAGGAGCCGCCCTATACTAGTCACAATACTACAGCGGCCTGCACAAGACAGCAGGGCAGCTCAGCCCTGCCCTCCGTCCCAAAAGCCGTCCTCCCCCAAGACCAACAAGAACAGCCCTTTGCTGCGCAGCCTGTCTCAAGCCCTGTAGCGCCTGCTCCTCTCTGACCATCCTTCCCACTGCTCTGGGCAGGGAAGGGCTTCGGTGAAGAGTAACACTTTCTGGCCCCAGTCAGTCAATTTCACCAAAACTGGAAATGGAGGTATGGCTTTAAGACTACCTCCACAAGCTGACAAAGGAGGCACTAAGAAAAACAGCAGAGTGTGCAAAAGAAATACATTATATATATAAAACACGTGCACGTGTGTGTGCATACACACACACACAACTGGATTATGGTGGCACACACTTGTAATCCCAGCACTCTGGGAGGCTTTAGAGGAATATTGCAAGTTTGAGCCATGTCTGGGCAACTTGGCAACTTAAGGAAATCCTGTTCCAGAATAAAAAATAAAAAAGGACTGGGGATATAGCCCATTGAAAAGGCCCTGGAGGTTCAATTCTCGGTACCAAAAAATAAAATAAAAAATATAAAAACTGCTTTGGCATGCAATAAACAAAAACTGGGTGGGTAATCCTACCCCTTCTCTCTGTTCTTTGCCAAACCTGGCCATCCTGACGCTTGCCTGCTCCATGTCCATCAGGGGCCACTGTAGGAAAGGCTGGCTCACAGTGGGCAGTGGGTGCAGAACAGTATGACTGTGAGTTCCGTGAGGGCCCTCTTGGTTCTGCCCAGTACCTGGCACACTGTCAGCACTTGCTCAATGTTAATCATCGTTACTAGGAAAAGAAACCAAATTCCCTACCTTTCCAGCAGACCACCCGTGATGTAAGCTAATTAGGACTCCCCAACCTATCTGCACACACCCCAGCCCCACAGCTGTAAAGTCTCTCCTTTTCAAGCTACCAGCATCTTCCTACTTAATAGCTAGGCCTGGATCATTTCAAAGAACCTTGGGGGGACGCTAGTAGCACCCTACAAAAACTCTCATACGCAAAGGCCACATTGTTGACCAAGTCTATTTCCAAGATGACATGGACGGCAAAAATTACCCATGTTCTTGGCAGCCTTTATTTTCTCTGAACCTGTAAGATCAATCTAGATTTCAAGATTGAGCGAAATGCACTAAAATGTCTTTCTGCAAGCTACCCACCCCATAATTTACTTTCTGGTAACAAAGGACGTTAACACCTCCCTTTCCTTTTTCTCAGCAAACATCTAAGTGCCTGCTCCACGTAAGACACTTAGAGAAACAAAGCTGCCTGAGCGCAAGCTGCAACCCCTGACTATGAACTTCAGTAAGAGAAGAGTAGAGCTCAAACTCATGAAAAGTGACCCTCGTACTGCAAGGAACAATATTTAATTTTGGTAACTGAACCCCAGGAGGATCTCAGAAAGGGCAACCATGGACATGAAGCATGTCGAAAGGTTGACATTTGCAGGGGAAAGCCTTCCGAGAAAATGCTATTAGAGCAGATGCATAAAAAGCATGGGAGTATCCTTAGAGGCTTAGCACACTGCAAGCCATGTGGTGTATAGCCTGAGTGGAGAAGCTGAGGATTTTCTGGGAAATGCACAGCTTAGGACCAGACCAAGAAGTCTTGACAGTTCTGTCAAAGCGTCTGAACTTGACTGTAAATGCTAGGGAAGACCTAGAAGGCATGGACAGAATGCAGTCACTACCCAGGTAGGCGACTAGCATTTCTGGAAGGGGAAAAAGGGGTCATGGGGAAGGTCACACTGGCTAATGCTAATAACTCATGGAGGAGTGATGAAGAACTGTACTTGGGCAGTGGTCAGAGGAAGAGAAATAAAGGTCAGGAGTGAAGAGACATTGGGAGCTCAAGGCCTCAGCTGGAAAGGAGGCGAGAGCCATTGTAGAACAGCTTGATGCTGGAACATGTCCAACAGTTTCAGAAGAGGACCCCTGCAGGAGAAGGATAAGAAACTATGTGAGGTACCAGGGAACAGGTCTATAAGGAGTTTATATACTACTATGAGCAGTTAAGAGTAAGGGCAGATGTAGATTTTTAGTAGTCATCAACATGACTATAGGGAATATTCAAACCAGGTAGCAGCTTCTGGAGCATCTTTTAATCAGATGTGAACATGTGAAAGTATCTTTCAACTTGCCAGGAACTGTGCAGTATCCATGAATATCCCTTCCTCTCTCACCATGGCTCTTTCAAGCCTACCAGGACCAAAGCAAGAAAAGAGTTCTGAAAGTATATAACGGCAATTTTCAACCTCGCTATACATAAGAATCATGGGAAGCTTTTAAAAGCTTTTAAAACCCACAACCTGGAGCAATGAAATCACAATCTCTGGAGTCAGAATCCTGGCATCCGTCTTATTAAAACTTCCCAGCCTTGGGGCTGGGGATTTAGCTCAGCGGCAAAAGCGCCTGCCTGGCAAGCGCAAGGTCGTGAGTTCGGTTCCCGGTACCGGAAAAAAACCAAAACCAAAACAAAACAAAAAAAACTTCCCAGCCTTGTCCAGTGAGAACCAGGGTCAGTGAATCTCTCCAGTACAGAATGACTTATGCTCAGACTTGTTTATCTGGGTAGCGGAATCAAATGAAGAAATAGGATCAATCCACAGGAGCATTCATTCGATATCTATAGAGGACCTCTTGTGTGGCTGGCACCGTGCTGGGTGTCAGAGACAGTGTCAAACAAAACAAAACGGGTCCCTATCCTTAAGAGGTTGATACCCTATGGAGGAAGCAGACATTAAATAATGAATAAATGCTGGTAGTTCCCAGTTTATTTTTCCAGGTAAGGGAAATAAATGTTTATTCACTCAAAATCCGTCTTATGAGAGTTTACAGTGTACCAGGGCTGAGGACATAATAAATTAGATAAGACTTGGCTTTTGTGGCACCAATATTTATGATGAGGGAGTTCAACCAACACAAACAATAAAATAAGCTAGGTAATATCCAAGTCACAAGCACTCCAAAGAATATAAAACAGGATAGAATGATAGAAGATACTTGGGTAAGTTAGGGAGGGCCCGAAAGGCTTTTCTGAACAGGTAACAATATATGAGACCTGAATAAAAGAAAAGAACCAGTCACAGAAAGGACCTCCAGGTGGAAATCAGCAAAGTCAGAGGTGTTGGAGCAGGAGCAAGTGGTTGGAACATCATGGCGGAGTCTCCAGGCTCTGGCTCCCACGTTTACTCTGCTTGGAGATGCTTCCATTTTGATGTTCCTAGTCATTATATATTCCTTAGGTACTATTTGATCTTTACAATTCAGAATGATCTGACTCAGATCCTAGGTTCTGGAGCCAGAGATTTACCACTTCAAACCTCTACTCTGCCTCTGCCTTACCAGCTGTATGTATGGCCTGAGCTAAGTTTCTCAAACTCTCTGACAGTTTCTCATTTGTAAAATGGGTTAACGATACCAATTTCATGAAACTGTTGTGAAAATTCCAAGTGATTGTGTATGTGATACTCTTGACATACACCAAACACTCAATAAATGATCAGTCTCCTCTAAGAAGGGCAGGGCCATGTTGGTCTTGTTTCTCCACTGCATTCACAAATGAAGTCACCGCCACTTGGAAGGATGAAGAAGGAAATGTTTAAAACTAGCACAGTTATAAAAACACCAAGGCAAGTAGACATAGATATACAAACAGGTGCAGGGACACACACACACACACACACACACACACACACACACAGTGAGCCAAGAGCAGGCTCTGAAAGAAACACCTGGGTGAAATTTTGACTACCTGCCTTGACCTCTCTGCTGGGCAGGTAAACAGACAGTGTCTAAATATACATAGGTCAAAGACTCTACATCCTGATATGAAAGTGTGAGACCTGGGTGAACATTAAGAACAAGAGCGAGCCTGACAAACTTTAACTCTAGTACCGCCTCCCCAAGCCTGGTCAGTGGCTGCTTTGACACGGCTATGAACAGGGCCCGAGTCACTTGCTTTACAAAGATGCTTCAAAGAAACTGATGATCCTGCAAGTTGAGGCAGAGATAAGCGACTTGCTTGTTTGAATTTTTCTCCTGTTTGAAATAGGATATTTTTCAAATTAAACTCATAGATGGTTATCTGATGGGGGCCTTAAGGTTTTTCTATCATATTTTAAACTCTGGAAATATCATTACCTCAGCTCCAACTATTATGACAGAGAAATTACAATTTAGATCTGTAGTTTTAAAAAAGGAATCTCTGCAGAGTCAGAGAAAGGACATAGAATACCCCACAAATAAAATTGGCTTATCCACTTAGAATGAAGCTTTACTTGGGCTTGGGAACTAAAAGTATCCCTTTATATTTGAAGTATAAACTTATTAAGTGTAGCCAAATGATTAATGTATGAATAACTCTTCCCTGGATTGTCTTTCAAGCAACATAGCGCAGGATTTACATGATAAGGTTCTTAAGATTAGCATTCATTTGACAAGCAGTTCTTTTAGTAAGAGTAGAGGTTGAGCTCTGGGTTAGTCACCCTGCAAATGTCAGGCTTCGGAGCAGCAGTTGAGAGAAAGTTGGTATTGGGCAGTGGGGAAACCCGGGGCATAGCAAAGTGTTTACCTTACACTGCCGCACTGCCTACGCCCCCTCTCCCCAAACGGCTTTGCCTGTAGGCTTCCCAGTGATTAACTGGGCAGCCCCTCCCCACTTGGCCCTGCTCCTGCAAGTCCTGCCTCCAGCACCAAAGCCTCCCCTCTCCTCCAGGATCCTGTCTCATTCCCTGGCAACACAGAGAGATAATCGGCCCTCAAACTGACCTCCCCTCTGCCAATGTGCTTTCCGTGGAGAGGTCTAAGTAGCCTTGGGAGATCAGAGTCAAGGTTGAGACGAATCTCCGAACGCATGGCTTTAGTCCATCTCAGCTAATGGCTTTCAGCAAAAGCAGACACGAGGTTGAGCAAGTGGTTTTCCCCCACTGCACCTTGCTTGAAATGAGCTAACACTAAAACCAGAGTTCCCCACCAGCTCCCAGCCCCCGACCACGACCCACCGCTGCACGGAACGTGTAGCCTCTCCGCGGCTTCCCAGCCCTCTCGACCGCCTCCGGACGAGCGTCTACACCTGATCAAACTATTCCTAAGGGGCAGCAGCGGAGGCGGGTAAAGATGGGCTGCGATTCTCCTCCCTCTCTACCCTACCGTCCCTCCCCGCCCATGCGCCCCCCACCCCGACGCAGAGGGAGCGACACAACCAACTATTCATTCTTTCAACAAAGAAGCGAGAGGGAGGGGATGTTGTCAACAGTTACGGAGCAGGCGCCTTCGCTTTCTTTGTAAACTTCCCAAGAGATTAGTGCAGAAACTGCCTCCTCCGAGCCTTGGGCTTCCAGGGAGCCCTCCCCACCCCCCGGCCCTCGCATCTCCCCCGCCCCGCGGGCCACCGGACAGCCCGACCGGACCGAGGGGACGCGGAGGAAGATGCGGCTCCGGGGCGAAGGGGCCGAGATGCGGCGGAGAATCGCTGAGCGTCCCGGGAGCCCCGCGCGCTCCGCTGGCCGGTGGCCGGGACAGCAGAAAAACCCGTCCCCATTCCTGCCACCCCTGGCCCCAGGGCCACTTAGAAACAGCCTTGAGCGCCGGCGCCACTCTCCTCCCCAGAGCCTAACTTTCTCCAACAAACTTCCCAGCGCTCTCTCGCCGGGACCGGGCGACGCCCAGGGTCCGGGGAGCGGCAGCGACCCGCGGACTCACGGCGCGCGGCGCGCACTCACCTCCGGCGCGGCTCTCGGCGCACAGGC
>NW_004955423.1:959822-984149 GCF_000276665.1 Chinchilla lanigera | reverse complement strand
GAGTCCCGGCGGCAGCAGGCGCGGCTCTGAGCCGCGGCGCGCACTCCGGCCCCCAACTGGTGATCTGCGGCTCGGCGGCCCCACCCCGGCGAGCCGATTCGCGCGGCCTCGCAGCACCCCCCGCGACATTTACATTCCGTGACCTCTGTTGGCCCTCTTCTGCCCGGATTTTAGAATGCGGCTCTCCGATCTGCGGAGTAGCCAGTCCACGAGTGGAGGGAGGTTGGCCACCTTCTTACTGAACCCTTCTCACCCAACAGACCTGCCTAGCCGTCTGCAAACGCCTGGCTGGTTTTCAATTTAAAAGGCTTTGATGAGACAAAGACCTAGGTAAGCACAAGGAACAAGTTACTGTAACAGGCAAATTAGTCACTCACATGGACATCTTGAAAGCCAACTGCAGGTGGAGGTACCATTTCAATACTAGCTGTTTTAGTGGGGAGGAAAATGGGAGCCCACTGTAGAACTTACACTGTTCGACATCAAGACCTATTATAAGGCCACAGAACTAGTACAAGGATTCACAAAATGACCAAAGAGACCGGAAACCAGAAACAGGTTTACACTACATGTTCACTTGATTAATATCAAAGGTATTGCTTGGTGCATTGGGAGTAATACAGTGTGTCCTTCCAATAAATAATGCTGGATCCACCAATATTCACGCAGGAGAAAAAAAGAATCTTGATGCCTACTTCCCACTACACCTGACCCCAAATCAATTCCCGATGGATTTTAGATCTACATGTAATGTGAGTGACCTTAGGGAGTACTAACTATAAAGGAAAAACGAATTGGTCATTAGACAACATTGAAATTGTTCATCATTCTTACCACTGTCCAAAGCAGTTCTGGAAGTCCTCTTTTGTGGGTGACTTTATGAGGTGTCATCAAAAATACAGTGAATGCTGTTTTTGGGTGGCATCCAAGGGAAAGGCACTCATGAAAACATTACAGTGTGTCCTTACTCACCTTATTCACCCGCTCTGGCACTGTGCAACTTCTGGGTCTTCCCCAAAGTCAAAATGACCATGGAAGTTAAATATTTTGAATCAATTCAGGACATCAAGACAACCACGAGAGTCCAACTAATAAGATAGGAAAGAGGACTTCCAGAACTATTTCAGAAAGTCAAGAGAATGGTGAGGTAAAGGTTGGTATGTTCAAAGCAAGGGGGAGACTTCTGAGGGAGATTCAAGGCATTATGTCTTTTTGTTGTTGTTTTTTGGCATTGGGACTCGAACTCAGGACCTTGCGCTTGCCAGGCAGGCTCTGTGCCACTGAGCTATATCCCTGGCAGGTATTGTGTCTTTTAATGTAATGAATTTGAAAAAATTTAAATATCCACTATATGCCTCAATCACACCTCAGATATTTTCTCTCTGCTCAAAAGTGGAAAATATCTTCATTATTAATTCTTGATAACTAGACTCTACCCTGGTATCGAAAATTTCATTATCGAGGTATACCAAACGTGTCACTTAAGCCATAAAAACAGCAATTCTTGCTTTGAAGGCTTTGTTCTTTACCATTCCTGGTGCAAACCAAACCCGAATACCACACCAAGCACATGATACCAAGTACTCAAGAGTGAAGACAGCAGTAGTCAGCTTATTTCAGTGGTGTTGATTGTATGGCACGGGTGCCACAGTGGGCTGTTTGTATTATTGAAAGCTCTGAAAGATTCACCATCACTGTTATTTCATCACACCCAGATCTTTAAAGGCTGGTAATTTGTCATTTCCATCAATGTATCCCCAACTTTGTTTAGTGTCTACAAAATAAGTATTTGGTGAATAGAATCCTAGGTTAACTTTGTTTTCCGATGCATATTTTTGCTGATTAGCCTCTAAACACCTGTAACATTTCCTTTCAGTCTCCTGTATCACTATGCAAATCTTCAGTAAATAATTACTCAATTAAAAATATGTTTACTTGTTTTTCTGCTACTCTGAATTATCAGTGAGAACAGTGGTACAACTTACTTTGGTATTTTTTGATTTCCAAAGTTCTTCAAGTGCCTAATATATACCAAGTTTGTTCGTTTGTTTGTTTGTTCATTCGTTCATTCGTTTGTTCATTCTTTCCTTCCTTCCTTCGTGTGGTCCGGGGGACTGAACCCAAGGCCTTCTCACCGACATCTGCAGCCGGGTTTCACTGAGTTCCTAAATCACCCAGGTTGGGTTCAAACTTTCCAGCCTTCTGCCTTAGACTTTCAGAGCACTGGGACTGCAGGCGTGTGCCACCACACCTAGTGTGGTTTGGATCTGGCATGTACTTACCAAAACCTCGGCACTCCGAGGCAGGCCTTGTGGAAGGTGATTGTATCATGAGGGTGCTATACTCACAGGCAGACTAATCCACAGGTGAGTTCAGAGTTAAATGTGCTGTTAGGAGGTGGGGTCAGAAGAGCTGAGTCACTGGAGGTGACCTGCGAGGGTGCATCTCCCTCCCCTGCTGGTCCCTTTGCTCACTGCTTGCTGGCTTCCATGACAAAACCAGCTTTTCCTCCAACATGCCCCTCTGTTATATCATTGAAGCCTGTGAAAAACGGACTGAAACTTCTGAAACTGTGAGCCAGAATAAACCTCTTCTTTTAAGTTGCAGGTGTCATGTGTTGTGCCTCAGTGACAGGTAAACTGTTAAGACACCCAGACAGGCCAAGTTTATACTACGGGTAGCATCACGAGAAAGTAGTTGTAAAGAGAGGAGAAGACAACTCACAGCGAAATGATCTCAGGCAAGCCACTCCCTCCTCTCAGTCCCTTCGTTTCCTCAAGAGTAAGTGAATATATAACTACCTCAGAGGTTCCTGTGAAGAGTCAAGGAAATAATAATTGTGAAAATATTTAGCACATAATAGATTTAATTAACTATCCCCACATTCTATCGTTCATCTTCACAACATCCCTGTGAGATAGGAGGCATCTCTTCTCTTTGTGTGGGAGGAAACAGACTCAAAATAGATAACTTCAACCATAAATCACTTAATAAACACTTTTTGCATACTTACTATGTGCCAAAATGCACAGGCCATGAAAAGCAGAAACAGAATTTGAATCAGATCTCTTAACTTGAAGTTTGTGGGTCTTTATACTGTTCCACAACCACATCCACATTTGTACCTCCTATACCAAACAAATACTAGGTCCTCAATCCATGAAGAGATGAATACAGTGATAACTAAAATAATTTTGATTAGGTTATATTCACATGGTTCACAAATTAACCCCCACACTCACAATGTTGTCCCTTGGTTCTAGGACTCTGCATGGATATGAAAATCTGCAGATGCTCAAGTCTCTTATAACTCATGCATATCTTGATTACTTATAACACTTAATACAATGTAAGTGCCATGTACATGCTTGTTAAACTATATTGTTTAGGGAATAAGGACAGGAAGGAAGTCTGTACTATATAGTATAGACACATTCTTTAAAGAATATTTTTAACCTGCGTTTATTTCTGTCCATTGATGCAAAACCTGTAGATACAGAGGGAACATGTGTGTAGAAGTTCTCCTCTTACTTCCGTCTCTCATCTGCTCATTACAGGTAAGCATTTTTATAAAAATTGTATGTGCCTACTAGAGTTTCTCTGAGTATATGTGTATATGCATGTCTGTTCTCCTATTCTACCCTACATAGAAAATAAAATACTATCCTCATCATTCTACATTTTATTTTTTTTTATCATTTGGGGGTATACCTAGATTTTTCCATTACCAGAAAGGAGTTATCTTCATTCTCTTTTTCATGGGTACTTCTTTGAAGGGATATAATATAATTTACTAGACATTTAGCTTGTTTCCAAGTCTTACCTATTACAAACAATACTGCAATGAATAAGTATGCAAGAATATCCATAGGATAAATTTCCAGAGGTAAAATTGCTGAATCAAAGGGTATATGTTTTTGTAATTTTGATAAATAATGCCAGGTGTCTTCCATAGGGATTGTATCAATCTATACATCACAGCAATGTAAGAAAATCCCTAGCTCCCTACAGCCTGACCAGAAGATGTTATTTGAATTTTTGTCAACCTGAGAAGTAAATATAAATTTTAATTTTATATATGAAATTATATAAATATATTGTATATATTTAGATATAAATGTAATTTTAATTTGCATTTATTTTATGAAGCTACTTTTCTTTTCATGTTAAATAGCCCTTTGTTTTCTTTCTTTCTTTTTGAACTTGAATTTCCATTTTTCTCTCCATTTGTAGGTCTCTTTTTGATCAATTTTCTAGGGTCTTGTTCCATATTAAGAAACTTAGTTTTTTGTAGTATGGGCTACAGATATTTTTTCTATGAAAAAGAGGTGACGTAGGTAAAGCATTGTTATTTTAGAAAGCTCACTCTGCAGTCAAGTAGAGTGAGTTAGGGAAATGATAGCCAAGGTTACTGAGAGCTATGGTAGTAGCTTTATTGTCACATGACAAAGGCTCTCACTAGGCTGGTGGCAGTGGGACTGGAAGCAAAGGACCAAAATTATTATCTAAAAAATGAGTTACAATAACAATAGCTACAATTTGTTTAGGAGTAATTATGCACTAAGTGCTTTACAAGCTTTAAGCCATGAATTGCCATATTTCGTAAGTGAAAAAAAGTGAGTTTGACCAATTAAATAACTTGCTCACATTCCTACAAGAGGTAAGAGGCAGAACCAAAGATAACCTCAGGTCTGTTTGACCCCAGCTGCCTGGCAGGCTAAAGAGGAATGATCAAAGGTCTTCAGTCTAAGTGCCTGACTAATGCCTGGCTGGTTGACAGATGCAGAAGCCAGAGAACAGCTGCCTCTGGCTGGAGAGTGACACTCCCGGTTTTAAGAACTCTGGGCATTTTTTTTGCTAAGTTCATTCTTATATATGATCACTTTTCTCACAACATTGTATTGAGGCAAGGGATAGTATTATCCCCATTTCACTAATGAGAAGACACAGATTAAATAAACAATACCAGTTAAGATCTCCTCTTCTCTAAGAAACCTTTCCTGACACCCAATCTAGGTCAAGTTCCATGGTTATATGTACTTACACCACCCTTTTCTTCCTGGAATTTGTCACTGCTGGTAATTACACATTTACTTCTGTTAATTGCTATTTAATAGTTGCTGCACTACAGATGCTAAGATCTTCATTTTGTTTTTAGTGAGGGGCGTGGCAGAGCATTAACACTCAGTACTTATTAAGTAAATGAAAGAACTCCAGACCTGTAGACCTGCTAGCCTTTTATCTTTGTACTATATCATAAAGCTCCCTAGAGACTGAATAAATATAATGACATGGATGTTGGCTGTACCATAAATAATTTTATGATACAAATTTCCTCAAATCTGCAGCCAACCTTCACTTAATTTTTTATATATATATACCAGAGGAGTAGGGTTTGAGGCAGGCACATTTTGCACAGTGGTCTGAACACTTAATCATCACACTGATGAACCAGAAGAGTTGATGCTTCAATTTCTGAATGGCAAAACCCTAGGTTGCATTAACAAAAGAGACATACAAAAGGACGGCAAAAAATGGCCTCAGGGCTGTCCAAGAGGCTTAGTAAAGGACACCCAACCTGGAGCTGATCCTTTCATTCTTCAAAAGAATTTGTTGAGTGCCGACCCATAACATCATGAGTAGGCAGGCAGCTGGGGAAGGCGCTGGACAAAATGTCCCTTAAGGAAGAATAATTGCTAAAGTTCTAGCTTTGCCAAGTCCTATCAGTAACAAGTAAGACACAGTAGGTACTTAAGCTACCTCTGAGGAAGGCCAAACAAAAATGTGAACTTGAGCAACTGCAGAGAGACTGAGAATTCCCTGGAGTTAACAAATAATAAACCAGTGATCCAAGGCACTGGCAGTATTGATATAAATCATAGCATCAAATTTTGCAGTACTTTCAGAAGTACTTTACTTTCTAGGTTCCTGACCGCGGAAGGCTAGACATGGGTTTGGTATCCTGGGAATCCCCAGTCTCCTAGGCAGGGAGGTCAAATGTACTTCCTTTTAAAAGGCCTGTATGATAGCTGTCTACTTACTGTCATATGGGCTAGAGAATTCATTGTATGTGGGCTATGGCTTAATGATCCTCAATAAATACTTAATGAATGAATAGTGACACAGCCAGAGATGTACTTTATACTTCAGGCTCATTCTCTGTACAAGGTCTACAGCAACTCAACTGTCCCTATTGGAAGCGGCCATTTCAGGACTTCTCCTTACCACAAACTCTGCATCTTGTTCCCCCAATTGCTTTCTTAATCTCAGTACCAGCTTTTGAATCATTGCTTCTTAAGTAATTCAGTAACTGGAAGGAAAGTACACCAAAGTGTCGCTGGGTAAATATGGAATTCTAGGTGATTCTAATTTTCTCATTTATACAGCTCTCCTCTTTAAATTTTTTCTTACAGGAAACATATGTTATCTTTTTATGTAAGAGTTAAAATGTTACTTAAAATAAACCAAAGTATTGAGCATAGGCCATAGGGAAAGCATCGCCAGCCCTGGGAGCTATGAAGGTAAAAACAGCACCAGGAACCTTCCAGTCTAGAAAGAGCGGAGATCCGAAGTGAGTAAGGGCTCTGCTGCAGAGGTCCCTGCGCTACGGGGACACAGAGAAGGGAGGGATTAATGACCGAAGGATAGACTGGTAATGCTGATGAAAATAAGAAAGAGGAGGAGACCTGATAAAAAAAAAATCACAGAGAGAGAGGGAGGGAGGGAGGGAGAGAGAGAGAGCAGATTTTACTATGGAAATGCACAGAAGAAAGGAAATATATGTAAACCTATTGGCAATGGTCACCTGACTGCCGCCTTGGCCTGTGGCAGAGAAGGGCCAGTTTAGGCACTGCAGCCTGCCCCAGTGGGGGCATGGGGTGGATGGTGGGGAGATGAGCTGCACTGTTCTAGTGCAAAAGGAAGGTGGGTGTTGGACAAAGCACAGCTTGATACAATCTGGGACCAAAATTGGCCTTTCAGGTGTTCACGCACTTGTATATGCTGAGGTAATATTTTAAGATATTTATGGCAGCATCATTTGCAGTTTATCTGCAGATGGATGATTAAACTACAACCCATCCATGCCGTGGCACACACTGTGCAAGTGATAAAGAATGAGGTGATTCTAGAAGCCAAGTGTGGTAGTACACGTCTGTAACTCCAGCACTCTAGGAGGCTGAGGCAGTAGAATCACAAGTTTGAGCCCAGCCTTTGCAACTTAACAACTTAGCACAGCCCTGTATCCTAAAAAATTAAAAAATAGAGTTCAGTCCACAATACAACAAAGAAAAAAGAAAATGAATGAGGTGATTCTAACTGATCCAGAAAGATGGCTGTGAAATATTAAGTGGGAAAAAAAGTCTTTTTAAAATTAAATAGAGGGTTCAATCCATTACATGATACAGAAAACAAAAGAAAAAGAATGAGGTGGCTCTACCTGACCACCTAAGATGGCTGTGAAATATGAAGTGGCAGAAAAAAGTCACCTTTTCAAGCAAGGTGGTTCACTCTTATAGTCCCACCTCCTCAGGAGGCTGAGGCAGAAGGACGGTTCCAGCCCAGGAATTGCAGTTCAACCTGGGCAACATAGCAAAAATCCTGTTTCATTAAAAAAAAAAAAGTTGTCATTTTGATGTGAAAGTAAAAACTCTGTTTTTATGAGCATTTGTGTACAATATGTACAAAACACCTGGAAAAATTTCTGCCATTAGATTGGCTGAGAAGTGAAACTGAGGGGTGAGCAGAAGGGGGCTTCCCTATTTCCTTCATGCGGTCCTCACTGCTCGAATTTTTCCAGTGGACATGAATTGCTTTATGCATTTTTATTAGCACATGTTAATATTACATACTGCCAGGGCTTGTTTGGGGACATTGGTACACGCACTTGACACATCTTAATTTCAATCCAACCTCTCCCTGCCCTCCCCCACCAATTGTTTTTATAATTAAAAATATTTTACATAATGCTTCCTATGTGCCAGATACTGGTCTAGAGCCTTGTGTGCGTTTACTCATTTGATCTGACCATGTCCTGTGAGGCAGCACTGTTCCTATTCCCTCCTCCAGATGAGGACAAAGTGCCTGCCCAGGTGCACAGCAATACGCGCAGCTGCTGAGCTTTGAACCTGGCCCATCTGGCTCAGACTTTGTGCTTTCTAGCGTGAGGTTGTACTGCCTCAAAAAGTTAAATAAACCAACAGCACTGCTTTGAGAACTGGACACATCTACATTTGAATCCTGGTTTTTGCGAGTTACCTAGGCAACTCTTAACAAATATCTTCTAGGTCAGCTTTTTACCTATAGAACGAGGCAAATCATCCCATATTTTATGATACCAATGTGAGAACTACACAAAAATAAGTTAAATGCCAGGGAGTTCATGACCACTTGATAAATACTGCTTATTTCCTCTACTGAAGTGAAAATGACTAGTCCTTTAACATGTACTAATTATATTAGGGTCTTTGTTTGTTTGTTTGGTTTGGTTTTTGGAGACAGGGTCTCACTGCATAGCCCACTACTGGCCTTGGATTCATGATTCTCCTGCCTCAGCTTCCCAAGTGTGCCACCATGCCTGGGTGGGCTGTGTCCTTGACTGGCAGCCTAACAGGGTCTGGTGCTTCAAGGATAAACAGAAAGAAGGACTTGGGGAAAGGGAGAGGATGACTAAGATATTAGAAAATGCTGAATTAACACTTCAGCTGTTTCATAGCTTTGTCTAAAGCCCGTCCAGACAATAAGGAGTAACAGTTATATGAGTTTTATAATCATTCTGGGTAAAATGTTGCCATACATATTCACAGAATGAGGATAGAGAGGCTCAGGGATTGCCCAAGGACACCGGGGCAGCTACCTAACAGAGCCAGGACTGAAATTTAGATTTCCTAATTCCATATTCCACTCCCTTCGCATGACACCCACTGCCTGAGCTGGTGTGGGCATATACTGGTTTCAAGGCAGTAACTTCAGTCTTCCATGGGAAAAAGAAAGTGTTATAGAAATGACTGCGCTGGGCTGGGGATTTAGCTCAGCAGCATAGCGCCTGCCTGGCAAGCGCAAGGTCGTGAGTTCGATTCCCGGTACCGGAAAAACAAAACAAAACAAAACAAAAAAAGAAATGATGGCGCTATGGTGACGATAGTTCTGGTGGGGGAACTAGTCCATCACTTCACAGGCTGCTGTTGCTGAGTAGAGAAAAGGCTCTCCGTGCTTCTGAGCTAATGCAATTCCCTCGCAAGCATGACAGGGCCCTTCTGGGTCCACCCGGCGCTTTCTCTTGTCTATTTGCTGTGCTCATCTTTACAGCAGTCCTCAATCTACAAAACAGGACACAGTTCATCCTGGAGGAGATGAAGGCAGAGGGGCTCCGCTGGTGGCATGCAGGGAGGGGCAGATAGCGCCTTGGCCACAGCTCCTTGCTCAGCAGCTTTCTGCCCATGAGAACCCTTCCTCACTTTTCACTCCAGAGCACAGGGAGCTGGGTGTGGTGGTGCATGCCTGTAATCTCAGCATTCTGAGAGGCTGAAGCAGGAGATCACAGTTTGAGTCCATCCTTGGCAATTTAGCAATTTTGTGAGACCTTGTCTCAAATTTTTTTAAAAAGAGGGCTGGGGTTGTAGCTCAGTGCAAAGGGCCTGGGTTCAATCTCCAGTAATGCCAAACAAACAAACAAGCAAACATAGGGGTCAGGTGTGCGAAGCTCTCGTTAGCCAGCTACGTCCCAGGCCTAGTCTAGCCCAGCGAGGTGGGAGCCACTACCCCATTCTCCCAGAGAGGAGAAGACAACTGGAAGTGGCTAGGAAAGACCCAGAGCTCTCAGCGACTTTTCCAACAAGGCATAAACACCGTACAGCTTGCTCTGTGTGAGTGCCGGGGATGTGCAAGCCCAGGACACAAGTTATCGTCCCACATCATTCCATTCAATCAAGCAATTCTATGATTGCAAACATAGCGATAATGATTAAGCCTGGAGTTTGTTACATTATTCTCTCTAGTTTGTGTATGCTTGAAAAATACCTCAAAAAGTCTGTGAAATGCAAGTAAGTAAAAGTGGTATGAGCGGGGGATTTAGCTCAGAGGGGCAGCACCTGCCCTGGCAAGCATGAGGTCTTGAGTTCAATTCCCAGTTACCCTCCCAAAGTGGCATTATGATAGGGACAATCTTATGTTTGTCAGTCCACTTTTCAAAATAAATTATTTATAACCCATGGCATTATATGCAATGAAATAGTGACACATCTCAGCGTAAGAGCAGCTGGGGTAGCATGTTGGGGGAGTGGGTAAGGTCAGAAATTTGGTTTTTTCCTCTTTGGTTCCTTTCTCTTATGAAACATCCCCCCAACACATGAATGCACACAGTTGGCATAGATATTCCTCTTAGGCAGCCACCTCTGTTTTTTGTTTTTTGGGGGTTTTTTTTTTGGTCTTTTTGAGACAGGGTCTCACTATGCAGTTCAGGCTGGCCTTGAGCTCACTTTGTAGCCCAGGCTGGCCTCAAACTTGCAATGATCCTCCTGCCTCAGCCACCTGAGTGCTGGGATTACAGGCGTGCACCACCACGCCTGGCTAGGCAGCCACCTTTGAACAGTAGTAAGGTCTCCAAATAGCAGCAGCCAAGCATGAGCAGTCATACACCTGGGGTCTGCGTAGGTGTCTACAGCAAGGGGCGGAGCACCAAAGGTTCTTCGGCAGAAAACAGCCTAAAATGAATAACACCTATTTCCTATGTTGACCAGCACTGAGCTAAGAGCTTCCCATGCATCATCACAGCTAATCTTTGTAGCAAACAACCCAAAGAGGTAGGAGGAGGAGTTATTAAGCTCATTTTACAGATGAGGAAATGGAGGCAAAAGAGGCAGAATAACCAGCCAAGTTCACACTGCCAGGATGTGGAGGTCTCTAGCAGGACTCCCTGACTCCACTGCCTACATTACCTCCCACTGAGAACCACTGTTCCTCAGAGGAAACAGGAGGGCTTGGGGTTGAACTGCTTGAGCATGATGTGGAATGGCAAAGTGAGTCTTAAAGGAGGCCAGCAGGGCTGGGGGTGTGCTCAGCGGCAGAGTGGTGGCCCAATTCAATTCCCAGCCTCAGAAAAAAAGGGGGTGGGAACTGGCTGGGTAGGTAACCTTAGCACAGTGTCTGGCGCCTGGTAGCCCTCAGGAACTATTTGTGAGCTGGATTTTGAGCAGTTTCAGATACAGGGTGGTGGCGGGGGCGGGGGTGTGTGGGGCGTGGTGCTGTCTAGAGCCTCTGGAGTCAGTCAGGCCTCCACATACGGTTTAATTTCTCTCATAGCAGGACATCCTACAGCTGATTTAAGGACATGAGCCTTGAAGTCCCAGCCTCTGTCTCTGAATTCTTCATACCCCAAGAGCAGTCTGTGGAGCAGTGCCTGTCTGTCGCCAGAAGGCTGTGACTCTTAGCCCTGCTCCAGAGGGACTGAGAGTCTGAAGTTTACTGAGCCTCCCTGGCGACCCACATGAGAAGCTCTGCCCCCTCTCGCTGACACTTGCATGGGGAATGAGCCAGCCACCCTCTGAACTTCCTTTTTCCTGCACCGGCCCCAGCCCCACCTCTGCCCTAGCTCGGTCCCTTCACCAAACCCATTTGGGGGGCTGTGGGAGGCAGACTTCCCCATTGTCAGCATTTCCAGAAGCAAACCTTGTGTGATCTTCATGTGACCTCGTCTGTCTCAGGTTCATGAACACAGAGGAAGTGAGGGCAGCTCTTCTGCACAGCGTGACCAGGTGGTGACACATGGGTCATATGGAGGAAATCAGGGAACAATCCTCATATATTTGCCATGAGTCACGGCCTTTCTTGTGGACTGTGTGCTGGATGATTACGTTTCTGGTTTCTGTTTCTTAATTCAGGGTGCACTGGTTACTGAGCACTTAGAATGACTTCCTCCCCCAAAATACGCTGAGGACAATAGATCAAGTTCTCCCTGGCCTTGAAACACTTTAAGCAAAATTATGCAAAGTTAAAGGACAGGTAAGATGCTCTGTAAACACAGCCTACTGTGATTTGGGGAATATTAATGGACAGTAATTTAATAGCAGCTCCAGGGCTCCTCAGCTCCTGTGCTCCCCACTCCCTTCTTTCTGTCCCCTCCCATTTGCTCTGGGTTCCCAGCTCGAACTGCAGCTGATGGGGACCCTGTCACCGTGGACCTGTCTGTTGCTCAGGTACTTTCTACTGGCGTTTCACATGCTTTGGCCACTCGACACTCATGACAGCTCTTCCAGGTGAGCTGTTATGTCTGGTTTGTAGACAAAGAACCTGAGGTTCAGAGAAGTTAAGTCACTCAAGGTCACAGGCCTAGAGAGTGTCAGTGGATTAGAATACAGATCTTACAGGGATTCTAAAGCCTGGGTCTTTCCCTCCATACCTGGTTGCTTCGGTCCCACCTGGCTCTGGTGAGATTTCAGTGAGGGACATATGTAGAAAGTAGAGTGGGGCTCACACTGATACCTGTCATCTCCAGTCACGTAATAGCCTGGTGCCAGGTGCAGGACCATGAGCTACCCTGCACAAATCACCAAAGGCTAGAGGAGAAATGAGATCCAGAGTGAAAGTCAGATCCCAAGGACATAGAAACCCAGGCAGAGTGGTCCGATAAAGGAAAGAGGCAAAGGTGTCCATCCAAGTGTCAACCAAGCACTACTTACTGATGAGACAGTTCCTCAGAGGTCAAAGGACTGTAACCTACCCTACAAATAATTCAGCTTCTACTTGTTCAAGGACACATTATTTAGTCTTCCTCAGCAAGATGCCATGAACCAGAGTCTGCCACAATTCTTTCACGCGGAGCTCTCCAGGTACAGATGCTATCCCAGCCACTGCGGGGCCCCGGCCACAGGGACTGAGCCAATCAGAGTGCTTCACACTGTTGTCATTTTTGTTCCATCAAATGTGAGCCCTCTGGGCATGGATGCTGTCTCTACCCCTCTCCGTGGCCGCCCATTCCCTTCCTCTTCCTTCTCCCTGCTCTCTTCTCTCCCAACCCTCTCCATCCATCTCTCTGTAGCTCCCTTCTCCACACTTGGAAGCTTGCACCTTCCTGATAGCAAAGTTCTCAAACTTGCCTGGGGAATGTGAACGTGCAGGTTTCCAGGTGCCTCTCTTAGGGATCTGAGCTGAGAGATCCAAACAGATACCCCGTGTGTAACAAGATCCCATGTGTCCTTATGATCACACACTGGAAACGTTAGATTATACTCCCCTTGTTCTACCAAATCGACACTACTCCTCATTCACTCTGGAGGTGGCCACAGTCCTCAAAGCCACTTGCTCCCTGTTCTATGACAGTGCTTGCTGTGTTAGGCAGGGTTTGTAAGGGAATAGAATTAATACAGGACACATAATTTATAGGACTATTTTATAATATTGACCCAAAAAGTCAAATGCAGAAGAGTTCAGGAGATCTGTCCGTGCACTAGAGACCCAAAGAATCCAGCTGAGGGCCTGGATCCCATGGCAATGTCCTGTGTGAGTCCAGCTGGAAGACTAGAGACCATGACAGTGTCTTATGCAAGTCTGTATCAAGGATCTCAGAGATCTTCCTGGTCTGTCAGGCCTTCCTGAGCTTCCTCTTTTCTTCTCTGCCCAGTTGGAACCCATGGTTGATCATATGAGCTAGTTTGTTGCCGGTCTGAACCGCTACCTCTAGCTATGCTTTCTCAGCAAGCCTTCAGTTGCTTCATTCTATCTTCCCCTTTCCTGTATACAAGGACCTAAAATCTGAGTTCTTCGGAGACATCCCAAAGCCCTGCAGACTCAGTATAAATCTATGATCTACAACTTTGGCTGAGCTCTATTTCATTTAAAAGTTGAGACCATGAGGCCAACAATCTTCAACTCCCCACCCTCTTTCCCCATCATAGAATCAGTACCATAGTCATCCTCTCTACCTGTCCCATTATACTCAAAAGATCAGGTCTCACTCCTTTGTTCAGTATCAACTCATCCATTCTACTCCCTGCCTTTCCATCCCTCTTCTCAGTAACTATAACTTCTCCCTCTCATCTGACTGACCCTGCTCAATTAAGCTGCTCAGATTTCCCTCACCCAAAACATTGTGCCTGATTTTAGACTCCCCTCTATCTACCGTTTTTCTCCTGTCTCTTTTTCCTTCAGCCAAAGGCTCTGTAACTCTCAGCAGCTGCTTCTGCTGCAACTCTTCCTCTGATACTGCTCTTTGCAAGGACAATAACCACTTGAACGGTGCATGATCCTGTGGACAGGAGTCAGACCTGCGTGACTTTGCTTTCTGCTACAATGGGCATCGCTGCCTGCTTCCTCCTTTGTGAATCTTCCTGCTCTTTTGACCTCTTGAGGCACCGTTTTCTCCTAACTCTCTTCCTCCATCTCCAGCAGTTTCCAGTCTGCCTTCTTTGCAGATCTTTGACCCAACCACCTAGAAAGTGGGCATATTCGGTCCTAAACTCAGCCCACTTGCACCAGTCCCACACACATTTCCAGTGTTAATGCAACCTGCTTTCTGAGCTTTAGTTTTTATACCCAAATGGTCTGCAAAGTGTTTATTATGGCACGGACAGCTCAAAATTAGCACATCCCAAACCAAACTCACCAAAGGGATCTCCATCCAGCTGGTTGCCGGGGCTGGAGCCCTGGGTGCCCCTCAAGGTCTCAGTATCTCTACCTGTGCGCTGCACAAGTACATACACTGGCCACCATTCACCAAAGCCTAAATTGTCCTCAAATACATGCCCTCCTCCGCCTCTCCTACCACCCCCTCAGGCCAGGTGCTCATCCTCTCCTACCTAGACTCTCCATGGCCTCCAGCTGGCCTCCCTCCCTCCTGTCCTGCCCTTCTCCAATCTCTTTCACTCAGTAACCTGAATGATGTTTCTAAAACTCAAGCCCAGTCAGGTGTGGTGGCACATGCCCATAGTCCCAGCACTCAGGGAGGCAGAGGCAGGAGGACTGCAAGTTTGAGCCCAGCCTGGGCAACTTAGTAACTTAGTGAAGACCTTTCCCTACCTCCCTCAAAAAAGGGCTGGGATGTAGCTCAGTGTGAAGGCCCTGGGTTCAATCCCCAGTACTGCATACAAAACAAAACAAAACCTCACAGAAGCCTGATCCTATCTCTCCACCACATACAGCCCTTCGACAGCATCTTGCCGCTCACAGGGCAAAGGGCACACTTCTCAGGATGGCTCGCCTGAATCCATCACTTGGTTCCATGCCTCTACATCAGTGGTTCATTTTTTCTCTTCTTTATCCAACAAGCTTCTCTCCCTTTCTCCTCTCTAGGCTCAGGCATCATGCTTCCAAGACCCTTTTTCTGTCCGGCTGACTCTGTGCTTCTCGAAAGTGTCCTATACCTCTTGCACTTACTTGATTATAGTGATAAATTCAGCTATTTCCTATGGGAGAGAATGTTTGTAAACTATTTTATGTTCCTGCCTCTTCCCCTGGCCTGCTTGTTATCATGGTACCTACAGCTGCCTCTTCCTTGCACCTAGGCCTGTGTCTGACGCCAACCCTCCCTCCCTGGGCCTCTGAAGTGAAGCCCGAGGACCACCCAGGTATCAGCCCACCTCTAGCTCTGCTCTCCAGAGGGAGTGGCCTCTCCTGGCTATTGGCAGCACTACCAGAAACTTGGCATTGAACCATTCACCTCTAAACAGGTGGTCCAGATATCCGGCAGGGACCGTGGGGCTCAAAGGGGGAGAGATGGGATCATAAAATGCAATGTTTTCAGACCACCTTGGACCCTAAGAGCAAGGTCACTGTCAAGGGTGCAGTTCAGCTGGTAGGGAGGACACTGATCCATCTAGCGCCTGCTTCAGGAATCTGAGGAAGGAGGTTTTCAGGAGGCTGTTTACAAGCCTACCTGCCAGCCCTTCTAGGAAAGAAGATGAGGAGGCTGAGGTGGGTGTCAGCACCCCCAGGACTCTGGCCTGCATGCTTTTGAGCACAGTAGAGAAGGTGCCGCCCTCAGCCTCTGGATAAGCAGGGGATTTTCATTCCTATGGAAGATGAGCTAGACCTCGGCCCAGGCCTGGAGTACTGAACGGTGTCACAGGGAATACTGTGGGGCCCTTCAGGGTCCTGTGGCTCACCCTAGAATGGATGACAAGCCCCTTCAACCAGGAGGCTGGGAAACTGGCAGTGCCAGGCTATACAAGTTGGCTCTGCTAATGAGAAGGGCTACAGTGGAGGGCAGAGCAGTGTGGTCAGAGGAGACAGCAGCAGAAAAAGCACAGGTAAACCTAGACCATTAAGGCAGAGAATGAGAAGCAGGGCTGTCATACAGTTGTACACACTGTTCACTGCACACGGTCGTTCAGCGGATGGAGCAACTGGCAGTTGAAATCCAGCCCATGTACCCATTTAGCAAGCTGTATGGAGTGGCATAGGACTACATTTGCTGGGCAAAAAGGATGTCTGTCTCTAACTCCTAAAAAAGGCACCATTTGGGATCACTATAACCTTGATGGGGAAGACACGGGCAGAAGCAAGAACGCTTAGGAAAATATCAGAAAAACCCAGGATCTGGCAGGAGAGAGCAAGGGCTCTGGGAGTCCCAGGAACCCTGCTGGACCCAGAATTTTAGCCTGTTGAGATGCTGACCAGGCCCGTGACTATACCTGTCCTGTCTGCACCCACCTCACCCGCGAGGACCCTGCAGCCAGAGGAAAGGAGGCAGTATTTTCACGACTGTAGTGCTGGCCACCTCCACCCTGATAAGCCATTGCTGAGCATGTGAGGACACCGGGTAAAGACAGGCGGTGTCTTTGGCCTGCCACAAGACTGCCACAATGCTCAGCTCTCAGCTGAGACTGCAGCAGAGCTAAGCCACCAGCCTGCAGCTGAAAGCCACATGAGAAGGGGCTGATGCGTTTTTCTCCTTTTGTTTCTTTCCTATTTATAGCTTCCCTTAGCAGCATCCACTACTGACAACAGCCCACAGGTTCTAACCTGCCTGGCACTTCTAGGAAGATTATAGCCCTGTGCTGAAAGCCAACGGCACACAGCCGCAGAAAACCTGGCCTCCTGCCTTTTTGGCTTGGCACAGAAGGTGCACAGGAAGCGGAGGACCCTGTCAGGCACAGGGGTAAAAGGCAGGCTGAGGAGGGGGCAAGCTTGGCTGAACCCCTGTTCTGTGCTGTACATGATATGGGGTCTCATTGCCCAGCAACCCGGCAAGATGAGTCCCATTATATCCATTTTACAGACAAAGACACTGAGAGGGGAGAAACGTCTGGACTGCTAGTGAGCTGCCAGGATGTGATCTGAACCCAGCCCCTCAGTCTGTCTGGTTCTAACACATGGGGTTTTTTAACCCACACTGTCACCTGTGAGGTATCTCCCTAGGGGAGAGAGAAACTCAAAATAGTGAAAAGGAACAGAAAAAAAAATTTCACAGAGCTCTGCTTGAGTGATAGAAGTCAATCTCTCTACTGTCTTCTCCCTTCCTGTACAAACTCCGGACACTGCCAGGGAGCCCAGGTTTTGTGAGAAATTATGTTCCTTGCTTCCCACCCATCCCCAAGGATTTTTATACAGGAAAAAATCACTGCACTAAAGCTGTGCCCTGTGAGGCGGGCAGGGAGCAGAAGAACTCAGGCGCTGGTTACGTGGACCTCAGTGATTCTCCCCACTCCTCTGCCTGCCCACTCATCTCTGTCCTATTTTTAAACTTCAGAAAAGAAGACTCTTCTTCCCCTCCAGTCCCATTCTCAGCCTTTCGCTCAACACAACCGAAGCATGATCCTTCAGAGTGACTGCCAAGATCCACAGTTTAGTTTATAAAATCTGAGAGCAATGAAAGGCCATAACTAATAACTGCTGAAGGTTACTGCATGTTGGTTATGCAATAGCCAAGCACAGAGTCAGAGACATTACATGCAGACCTGTCACACACACGCGTGTGCACATGCACGAAGTTCCAATGAGAAACTGAAACCCAGAAAGACTACCCAAGTTGCCCAAAACCTCCCAGTTTTTACGTAGGTAGGGTCTTGGATAGCCTGGCTCTTAGAAGCTTCTGTGTCTTGCAAAGATCAACTATTGGGGCTGTCCCACCCCATCTTACAGGCAAAGCATACAAGTCCCAGGAGATGAGGGACTTGCCCTTGAGTCAGAGGTAGAGCCAACCAAGATGTTGGGACACACCTCCTCTATCCCAAGGGCTCCGAACACCTAGGATTCTAGGAGTATGTTCATTGAACTTTACCTGCTCAGGTTTTAGATCCCCTGTAATATTTCAGAGTAGGAAATTACTAAATGCCTATTTAACGACATACCACAGGCCGATATCTGCACTGTACTTGTGCATCCCTAATGTGCTCAAGGAAGGCTAAATATAGCTTTCACCTATTGGTTAAATATAGATTTCCTCTTTCCCCCCCCCCCACAGTGGCACAAACAGAAGCCAGGGAGAACAATGGCACCTCACACCCCCAATAATGCTCCTGCAGGAGCTCTGAATGCTCCCTGCAAGGCCAGCAAATATTTTCATAATCTTTCCCCAACAGGATTCTCCTGGGTTAAACAAATGGACACAGTTGGGAGCCACATTTCAGCAGAAATCCGCAGGAAGAGACATCACATCAGCCCAGGGATGTGCCTCTCCAGCCTGTTGAGAAGGGAAGCGGAATGCTCTTACACTCCTGTGGACCGGAGGGAGGGGCTTCCCACAGGGCACAGTTGGAGGGCACCTGCAGTGGACATTGTCCAGTGGGAGGTGGGTAGAGGTCACTAAAATCACAGCTTACCTAGTCAGCCCAACCTGAATGTCAGGACTGGTTCTGCTGCTTCAAGTCCCATGATCTTGGGCAAATTCTTTGCCTTTCCCTGTACCTCAGTATCCCCATTTTGAAATGGGGTTGAGAAGAGTAAGTGCCCTACTCTCAGACTGGCCTTCAGGATTTGGGTACAATGATGCACTGGGCACACGACCCGACCCATAAAGGCTGAACCATCATAAACTCCATCGCCCCCACTTTCCTAGGAAGGAGCCCTGGTGGGTATGTTCTCTGCTGTTCTGAGTCCCTTACTGAGCTTCCTTGAGGACGCTTGAGGTCCCTCTCTATCCACACCTTTAGGAGAGGCCACGCACCTGAGTGACTGGCCACCCCACGCCACAGGTCTCCTTCGCTGGTATTCTACCAAGTGAGAGAACTGAGGATGAGTGTCCCCCCACATGTGTCTTGTCTGCCAGGAAAACCTTGAGATTCCTGGCACAGGGCATGACTTTACAAAAGCATGTTATTTTGAAAAAGATAATGTCAAATTAGCAAACATTTGCAAGGAGTGGAAATAACATAAAGCCTGGGGACAGAAAAACGTGCTGTACGAATGGGTGGTGTGCAGTGGGGTGCTGACTGGCAGGCCAGCGGGTCCGCTTTCCACGCTGGCTCCTTCCTTTGAGCTTCATGCCCACCTTCTGGCCCCGCCCCTGGGCCTTTTTTCAAAGATGATTTTGCCTCCCTCTCTGTTGCCCACAGGCCTAGCAGGATCTGGAGGACTGACCTGGGGCCAACAAGGTCCTGGTGACTCACTACTCAGGCAGCGGCACCTGAGGCAGAAGAACCATTTCCAGTGTCCCTGAGGGTAGCCAGATGTCCTCCTGCACCCTGCCTTCAGCTTCTCAAAAGTACCTGAGTCACCCTCAGGGGCAGGGCAGGGCCTGGCACAGAGAAGGGCTTGGTAAGGGTGGCTAAAGGGCCCAGGCCGTGCTGAAATTTGTGGGTGGGGTGGGATCAGACGGACACAGAGCTCCTGGTGCTTTCGTTTTGAATAAGCTCGATCTTCCACTGTGCCTCAGGTGTGGAATTCTTGTGGCCGAAGTCTGGGGCCAACATACATAGCCTTGCCCACTTCCTGCCCCACAGGGTTATCCACATTGCTGCAACAGATCTCTTCCTGAAGCCCCTGTCCCCCTTCCTGTCCCAGCCCTGGAATCCAGCCTGGTGTTATGAGAAGAATGTGTGTCTGGGTGTAGGGGTGGGGTTGGGGGGTCAGGCAGACCTGTAGAGAGAGAATGTTGACAACAAATCTAAGCACGCTGACCACAAAGGAGTCTTAAAAACAACCTCGGCCCAACGTGTCTCCACTCTGTACCACCAACTTATCAGATCAGGTCCAAGTCAAGTGAGGTCAGGGCCAGCTTGGCACATCAAGCTGAGCCTAATAAGCCCACCACATGGCCTTCAGCACTGGAAGCAGCTACTGTGGCCACCAAGCCCTGCAGTAAGTCTGTTATGGCATCCTTGGGGGGACATCCCCTGTCCCTTATTTGACTCTGCTGCTCCAGTCTCAGAGTTCTCTCAGAGGCAGACATGGAGTCAACACAGTTCATTAAGACAGGAGGTCAGATAACAGCCTGAGGCCTCCCTGGAAACCACACACAGCCCAGTGGCATGGGACTGGCCAGGTCCCAGCCCTTTCAGGAGTGCTAGGCATTGTGTTTCAGGGCAGCTCTGCTTCGCTGCTCCCACAGGAAGCAGACAGCTTGCTTCCACCTTGCTTTTAATTTCCAGGTTCCTGTAATGCCCTTAGGAATATTCATGTCTCCATGATAGTTAGACAGGCAGCTCCCCGTGCATTTCAGGGGCTTTGAACCTAACCCTTGTTAAGCCTGAAGCTGGGATCTCTGGGAAGCAGCTAAGCAGACCTGGGGACCAGTGAATGCAGCCTACACTCCAGGGCCAGCTGTGGTGGCCGGCCCCTGAGGGAAGAGCTCCCACGTATGCCTTAGTGTGAAGATGCGTTGCTCAAGTTATCTGGAAATGGAACTGTGGGCGGGCTGCACCCTCCTGAAGTTTCTGGAGGGAAAACAGATTATATATACAGTGTTGATGGTGAGGGGTCTCATTTGGAGAAATGAAAACACATTCGCAGAGAGAAAACGACTCTAAAATTATTGGTCTTTAACAATCAGCTTGTGTGTTAGGGTTTTTAAACAGTGAAACAATTCTGCAGGCTTTTAAATTATACATAACATAAAATGATAATATATATCACATGCACATTATGTGTTTTTGTTTATACAGTGCCTTTATAGGCCCAATCGTTCATTTATTCATTTGACAAATCTTAATGAGCCCCTACAAGCACCCAGATGCCATCACAGCCATGGGGGAGCACAGCAGTGGGCAAGGCAGGCAAAGCCTTCATTTCCACTGAGCCCAGCCTCTAGGTGGGGGAGACAGACCATACGCTACAGACGAATAAATCTGCAAGCTGAGTCCGAGTGCTAAGTGTTATGATGACCAAAAAGCCGGGCAGGGGCTATCGCTGCGCTGTTCAATTTGGTAGCCACAGGATGTTTCTTAAGTTTAAATGATTAAGATGGAATGACATGTGCAGTGCTTCAGTCCACTGCAGCCACATTTTTGGTGCAGCCACCTTGGGGCTGGCTGGTGGCATGGATGCAAATCATTTCCATCATCACAGAAATTCCAATAGAATGACAATGGGCTAGAGAGAGTCTGGGGCTGATTTAGACTGGGTGGCCAGGAAGGCCCCTCTGAGGAGGCGCCCTGAGATGAAGCCTAAAATGACAAACAACCAGCAGGCCACAGGTCCAGCAGGGGTGGTGAGTGTGGTCCCACGGTTCTAGGCACTCTAGGGTAAACGTCTGAATGGGTCTGGCAAGTTTCAGGAACAGGAAGAAGGATGGTGTGATTGAAGTGTAATGAGCCGGGGGTGGCATGAATGGTAATAATGAGGTCCCAAGGAATAAGAACAGGTGCTGTCTGTTAAGTTCTTTCTCTATGCTAGGCATCTATTACCCTCATAGATGAGAACTATCATAGAGACACTTGATCATAGTGAGGGAACAGGGCTAAGATTCCAGCTGGGTGTTGGAGCCATGGAGCACTTTGCCATTGGACCACACTGTGTCTTCAGAGTTGGAGGTTGCATCTGATGTGATGGAAGTCATTGCAAGTTTGGGGGCAGTCTATTGCATCTGTTCATGGGGGAGAATAGATCTCAAAATTGAACATTTAGAGGGTCAGACAGGTACGGGCCCTGCAGGGGTAACCATGGCTTCCAAACCAATGCACTCTGAGATGCTGGCTTTGGATATGGGGTGTTATGGCTTATATCTAGCTGCCCCCCAAAGCCTGATGAAGTAATAGGTAGGGCTTTTCAGAGGTGGCTGGATCTAGGGTGTGTGAAAAGATGTGATGCTGGCACTGATTCATGGTGTGATGCTAGGATTAAGGGTGCCCCACCCTGGGTGTGAGTGCTACATGCCCTAAGGGTAGGTGTCCTAGATAGGATATAAAGGACAGAAAGAGGGTTGCTGCTTCTTGCTTGTCACTTGCTGCTGCTGCTTGCTGCTTGTTGCCTGCTTTCTGGCAAGAACTGTTCTCTCCACCAACCCACGCTGCCTTGGAGCCAGCCAGCTGTGGACTGAAACCTCTGCAAACTGTGAGCCGAATAAACCTTTCCTCCTTTAACTTTGGGTGTTGGGTATTTTGTCTCAGCAAGAAAAAATGTAACTAAGACATGGGGTCTGCATATTCTAAGTTCCCTTGTAAAAGAAGGAATGAAATTGACAGACCTCCCAGGAAGAAAGTAGGAATGTTACTTCATATAACTCTACTCCCTGCACCTGAAAACCAATGCGTAAGGTGGTTAAATAAAATACAACTTCTAGGCACCTCCAGCCCTTAACACTTTCCCTTATCAAATTCCAATTTCCCTGTGCTCAAGAGAACAAGATAGCTTGACTACTGTTTCCCTCCCAGCCAAGCTACCTGCTGTGGTGGGCCATTCTGAGGTGCAGGTTCAAGTTAAGGTCACACCCACCGAGCAGTATTCCCCATACCTGACACCCTTTTCCCTCTATGTTAGGGTATTTAACTGCTGTGACTGCCTTTCTTCATCACTAAAATGGTTATGGTTAACTACTGAAAATAATTATGTTAACTACTGTTCTGTCTCATAGCACTGTTGTGGGAATTAAGTAAGTTAGAATTAAAGAAGTCAAATAGAACAGTTATCATAGTCAACTATGATATCATATTATCCTTACTGGAAGGATAAGAATAGGAAAGGAGGTGGCCATAGCCAAAGCCCAGTCTCAAGGCTACAGCGAATATGGATCCTAGAGTCACCCAGAAAGCAATTACCCTGGAGCCTCTGTGGGTTAGTCAGGGGATTCTCACAAGCTTTGTGTGCTGCCCCAGAAGTCACTTTGCAGGCTGGAAGAACCCATGCCCCCAGCCTTGGCTGCAGTTCCTGCCAGCTCAGTGTTGCCCCGAGCTATGTGTAGCGCGGCAGCCCCCAGCCCGCTTCCTCCCTTACCTCTCTCCGGCCTCCAGGCCAGCTTGGGTCAGATGCAGCTGCTCCTCTGGCTGGAAGTGAAGGACAAGGCTTCCCCGTTTGGTGGAGGAAGTTAACAGTCTGTCAGGGGAACCAGGGCTTCTCTGGTTGAGTCCCGGGGTAAGTTACCAGGGCCTCGGGCTGGGTGGACCTGAGTCTGCAGTGTCCCCTGGAATCATCTGTGGCTGCGAAGCTAAACACCGCCTATCAGCCCAGATGCTTCTTTGCCTGTTGTCTCAGCAGCTGACGATTTAATTCTAAACAGCAGTGACTCATAGGACAGCAGTTCCCCTATTTGCCAGTGAAGTTTTATGAAGATTAAGCCATTCTCTGGGGTAAAAGACCGTCTTTTTAATGGGGCAGAGGGAGGCAAGTCAGCTGACAAGGAGCTGCTTGTCTGGGTTTGAATCCTGTTCCGCCACTTGCAGTGTGCTATGATCTTAAATGAGCTCTTTGTTTGTTTGTTACTTACTTACTTATTTCTGTGGGACTGGGGATTGAACCCAACACACAGTACCACTGAATTATATCCCCATACCTTTTAAAAATTTTGAAATTTTGAGATAGGTGCTTACTAAATTCCCTGGGCTGGTTCAAACTTGTAACCTTCCTGCCTCAGCCTCATGGATAGCTGGGATTACAGGCATGCACCACTGTACCTGGCACTTAGATTTAAGCGCTCTGTGACTCAGTGTCCTTATCTGCAAAATGGGGACGACAATAGTACTTATTGTAGAGGTAAGATAAGAGTTAAACGAGTTGATAGCTGTACAGAGCTTAGAACTATCCTGGCATGTAGTAGGTGCTTATATCAGTGTTTGATAAATAAATGTGTAGTAATAGAGAATTGGCCATATAAAACCTATGTAATACAGTACTATATAGCCATTAAAATCTCTATAGCAGCATAAGAATACATTCATGATGTACTACTAAGTGAAAAAATATATTTTAAAACAAACTGTAAAGTATACTATTATAATTGAAAAAGAAAATAAAGGTACATAAATT
>NW_004955423.1:948542-959722 GCF_000276665.1 Chinchilla lanigera | reverse complement strand
TTTTTTTTTGGTTTTTCTCCAGTACCGGGAACCGAACTCACAACCTTGCGCTTGCCAGGCAGGCGCTTTTGCCGCTGAGCTAAATCCCCAGCCCCAACAAAAGGGTATTTCCTGTTTGCCAAATTTTCTATATTGTGTTACTTCAATAATTTAAAAATATCTGGAAAGCAATCAAATGTAGTAGATATTCATAATCCAGCTTAAATGATCGTGCTTTAAAATAATAATAATAATAACAGTCCTGATGTTCCCCAGCTGGGATCGTTCAGGGCCCCTCCTAGCATGGCTAAGCCTGACAGGTAACCAGCAGCATAGGCATTAGTGATTGGCCAAAAGTTTATCATCAAAAAGAAAAAAATAAATAAACCTCACAATATTAAACATAATATGGTTATTTTGTACCATCTCCCTTGGGAATATGGAAATATTCTGCGAGTAATCGAAAGCTAACTGGCCCCACGCAGCCAGCCTTGAATCCTACCTAGACAGCAGCGAACCCACATACATAAAACACAACAATGCAGCTGGTATCAAGGCAATAGGCTGAGCACGTTTTTGCAAGGCAGTGAGTGCAAAGGGAGTCATGAAGTGGTGAGCACAGACAGGATGGGGCGGGGCAGGGAGCATTCCTCCACTCACTGAGTCAGAGGCTTCAGGGAGGAAATGGAACCTCGGGCTGCTTAAATAAAGGAAGGAGATAAGCATCTCATTTTACTGCTCGCTTGTGTAGAACCTGAATGGAGAAAAGAATAACTAGAACCATGACCCTTCAGTAACGGGCCAACTGCTCTGGTCTGTTACCAAGCCACTTCTCACCCTGCCCCACAGCCCTGCAAGAGTTCCAGCTCCAGCACCCTGTACCTGGATCCCAGGGGTTGGGACTAATGTCAGACCGAAGCTGTGTGTGCCAGGGCAGGCAGTAGAATGAGTCTAAAAACATGCTAACTTGCTAACAAGGTGCCTTGTTCATCTTTGCCTGTTTCCTTAGTTTAATATTCATCATTTCACATTCCTTTTCCCCTAATCCAAACGACAGCAGATCCTTTGCAAGTTGTCATAATCCTTGCCGTCTCCATGGGTGTAGCTCATAAACCCCCTCCCCAGCATCCCATTACTCTCTGTAGATGTGAAGAAATTTGGAAGAAAATCAAAATACTAGTAGTAAATTCTTAAGCTGTGTAGTTGAATAAAACTTTTGGCCAAGAGAAACCGGTTTCAGTTCCCCCTTCAATCTTCTCAAAAGTTACCACCATGGCGTACCCCACATAACTTAACCTCTTCACAAACCACATTGATATTCACATGAAAAAGATCACACTAATTTCCCACACACCTGAACTGGCTGGAATTGCTTCTTTCTTTCCAAAGAATAAAAGGACCCAGGGAACAACCTTCATCCTAGCAGGCTATACCCAGGCCATGGGCAGGAAGTTGTTTTATTTTTAAGGGAGAGGTGGCAGTGATTAGAACATCCAAATGATTTTTGGTGTGTGCGTGAAGATCAGCTTCTAAACTTCGGATCTGCTAAAACAGGGGTCACAGGAGAAGCAACGGTGTATTTGAAAAAGGTAGTAAAAAATCTCTAAGAGAACTGATGTAATAACCTAAACAGTCTTTGTTTTCTTTTGAAAAAGGAAGACCTGGGATCCCTGATGAAGTCAGAAGTCCTCCCACCCATGGCATCTGGTTCACCCCACAGAAAAGAGGTACAAGGGGAGTCTACAGGTGCCAGTTCAGAGCGCTCATAAGTGCTCAGGCAGGTGGTAACACCAGATCTCCTGGAACTGGCTATGTTCCCCTCATCTGACCTCAAGAGCTGGAGAGGCAATACTGACTGATGCATTTCCTTTCCTTTTTTCCCCTATCCCTCCCAGTCTGCGGTCTCTTCAAAGGATATTCAAAGAAAAGAGAGGTTGATGCATCTGCCCAATTGGGAAGTGGTTTTGAATAAACGCTGATGTTCTGACACACACACTTTGCCTGGAAATTGGTTCCTTGTGCTTCCGTGGAACAGAGCTGTGGTCTGTGGAGTTGTTTGCCAGTGGCTCCCAGAATGTGGAAGCCTTCTTTCTCTCAGAATAGCTGACTCTGCTCTTGATTTAAATGTGTCCCCTAAACGTTCACGTGTTGAAAACTTAATCCTCAAATTTAGATTAATGATATTTGAAGATAGAGCCTTTGGGAGGTAATTAGAATAGACGGGTTAGTGAGGGAGGATTTTCATGGTGGCACTAGTGCTTTCACAAGGAGAGGCCTGAGCTGGCTGCTTGGTCTGTCTCACCATGCAATGCCGCCTGCCATGTTGTGACACCACAAGAGGGTCCTCACTACATGCCAGTGCCATGTTCTTGGACTTCCTAGCCTCCAGGCCTGTGAGCTAAATAAACCCTGTTCTTCACGGCTTGCTTACTCTCAGATAGTCAGATGTTCTTCTAGCAACAGAAAACCAACGAAGATATTCCACGTGTGGATGTCTTGAACTCTTGGTATTAGATTAGGATTGATGGTAGGATAAGGCTCAGTGGACAGTCCCCCCCCCCAATTCTTTTTTAGAACAGCAAGAAGGAGGAAGGGGAATGTCTCTTGGACCAGAGATAAAGAAAGAAAAAGAGGGCTATTTAATTAAAAAAAAAAAAAAACTATTGTGTTTTTAAAATTCTATTTGTGATTTATGAGATTGTAGATGGGAAAGACCCTGTTTGATCAATTCAAATACCCTATTAGGATGAGGGCTTTGCTCTTATAAGATTATCATAGTGGAATCTATTTCTTGATGAACCATCATGTAATTCACATTCTGCCCGAAATATATACTTTTTTTGGTGGTGCTAGAGATCAAACTCAGGGCCTTGCACATGCTAGGCAAGCACTCTAGCACTGAGCTACACCATTAGCCCCATCATATACTTTCTTAAAAAAGAAAAAAATATATAATTATCTTCCATATTCAATTCACAAAATGAATAGACTTGTTCAATCTCTGCAAAGTTCCTTTGGAGGACAATTAATAGCTTTGGATTCATTTGCAGAAAGGGAAAAAAAGTCAGGCCAGCTTGACCAAATCCATGAAGGAATCGAAAAGAATCCAAGTGTTCCAGGATTTGTAAAACAGTAAACCTATTTTTAGTGGGATAAGAGATTGGAAGGTGGGAGGATCGGAACCAAGACAGGCTGACCAAGACAGGGCTTCCTTCTCTGGTCTTGTGCCCCTGTCTCTTACTTTGCACCAGAGGCATCAGCCTGGCAAGGCTGGTAAGCATAGCTGTGCTGTGCCTGGCATGGCTGGAGCTGGGGAAGCCTCTCCCCCACTGCCCCATCCCTTGGAGAACTTGAACGGTACCTTTCAGTATGTAGAACCAAAATCCCAAAGTTTTGGTTCTAGTTGGGAGCACTGGTAAGGAAAGGTTTTATCTTATCCTGGCTGATCTGAGAACTTGGTATAGAACCTTGAAGAACCAGCTGAGCACATCTCTAATATTTAAATTGCAAATTTCTGTACTATTCTGGGAACCCTTCCACAAATGACTTCCAGCCCCCAGTGATGGTTATGATCCATCTATAGGCCTTGTGTCCCACAGCCAATTCAAATCCCATGAGCCGTGACTACTGTCCAGCTCTGTGTTAGCTGCTCCCCTAATCTCAGTTATCTTTACTCTGAACCTTTTTATTTTCCACCAAAGAGACTGTAGCAGTCAGTTTTCCATTACTATAACAAATATGTGAAGCAACCATCTCATAACGAGGACAGGCTTATTTGGGATCATAGTTTTAGAGGTTTCAGTCCATGCTTGGTAAACCCCATTGCTTTGGACTGTGTCAAGGTAGCACATCATGACAGAAGTATGTGGTAGAAAAAGCCACTCACTTCATGGCCAGAAAGCAAAAAGAGAGAGGAAGAGCCTGGGGTCGCACAGTTCCCTTCAAGCTCATGCGTGCAGTGACCTAAAAGCCTCCCTGTAGGCCCTACCTCTTAAAGTTTCTGCCACCTCCCAGCAGTGCTAAGCTAGAGACCAAGCCTTTAATACATGGACTTCTGGAGGATGCTTATCCAAATCATAGCAGTGACCACCACATTCCTTGAGCTCTTAACAAATGATGTTTCATGATTCTGTTTCTCAGGGTAAAACAAACACCAGTGTCTCCAAGAGCCTCCTTCTTTATCTCCAATGCTCTTCAAGTAACCATTTCTCAGCTTTTTTAGGCTTCTCTGTGCATCTACCCCTTATACCTTCTCCACTCTTGCCCTCTGCGTTAGTCAGCTTTATTGTTGCTGAGACACAATATCTAATACTCACATTTAAAGGAGAAGAGATTTAATTTGGCTCACAGTTTGGGTGATTCAGTCCAAGACTGGCTGGTCTGGAGGCAAGAACATCATGGTGGGAGGTCATGGCAAGCAAAGCTCTTAGTTCATGGTGGCTGGGAGGCAGACAGTGGATACTGCCAGAGAGGAAGGTGCTAGGGATCACAACAGATCCCAGTGTCATACCTATCCGTGACCCACCCAGACACACCCAGAGGTATGCTCCACCAATCCCCAGGCAGATCTCAAAGCCAATCAAGTTGATGCTCCACTTTAACCATTCTAATCTCTCCCCTGTGCCTCCCCTGACACTGTTCTTTCTGACTTCAGCTACCATCCTTGGCTGGCTCTTTTTTCTTCCTACTACTGGCCACCCCCAGCCCCCTATCCCTACTCCCTTTTATCTTCCCCACAGTGTATGTTCTCTCCTTCCTCTGCTGCCTACCTATCACTCCCACCACATCACTGACTCCTAGGTACCCGGATGGCATCACAGGAGATGGGGAGCAGTCCTCAGTGAGGACAGTTGAGTTGGTTTCTAATGGATTTTACTCAACTCTGACACAATCCATGATTAAGGCCAAAGAATACTGCTTAGAACTGGGTTGCTGCCCTCTTCTTCTGACTAGTCTGGACTTCCTCAGATTCTTCCCCCAATCCTGGTTCCTTAATACTCTGAGTCTTCACTGCTTTTAAAAACAAACGTCTTAATATATGCAAAGGCCACACCCAATAGGCCTTTGTGTTTGAGAAAAAGTCACAGATGCAACCTGGTCTGGTCCCTACTGACCTTTCAGGCTCATGTGGTGCCCTGCTTGTTCTCTGATCTCTTACTACACTGATTGTTTAGTTTCTCAAGCACACTGTGTTCCTTCCTTCTGAGGAGCTTTGATCATGCTGTTCCCCTGCCTGGAACTGCCCCCGCATCTAGTTAACTCCTTTTGTTAGTTATCTCTTCTTATGTAATAAATTACCCCCAAACCTAGCAGTTTAAAATAAAAACTTGTTATCTCACATTTCCTTTGGGGCAGAAATCTGGGATCAGCTTAGCCAGATTGTTCTGGTTTAAGGACTCTCAAGAGTTTACATTTACACTGCCTACCCAGGCTTTAGGGATTTGGAGCTCGAGGATCCCTTTCCAAACACATTCAGGGGCTTCTGGGAGACTTTAGTGCCTCTCAGGCTATTGGTGGGGACCTCAGTTCCTTCCTTGCTGCATGGCCTCTCCATTCCTGCTTAGGTGTCCTCAGGATGTGGAAACAGACTTCTCTCAGAATGCAAGGTGCAGGCTGCAGGGGAGATGACAAAAGAACAGAGGAAAGGAGAGGAGAGGAGAGGAGAGGAGAGGAGAGGAGAGGAGAGGAGAGGAGAGGAGAGCTTCAGTCTTTTTGTAATCTAATCTCAGAAGTAGCAGGCCATACCTGCTGCCATATGCTGTTGGTCACAGAGACCAACACTGGTACCAGCAAGTGGGCACCTCTGGGGCCATCTTGGAGAGCTAGCTTAAATAGAACTTCTTTTCTTTGCTGCATTTTTCTATGACTTTTAAATGAAAAATTGGTCTCCATTAGACTGTATGATTCTTGAGAACTGGTGTCTGTTTTGTGCATGGATTAGTTAGCTTTTGCTGTGGAACATAGCAACTTAAAACTCAGTGGCTGTTCAAAAAAAAGCGCCCATTTATTATTTCTCATGTATCTGTAGGTCAGCTGGAGTTCTCCTGACCTGGAGCAGACTCAGCTGATTTGGCTGGGCTCACTAGTGCATCTGGTATCAGTTATTGGGTTGGCTGGGACTAATGGGTCTAAAATGGCATCTCTGCTGTGTCTGGCAGGTTGCAGACCACTGGCCAGCACAATAAAAGGGGCATACGTCTGTCTGCATTAGCCAACTAGTCTGGGCACGTTCACATGTAGCTACTGGGTTTCAAGAGTAAGAATTGAAAGGTACAAGGCCCCTTGAGGCCAAGATTTGGAAGAAGTATAACATTGCTTCTATCACATTCTGTTGACCTGGACAAGTCACAGGCCAACCCAGATCCAAAAAATGGAGAAATAGGCTGGACCTTGTGTGAGAGGAGTTGCAAGGTCACACTCCAAAGAAGGTCATGCAGCCATTTTTATAAACACACATCACAGTATCTGCAGAGTCTCAAAAGCAAACTCAATAAATAGAGAATTTCTTGAATGAATGAGTTTGAACATTTTAATTTCAGGTATTCTTATTTTGTACCTAGCTTGTCTCCTTTACTGCTAAGCAAACATCTGAAGACAGGAATCTTGTGTTCTTCATGTTTATGACCCCACAACATCTGTTTTTCTTCCAGTACCAGGAATCAAACTCATGACCTTGCACTTGCCAGGCAGGCACTGTGCCACTGAGCTAAATCCCCAGTCCCCTAATTTTATTTAAAAGATTTAGGATATGTCATATACATGTATCAAATACCCAAAATGAATATAAACATTATTTATTATCAATATGGACTATAAATCATAATATTAACAATAATAATGGAAATGGGGAAAGGGATCTAGAGATGGAGGGAAGAAGGTGGGTGGAGATGAGAAGGGGAATAAAAAAGAATCAAGATATGCTATGTACATGTACTGTCTTTCATAGCTGAATGAAATTTTCCTGTATTGCAAACATGTACTAATAAAATAAAAAAGAAACAAGTACAAAAATAATTTTAATTAATTTAAATTTACACAACCACACATGACTAGTAGCTATGGTATTGGACAATACAACCCTAGGGTCTCTGAGTGCAGCTTCTTATTGGAGGGAGGAGAGGTTTTCCTGCAGGCGGAGGTGGCTAGGTGGGGAGGAAGGCAACGTGAGGAACCCACAGAACTATCTGCTCGTGAGTACTGATTCACTTAGCAAGCTTTCCACGAGGACAACTCATTTAACAATGTCCAGATTCCTGGCCTGAGATTCTTTCCAGATCCCTGCCTTCCAGTCCCCACATTCCTCAGGAGGCCATCACGAATGCCAGTGTGCATGCATGCACACATACGTGACAAGAAAGAAAAGAAAATACAAGTGGAGAAGAGAGGATGAAAAAATCAGACAACTTTTACAGATCTGATTTCCTTGTAACTTTGAAAATAAATAGGTAGGCTTTATCTGGTAACTCAAAGGACATACAGCTTTGAGTCCCTTCTATCAGGAATTTTTATCCATTTATTTATTTATCAAATACTTTAATATTCCTACTGCACATACATTTAGCTACTGTGACAAGAATTCTGAGGCCATAAAGTATGACTTCAGTCATACTTTTATTATAGGACTCAACTCAATAAGCAGCAAGTTATTCCTTTAAATATCTGTCTTTAAGGGGTGGGACTCTGGTCTCTGGAACAATGTGGCCAGCACACAGTAAGAGCTCAACAGACGCATCTTCCCTAGAGGACACTTTCTGGTACAGTGTGTGCTTATTCGCTATTCCCTGAAGGAAATAAAGCCACAGATGTGTGACACCAGGCTAGATCCATGCTCCCCGGAGTCCAGCCGTCCATCTCCAACATGGACACAAGCTTCAATATCCCTAAGGAATCTGAAGCAACCTGCTCTGAGATTAGCCTTCACGAATTCATCAAACCCCTCCTTGCCTTAGTTATATTTTCAGCCTCTACTGTCTGAAGGGATAAAAATTCTCCCAGGGTACTAATAATAATCACAAACAGGACTTCTAGCAAACCAATATTTGATTAAGACTTACATGCTAATCTAAATCTTAAAAAGATTCTAATAGTCTTATCCATGACTTTCAGTTTTACAAACTCGCCAACTTCATTGTTTGACTTATACCTTCCCAGAACCAAAAGTTCTTAAGGAAAGTCTTTTTTGAATATGAAAGTGAATTACTCTGTTTATCACCTCTACATAGTCTTTTCTGAGTGCTTTTCATAAGGTTCAGTGCCAAAAACTATACAAAATGCTCATTCCTGTGTAATCTTTTTTTTTTTTTTTTCCTTTGTTTCCGGTACCGGGAATCAAACTCACGACCTTGCACTTGCCGGGCAGGCGCTGTGCCGCTGAGCTAAATCCCCAGCCCCAATGCTCATTCCTTTATTAGTTTACTTGCAGCCTTTCCCCCCAAATGTTTATATCACATGTCTGGTATGTGCAAGACCCTGCGATTGTGCACCGACCAAGATGGCATAAAAGTCCAAAGCAGCAGAGCCTCCTGTTCTTTCTGCACTGCTCAGCTTCTGGAGGAAACATAATGTGCAACAGGTCGTCACCCCTGTGTTTACCTCCTCTTTTCTCCTTGTTCGGTTTTGAACTGCAGATGAACTCTTTGTGTTACTTTTTTTAATAAACAAAAACTGTCTTCTTTCTCTGGATAGGTTGTAAGTTCTTTGGAAAGCTGAGAGAAGCAAACTATCATCTTTGAGATTTTCACCTAATCCTGTGCAGTAGGCAGGGCCACTTGAAAGGCAAGAAGCAGGTTCCGGACCGATTAACTGGCTGCCCAAGATCACTCAGCTGGTGCGTGACGGGGCTGGGATTCCCAGCAGAGGCGCACGGTTCTAAAGTTGCTGGAGCTGCCACCTCATCAACCTGCCTCTTGAATGCCAGAGCTGGTGGCTCACACTTATTTGAATACCCCAGAGAGTGGAGCTCAGAGCTGGCCCACAGCAGTCAAAACTATTTATGGACTTGACTTGATTTAAATAAAGGCAGATGGTTTGGCTGATCAGGCAGTTAACCTGACAGCACTTATTCCTCACATTCTGGACAGATGGCAGCTCTTTAGGAGAAACATAAAGGCCAGGGAGTCATGAATCATTATCTCATCCTCTCTCCACCCACTGAGATAAAAGCTACAGGCTTGGCCTTGACTATGTACTTTTTAGATTTCTGTTAGAACGAACAGCAAACGTTAATGAATTTGGGTAGAATTTAACCAATCTGTAACTATTTATGGTGACAGGGAGAAAGGATGGCATCTTCCAATCCTGCCAAGTTTCCTTCAGACCAAGTGTCTTTGTCCAGAGGGAGAACAACTGTTCTACCTTCAGCAGAGAGGCTGACAGGCTTCCGGATGCTGAGAGAGACCTGTCCGGGCCGGCACAAGTTTGAAGGGCAGGAAGCAGAAACTGCAAGGCCTCATGAAGAATCAAGAGTTAGATTTCCTGTTTTACATCTTTTTATTTTTTTGCAGTGCTAGGGATCTTGAACCCGGGGTCTCACATGTGCTAGGCAAGTACTCTGCCATGGACTTACATTCCCAGCTTTTTCCTGTGTTTTAAAATCCATGGCTAGCCAGGGATATAGCTCAGTGGCACAAGTGACTGCCTGGCAAGTAAAATCAATGGCTATTTAAATCCTCCTTAAGTAGTAAAAAATGATTACAAAAATAGAACTTTTGTATTTTTCTAATCTTGAACCATACATATTTATTCCCTATTAAAAAGAATTTTTAAAAATCTGCATATTCTCACATGCACAAATTGAACTAGCAGAGAATTGATTTAATACCATTGCTCTCAAATCAGCAAAACTGGGAACCAATTTTGACTCTTAATTTTTTTTTTTTTTTTTTTTTTTTTTTGGTATGGGCAGTTGAACTCAGGACCTTGCACTTGCCAGGCAAGCACTTGTGCTGCTGAGCTATATCGCCAGCCCTCTTAATTTTGTTATAAAAACGCAAATTTATCTTGCTTAAAACCCTTAAAAGCTCAATGCCTACAGAATAAATTTCAACTCATTAGTTTGTCCTAGGAGATAAGGGTGATCTAACTCCTGCCTTGGTATAGGTTTCTCCCCAAAGCAGACTCAAAACATAAGGGCTTGGGTGCAACTAGAGCAAGATTACTTGTAGGTAATCCCAGAGCACATAGTGAAGACATGAAAGACTTGAGAGAGGAATGCCAGTCCAGGGCACTTTCTGAGCTGGTGACCATCCTGGGAAACTCAGGTTCAATCTGCCATGGTTCCTCTGTGAGACTGCGTAGAACATATCTTACAAGTATGTAAGGGCCAGGAAGCTGAGAGGTTTGTCCATCAGCTCTATTCTTTACTGGTCACAGTTCAGTCTGGGCATTAGCCCTCTGCCCTTCTAGTCTGCCTCACATAAAGGCTGAACGTGCTGTCACAGCCAGAGATGTACTCAGGGAGGGAAGAGCCGGTGCTGGAGATGGGAAGCTGGAGAGGAGCTGGGTGGATCACAAAAATGGCCGCATTTTTCGCATCTCTTTCCATCAACAGGTGGTATCTATTTCTTCTCCTCTTGAATCTGGGCTGGCTTTTTGATGAATAGAACACAGAAGTTGCAAGGTTTTAGGAGCTCTTGGTTAGGACTTAAGAAACCTTACAGAAGCAAGCTGCCACTGTATAAATAAGTCTAGGCTGGGAGACCCCATGGAACAGATACGACTCATCCCAGCGGAGCACATCTAGGTTAGCTCCAACCTCCCAACTGACCACAGGCCCAGAAGACCAGTCCAGACTAGAAGGATAATCCAGCTAAGCCCTGCCTAGCTTGCTTATGATCAAGAGCTAAAGAAATTGTTTTGAATCACTAACTTTTGAGATGTCCTACTGCTACAGCTAATTGATAGAGCATTTGTGGAAGATGTCCACCAAAACAGCAGGTAAGCTCTAGAGTAGGCTGAGGGATACTAATAGCACCTACCACACTATCAGAGTCTATTACTGCATAACAAGTCATTCTAAAATACAGTGGCTTAAACAACAACCATCTTTATTCTTTTTTTTTTAATTTTAAAGATAAAAGGAGGGAAACATTAACAGACATACAACAATTTACAACATCACAAGCACAGTACAGACAATACAGAGTTACAAACAAAGTGGTAGGGAATTAACAATGGTGGTTGTATTACATATTGATATCTTC
>NW_004955423.1:926460-947142 GCF_000276665.1 Chinchilla lanigera | reverse complement strand
CACCTGATTTGTACTTGTTGCCCAGGATTGCTTTTGCTATTCTGGGTCTCTTCTGGTTCCAGATGAATTTAAGGCATATTTTCTCAAGATCTGTGAGGTATGTTAATGGTAGTTGAATGGGAATTGCATTGAATCTGTACAGCAGTTTTGGGAGTAACAACCATCTTTATTCTTATTCTTCTGGAGATGTAATTTGGGAGTGATTTGCCTGGATGCTTCTGGCTGAGTCTCCTACAAGGTTGCAGTTAAGATGTTGGTGGGATGGGGGTGGATCCCAGCGGTAGAGTGGTAGAGTGCCTACTTAGGATGCACAAGGCACTGAGTTCCATCCCGAGTATACACATATGCACACATACAGAGCTGGTTGAGGCTGAAGTTGTCTGAAGACTTGACAGGGCCAGAGGATCTGTTTCCAACCTCATTCATGGGGCTATCGCCAAGAGTCTTCATTTCCTCCCTGGCTGTTGGCTATCGGCCTCAGTTTTTTTAACCACTGGACCTCGCCATGGGACTGCTCACAATACAGCTGCGTCTTATTGATTAACTGTGGACAAATGTAGTAGAGGGGTACCTAGGGGGGCAGGGCGACCCAGGGTGTGGATACCAGGAGGCAGAGATCACTGGGCAGCACTTGGGCTGCCTACCATACAACCCTTTATTTCTCACCCTCCAGCACCCTGTGCCACACATTCCACGCTTCCCATGACTCCCACCGTCCTTGCAGAAGGGGCAGGCTCCTCCCTCACTACTTGAGCAGTCCTGACTCAAGAGGGGGGCTCCATTTGGAAGAACTTATAGGGCAATAAGGACATATATTTTAGTATTTGGTCTTACTTATTAATTCATAACTTTTTAATTTCTTCATTCCAAGTATCTAAAACTTTCACTTAAAATGTACCACCTTCACAGCTCTTAAAATAAAACAAAATCCTAAAATTAAACATGGTCCTGTATACTTGTAGCAGATGCTGTATTCCAGCTGCAGGAGAAGGAGAAGTTTCATGAAGGACATCTTATTTAAGTATTGAAAAGTAACTTAAATTTGAGTAGACTGAAAAGGAAAGAAGATAGAAGCAGATTTCTAGCCCATTTTACAGACAACCAGACACTCCTCAGAAAGCATGACAATCCTACATGCCGAAGATGAGAGAGGAGCATGTGCAGAGGTGCCACCTGAGAAAGGGCCAGATGCCCTGTGGACAGGGCCCTATTGTGAAGGAATGATGCTGAGAAGGGATAGAAAATACAGTAAAGAAAGGGTGTAGATTCCGGGTCTTGCACAAATCCTGACTCTGCCACATCCTTGTAGCCTTAGGCAAGCTACTTCACACCTCTGAGCCTCAATTTACCTAAATATCAAATGGAGATAGCAATAACTACACCAAAGGTTGGCCACAAAGATAAAGTGAAATGATGTACATAAAGTCCCTACAGATGCCTGATCATAAAGTAAGTGCTCAAAATGTGATACTTTTGATTATGATATTAAAACTATCTCAGCTAGGTATGATGGCACCTGCCTGTAATCCTAGCACTTGAGAGGCTGAGGCAGGAGGATTGCCATGAGTTTAAGACAAGCCAGGGCTACACAGTGAGTTCAAAACTAGTCTGAACTAATTAGTAAAACCCTGTCTCAAAAAACCACCTCATTTTGACAGTAATCCAAAACACATCTGAAGAAATGCCAACAGTTTCCACTCACTGGTTTCTGCTATAGTTTGGACAGTGAATGGCCCCCAAACACCAATGTGTTAAAGGCTTAGTTCCAGGTTTGGTGCTACTGGGCGGTGGAGAAACCCTTAAGAGGTGGGGCCTAATGGGAGGTTTTAGGTCCCTGGAGGTTTAGGAGCCCCTGAAGAGGACTATGGAAGCTTGGGCCTTCCTCTTTCACACCCAGCCATGAGGTGAATGGGTTTCCTCCACCTCATACTCCTACCGTGATGTGGTGCCTTGTCACCGGACAAAACTCAGTGGGGGCAACTGACCATGGACTGAAACTTTTGAGACATGAGCCAAGATAAACTGACTCGCTCAGGTATTTGTTACAGTAAAGCAAAGCTGATTAACACAGTTTCCTTTTTTTCCCTTTGTAAAGTTGCTTAAGAACAAAAGGAAGCCACCATTCTTCTCATCTCTAGATTTTCATAGTCCAGAAGTCTTATTACTCTGGAAGGCCCAGATGAAAACCCCCCAATTAGCAAGTGGCCAGTGTTCCATGCTGTATGAAGGTCCTCCTTCCTATCACCTTTCACATTGGCAAAGAAATTAAAAAGTAGTAAGTCAGCCTCTGTGCTTAAACTTCCAACTTGGAAATGCAGACATACACTTAGTTTAATCAGTTGAGAGCTGGTGATGAATGTTAGTTTGTGGTGGTAAATACTTGGGACCTTTAGGTAGACAACCAGCAAGTATCTGCTAGTGTTCAAATTGATGGCTAGTTGCAGTAGAAGAATTGGGTCCCTTGATACATGAAGATTGGAAGTTTTTACTATGATTTGTTTAAAGTTCAATTTTATGATTTTCCTGGGTGCTGTTTATGTTGTGAAATAAACTCAAGTCTTGCTTATAAAAATTCTAATTCAAGAAAAGGTGTATGGTTTGTGAATCTCTCAAAGAAATGACGTGTTGGCTACCAGCTTCCTGCATCTGAATTCCGGCAGTCCCTTTCCTTCTTCCCTCCAATTCTCCCAAGAACTTCCACAGGGTTCTAGAATAGTCTGGATTGTGTGGGTTATAGCTCTGTGCATGTGAAGCTTCCCCTTCATATCACATCTCTGAATGAAGGCTTTCAAATAAAAATTGAAAAAAAAAAAAAAAAAAAAAACCCTTCAAAATAAATTATGTATCACAAATAAAAACAGAAAAAAGAAAAAAGTATTGGATAAATGAAAGTGAGGTGAAGTTATGAGATGTGTAGAAAAAAAGAACATGGAGTCTGGAGGCCAGTATCACCTTTTCCTCACTGTGTGCCCACGGACACAAGTCCCAACTTCAGAGCCTGCTTCTTCTGAGTGAGGAGATTTACACTTCTTTTGCAGGGCTGTGGATATAGCAGCCTGCAGAACTGTGCGATGGGGTCCCTGCCTTCCCTGGATGGTGGGGGCTTTAGACAGCCAGTCAGCTCCTTAGACCCAGCACATCAGGAGAACAAACCTCAGGGCAATACTGAAGGAGCTGCTCCCAAAGGTAAAGCACCCACCTGCCTCTGTCTTTTGTTTGTTTTCCTACTAAAAGAACCCAGAATCTCTTTCATGAAAAAATGAACAAACAAAAGATCTAAAAGAAGATGACATTCTGAGAAAAGGAACACTCTTGCCCAAGGCCACATAAACTTTGGCCTTCTTTTTGCCTGAAGAAAAAATAAGAAGCTTACTGCCCCCACCTACCAGGGCTGTCTCCCTGTGCTCTCACGGTGCCTACCTGCCCTGCCGTTTGCCTGCTGGGGTGGAAGAAAGGGGTGTTGGGTTGGGGTGCATCAAGGTGTTGGGGTGCATTAGGCAGCTGGAGCTACCTCCATGGGTGCTGCGGGCAGAGGAGGGCCTACTCTTAACAGCAGGGTTGCAAGAACTACCACTGGCAGCAACTGGACTGGCACCTGTGGGCACTGTTGTAGGCAACTGACTTAGATGGAAATATCATAGGCAGTCAGATAGGGTTGGGCCTTGCAATAGCAGAGGAGACAGACTCCTCCACTGAGGGCCAGACCTCAACACAAAAGATAGAACAAATGCACTCACATACCTCCCTAAGGGAAAACGTCAGGGATTGATATTCTAAATAGGTATCCATCACCTTGAGAAAGCCGGAAAGAGTCGTTAATCCAACACCCTATAGGAAAAGACCCTGTTCTATGTTCATGCCTGCTTGGTAGGTGACTCACTTCCCTATTTGATCCTGCTTTAATCAATTTTACCTGAGCAATTATTTTGTAATCTTATTGGTTGACCATAGTTTTGTCCCACCTCATGCCTACCTTTCAATTTCTCATGTTTCCCACCTTGGACCTGCCTCACGCTGTGGATTTGTTGTATAAAGATCCCTAGAAAAGGCAGGTTCCTTGGCAACCCACTCGGGTCCCCTTTTATCTCTGTCTTGGACAGAAGCTTTGTTTCCCCCAATAAATATATTTTGCTCTTAACCTCTGTTGTTCCTAAAATTCATTCTTCAATTTTAGAGAACACGAACTTGTAGCAGACATCTAGCAGGTTGGGAGTTTCTTTCCCCTATATCAGCACCATAGAAATTCAGGAATGCCTCAGCCTGGAAAAATGTCCTTGGCATTTGGTGGGGCAAGAAGGAAGGGGCAGGGAAGGCTCCTCTGATGTCAGCACAGTGGGGGTCAGCAACCAGGGGAGGGATAGTTACTCAGCTCCTGCCATGCTCGCAGACTGGAGTGGCTCTGAATTCTCAGGCAGAGAATAATCAAGATCAACATCTGGAGCTCAGTGGAATACAGTAATGGTTTTCTCATGCCTAGAAAGTCCATCTCTACTTTGTCTACCCAAAAGAATTCTCACATCCTTTAAGGTCTGTTTCAAATGTCTCTTCCTCTTGCACGAGGGTTAATTTTCCATGTCAGAGTCATTCATTTAAGAATACTTAGAAACCTGATGAAGCATTATTTTGGGGTGTGTCTGTGAGGGTGTTTTCAGAGGGGATTAGCATTGAGTCTGAGTAGACAAGGTGGGGAAGATCTACCTTCAGTGTGGGTAAGCACCATCTAATCAACGAGGAACCAGAGAGAACAAAAACAGAAAAAAGATTAAGGTGCCTCTGTCTATCTCTAGGATCAAGGATATATTTTTCCTTTCCTTCCCTTGGACTTCAGAACTCCAGGATTTACACCAGCAGCCCCTCCAGTTTTTAGGCCTTTGGCCTCAGACTGAGGGTTACACCCTTTATTTCTCCAGTTCTGAGGCATTTAGAATTGGATTGAGCCAGCTATCAGCATCCCAGGGTCTCCATCTTATAGGTGGCTTATAATAGAACATATCCTCCATAATTTCTTGAGCCAATTTCCCCAACAAATTCCCTCTCATTATCTCTGTCTCTACCTCTACCTCATCTTTTCCTATCTATCCTGTTGATTCTGTCTCTCCAAAGACAGAAGTCTTGAAGGCCTCCTTGACCAGCACAGGAAGTATGCATCTATAAAAGCAGACAGGACCATGTACTGTTGTTTGCCTGTTAATGTCGCTGTGCTTTTCTTAGAGATTCAGGGAAAAAGGTTTGGAGGCCTCAGAAATGAGCAAGATCCTCAGCAAAATTTGCTGACTTGACCATGACGGAGAAGGCTTAAGGCAGCTACGCTCCAACAAGGAAAACCACCCCTTGCCAGGCCCATTCTTCCAGTGGCCTCCACCTGTGAGGTGATGCATTTTCCTCACAGACCCCCATGGGGGGCTGCTCCTCTGAGTCTGAGTATAGCTGTCAGTCACCACCAGGGAGGCCATATGGTAAGCAGGCAGGAGCCAACCTCTGGAACAAGGACTCCTTGGGTCCAAAGTCTATCTTTACCATCTGCCACCTGTGTGGTTCTGCGCAGGTTAGAAGATAACAAAAGCATGTACCACAGTATTTGCGAGGACCTAAGTTGTTGCTGCATGCATCAGTGCTAAGATCTGCGTGTGGCGCATAACAGGCCCTGGGTAGTGCCAGCTATTACTGTTATTTGTCCTGTCTTGCTCAAAGCACAGAAACGGAGACCCAGACCATCTCAGGGACCATCCTGAACGAGGATGAAGGCTTTGCTGGGGATCGGCCACCCCAACAGTTCCACACAGGGCCAGGCAAGACGTGTGTACAGGGTGGGGCATGGGCCACTGGCTAAGACGACGCCTATGGAAGGGAGTGGGTGGGGCAACCGGCCTCATATACTTGACTGCACGTTCTCCTATCCACCCCAAAACTCCCAAGCAACAGCCTGCCTGGATCTCACGCCTGCCTTTCTGTTTTTGGCTGCCTGGCCTTTGCTGCTGTCCTCAGGGACAGGCTATTTTAGGTAGCAGTCAAAATAAAAACTGAGATTAACCCAGAATTCTTGGCAGTCAAACAATACCATAATTATGTGCTTTTTTACTTCAGAAATTAGCCAGCCGAGGCTGACCCGCTGGGGTCTGTGGGGTGCTTTGAGGATAATAAGGCCTCCATCTTTGTGCTGTCATCTTCACACACCCCTAGCCACAGGCAGCCACTAGAGAACTGCAAAGCTCCGAGGGACGTTATTTCTTCTCTGGGAAGTCATATTGTGTGAACAACAATACAACTTGCTTTCACACTAGATGCTGGCAGGTTGGAAGGGTGACATTACTTTCTGTATCATAAATTCTCTCACAAAAGTCCTGGTCCCTGGGGGCTGATGGGCCATGAAGGAACAGAGAAGCTTGTGTTCCAGGGCTGGGCTTTTCGGGCAGGAAATCACCCAGAGGAATATGTTTGTGCTTTGATTGCTGAGGAGGGGCGCAGACCCTCTAGTGAGCCAAATAGGCCCCTTCCTCTTTGCTGGGAGCTGAGGGGGAGGGGAGGGTATTAGTCACACACAAGAGCAACAGGATTAGGCCCCTGAGACTTAAACCCTTTACTCCAACGCAGAAAGAGAAGAAAGAACGGGAGATTTAAATAGATGAGGGGTTGAAATGATGTCAATAAAGGTCGCTGCCTGAAGAACAAAGCAGCAGCCATGATTAGAGGCTTGGGCAGGGATCTCTGAGCTCCCAGGCAAGACCTCAAAATGCCTGGATAAGAGAAAGGAAGCAACAGAGCCTTGCTCCAGGGGCAAACAAGAGGTCTGCCTGGAAAAACACAATTTTCCCCCAAACAGTAACTTGGCCCAGAGAACAAGGTGCTTCTAGAAACATGATGCTCCTAACAGGAGTATAGATCTTAGCAGGGAAAGTGATCTTGCAAGGACTTGAAATAGAAAAACACATCCCAGTGCCCCTGGCTGAGCTGCCCTGTTGGCATGCAGGCAAACAGACACCTTGGGTGGCGACAGGCCTTCTGCATTCCTTTCGGGAAAGGCCATCTGGGTGTGGGTACCCGCACTCAAGGGAGCAATGTGCGGGTGGCTCTGCGAAGAATGCAGACTGCTCACTGCAGTAGGACTGAGCTCCTTTCAAGCCTACATTTGCCTGTCATTTGCCCCTCCCCCACGGTCCTGAGACCAGTCTTCTTTATTTATTTTTTTTGCCAGATCCCCCAGGAGGGTCTCCTAAGGATAGATTGTGACTTCCTGCTTGGTTTTAATTGTTTTGATTTTTTTTTCCCCCTCTTCTTAAAAGCCTGAAATGTCTCTTACAAGAGCTACAAGAACAAATGCCTTGGCGAGTTGTTCTTTGGAGACTGAAAGTCTCCAGAGACATGAACTTAGCATCAGAGGAAAGACCCTGAGTGTGGTCTGGGGGGCAAAGCAAAACAGAAGTCATGACCACCAATGAAGGAGGCCCGGAGGTCCACCAGGTGGGACTGGAATGCAGCCTTCTCGCCCCGACCTGGTACAGGCTTTCCCCCCAGAAGGGCTGCCCTGCTTACTTTCCTATCCTGTGTAGTCTCCAACTGGAAGGAGGTGTTTCACTCTGATATGAAAGCGAAGCCACTGGGCCATTTCCCTCTGAGACCTTTGTCCCTGTAGACTTGTGAGAATGGACTGACATCCAGAGAGGAAGGAGCTTTGGATGAGCAGGTTAGGAAGCAATAAAATGATGACCAAGAGTTAGGAACTAATCCCACTGAGCTGCAGCCAGTGCTTGCGGAGCACAGTCAAAATGAAAAGAGGGGGAGCCCTCAGAGGGGAGCGAGGCCCCTTAAATTACGATGCCAATTTCTAGCAGCTTGGGCTCCATGTTTAGCGTCTCTAGCTGAGGACATTTATAAAGAAAGCACCACCATCATGCTGGTCCCATTGTAATGAGCTTTTGGAGGGTTTTGTCCATTGCTGGCCCATGGCACCTTCCTGCCTGAGAGGCACTATCTGTGTCCAAGAGCCCTCATTGCTGACCTACTTTGCAACTCTCAGCAGACAGACCCCCACCTGACTTGAACATGTCTGCAGCCCCTGCAGGATTCAGAATGCTGCCTTCAATTCTTTCCAGTGCCAAGGGGTTCATCAAAGGATCATAGTTTAGAAAATGCCTGCTCCCTACCAGCCCAGTAAGGTGCATCTGCAGAAGCTCTGTCTTCCCTCTTGCTACCTGGAAACTCCTGAAAGGTCTTTTCTAGTGTTTCTTGGGAAGTGGGCCCTTTTTCTTGAGGAGATAGAGGTGTGGAGATGCCTGGTGATGAAAGGTCATCTCCACCTCCACCACCCCACAGTCCTGCCATCTCTAGGATGGTGCTGGGGGAGGTGTCCTCAAGGCGGATATGTCCTCACATCCACCTACTCACAACTATCTCCCCATGTCCACCCACTCACAAATATCTCTGAGAGGAGTTAGCCCTCTAGGCTGGTATTAGCTGATACCCCAGAAAGCAGCTGAGGGCCCAAGGGAAACTATGGGCAGCTCTAAGCACACATGTTTCAATACTACCCCTAGGGCCTCCCCATTCCCTGCCATATCTTTTTCTTTTCATCCCATAGCACTCAGCGCCTTCTATGATGTTACTACAGGGTGCACCTCCTTCGGTTAATTGTTTATATTCCTCTCAGTTACAAGCTCCACAGGGGCAGGGACTTTTGTCTCTTTTGTTCAGTGATACATTCAAAGCACACAGAACAATTGCTGACACCATAACCACTCAACAGTGTGTACTGACTGAATGAATTTAACATGTGCAGATGGATTATGTATGTGAAATATCAGTTTAGACCTCCAGAAATAAGCACAGGTAGGGCCTGTGATGACCTTAAAGTGGCCTAGTCTCCCTACATCTTTTCTTAAGTTTATCAGACACTTGTCTCCCTTTCATTCTTTGCAGGGGTGTGAAATGCTGATTTTATAGGGGTGAAATGCTGAAATGTGTCTCTGGCTCAGTTTTTTTCTTGGTTGTCTTTTTCTTTTTGATTTGTCAGAATCCTTTATATATTCTGGAAACAAATTCTTTATTGAATATGTGGAGATCTTCTAGTTTGGGACTTGCATTTTAACTTTTCCTTATTAATCACTGGTTATTTTACCATTACTTGTTTGCTAGCTCCCTCTTTTCCTTTAATATCTGCACCTTCACCTTTGTAGCATACTAGAATTGTATGGAATTCAGGCAAGGGAACCAGGTTGTGGTACATTGGCATCCACTATTTATGGGATGGGGAGTAATGTGGGTGGGGCAGCTCTCTTCCCCAGAGGACAAGGGGGAGGTCTCAGCTGTGAGCCTCGGCAGGCACCGCCCCCAGCGTCTGAGGAAGTGAGAGCCTCCATCCTGAAATGGGGAACTGGGGTCACATCGGTGTGCACTAAAATACTCTTTCAGCATTTCTGTGCTTCTCTTGCTGCACATTTTCAGTTTTAGCCCTGAATGTCTGAAACACTTGACCTTTATGTTTATACATAAATTTCACAGGCTATTAAAAGTACAAATCCACTGTCAAAACATCACTGAGTTTTCTGTGTTAAGTTCCATAGAGCATGGTCATTTTAACAAAGTAGAAGGATGCCACATGACTAAATTGCCATGCGATTTTTCCAGGAAACAGTTTTTGTCCTATCTATACCTCTCTCAGTTCCTCCAGACATCTCGCCTGATGCTAGCTCATGTTTAACACATGCTGTTCTCTGCCTGGTGATATTTCACCCTGGAGCCTCCTCTCCTACTCGCCATATACCTGGCTTGCTCCTGTTCATTCTTCATGTCCAGGGAGAGACCTTCACTGACTTCCCCTGAATTAGCTCCTCCAACAGCACCTTGAATTTTCCATCTTATTGTTTATCACACTTGTAATTGCTGCTTCCTGCCCCCTAGAATAGGCTGATAGTATGTGTGCAGATAGTTGTTGAAATGTATATAATCCTGCCCTGAAAAGCCTGAGGTCTGACTGAATCTCACTTACACTTTTTGCCTTCAGTGTCCAGAAAAGTGCTGTGCATTTGTGGGTATGTGCTAAATGTTTTTAAATGACTCAGTGATTTACACAGTGGTGACATTTCCATATAAATATACCCTGCATTCTGCATGTCCACACTGCTCCCCCTAATACCAAGCGACTGAAAAGCCCTATGGCATAGCCCCATGAACTACTCAAAATGGCATCTGTAGCACCAGCCCTGCATAGTCTATGTATCTTGCTGGGTATGGTATGCATGCCTGTAATTCAGCTACGCGGGAGGCTGAGGAAGGAGGATAGCAAATTCAAGGCCAACCTGGGAAACTTAGAGATTCTTTCTCGGAATAAAATTTAGAAAAGAAAGTTGAGGATGTAGCTCCATGGTAGAGAGCTTGCCTCTCCAGGTTCAATCCCCAGTACTAGGGGGAATAAAACCTTCCATGATTATAATATCATTTAGGTGCTATAGGGAATTTCTGAGCTGCTTTAAAAATGTCTCTGGAATCTCCCCTACAGAAGATTCCAGATAATATTTATAGATATTCCCTCCCCAGGAAACAGAGCTTAACTACTTCCTCCACTCCTTTTGTGCATGCCTTATTTCCAAAGAATGCAGAATGGGGAGGCAGGAGGGTCACTGGACAGTGGAGAATCCCAACAAACATTCCTGGACCACCTGATCCAGGTTAATCGACCCCTGGGAAGAGTCATGCCAACAGCACGCGCCCTTCATATAGTGTGACAAGAATGCTGCTGCATCTTTGGGTCTTCTTTTCCAAAACTCATTATCTCAGTGTAACCAGGAGCAAAACACCAGCCAGATCAAATCAAAAGACTATGTGCACAGTGCCTGACCAGACTCAAACCTGCCAAGGGTATCGGAATAAGAGAAGTCAGAAACCCTGGAAAACAGGCAAAGGAGGTGAAGCACAGCTCACTGGAACATGGTACCCTGGGATCTTACAGCAGAAAAAGACATTGGAGAAAAACTAGTGAAATCTGAATAAGGGTTGGAATTTATCCCTGTTGGTTTCTCAGTTTGACAGATGTTCAGTGGGGATATAAGATAAAAGGGAAACTGGGAGAAGAGTATATAGGAATTCTGCATTATCTTCATGAATTTTCTGTTAATTAAAGCTAGTCTATTTTGTAAAACTCTGGAAGAAGCACAACAGTTTCGTGCCAGGTGGAAGCCACTAGGCCTGCTAGGCTCTTGCCTCAACCTAACCTATTTTATTTTATTGCAGAGATGTGGGGAGGGAGGCAATTGGAAAGGAAGGAGGTGCAAAGCCGGGGCTCAGCTATAAAAATATGTTCCGAATGGGATGAAACGTCAATGGGAAACCCGCGTCTTACATAAACAGTAGATATTAAAATAAAATAAATATTTGAGGTACCACCTGAATCTAAGCAACTTGTTCTCTTTTTGACACAGGGCATGGCTGACAGATTCCAAAAGGAGGTCTGAAAGCCTGCACTCTCTGCCTTCCCTGGCTCAGGGCAAGTCTGGAAGGATCTCCACTCAGCATCTTCTCCCAGTCTTATCCAGGAGTGAGTAATGCCCGGGCCCTCAGCACTGAGAAACCTCCTTCTCGCCCACCCCACCTCATCTGGGCAAAGAAAAAGAGAGAGTGAGGCTCTGACACTGGATCCCACAGAAGCTACAGTCCCCCTGCGGTGAGGCACAAAAGTGGCCTGGCAAAGAAAGGTGGGAAACTAGACAAAAGAGAGCAAACCTCCCCAGCAGGTGTGAGCAGGTCCAGGACAGACTACTACCCTCCAGGGAAAGTGAGGAGACAAAAGAGAAAGAGCACAAATTAGCATATTTAAGGAAAAGAAAGAGGTGCACAGTTCAAGCATCACAGCATGAAGCCAAAATTAGTAGGATCCCGGGCAAGGACAGGGCCCTTGGGGATAAAAACTGTTCCTAGAGGACCAATTCAACGCCAGAAAATGCTTTGTAAGACCAGCAAAGCCACTGGAGGGGCAGGGAATAGAAGTTTGAAAAGGAGAGTCTGATTTGAAAGACTTGGGCTTTAGAAATCTGCTTCCATAGTGTCCACGAGGGTGCCCCGGGGAGAGTCCCCCATTGTTCCTTAGGCTCAATGCCAGCCCCCAACCCTCACCCTTCTGGAAAACAGTCTCAAGGTCTCCTCTCCTCCCATCCTCCCCTGACTGCTCAGGGGAGCAATGTCGGCCCTCATACATGCCTTTTACTGGGAATGAGGTGGAGCCCTCATTAAATTCTCCTTCTAAGATATTTTTGGAAAGCCCTCAATGAATACACATACTGAAAACTCTGAGTATTCTTTTATAACCCCTCCCTGCAAGCAGTGCTGGCCTCTCCCCAGGTGGTGACTTTAGTCAGTCTCCACTCAGTTCCCTTTGAGGATCAGTTTCCTGGAAGTGCAGACACATTGTGCCAGGAAAGCCACTGGGAAGAGAGGCAGGCTTATTTAGCATTGTGGAGTTAGAAGGTGCTTTGGACTTTCTGTGTAATCCCTCCCCCTCACAGACATGGGGCAGGACAGTGGGAAAGGGTTAAGGTCAAATAGCCCAGATGGGAGTGGCAGTACAGAGGCCAGCGTTCAGAAGGTTTGGAGTTAAATGTGGTGGTGTATACCTGTAATCCCAGCACTCTGGTAGGCTGAGGCAGGAGGATCACAAGTTCCAGCCCACTTTGACCAACTTTGTGACTTAGAAAGAGCCTGTCTCAAAATAAAAAAATAAAAAATGGCTGGGGATGTAGCTCAGTGTGAAGGCCCTGGTTTCAATCCCCAGGGCTACAATCAATCAGTGAATCAATCAATCAATCAAGGATGGTTAGTCTCACAGCAGAGCAGAAGACGCACTGGCTCTATCTGTACCTCCCCAGGACTTGACCAGGGCAACAGCCTTCCTCACAGGCACCTCAGATGAAAAGCACAGTGTTAATATAGGCCAGTACCCTTTTCCCCATGCAGAGACTCCGCTCAGCTGGGTGGTACGTGTGTGTGCGTGTACATGTGCATATACACACGTGAATGGATTTGCCCTCTCAGAACACACAGTACTTACACATGCACGGACCTGTGTGTGTTTACCCTTTTCTAGATCCTCTATTTGCTCTGAATACTTGGCCTCCTGCTTTTCAAACTTTTGATTTTCTTTCAAGCACTAGGCATAGTAGCTAAGTTAATTTGAAACGCAGAACCTAAAACCAAAAAACCTAGTCTCTGACAAGAAACCAGTGGCCTTTCTCCTGAAAATCTGGCTGTACCTCATTCCCACAGGGAGAACTGGAACTGGGTCTTTATTGGCAGAGAAAGTTCCAGGGTATGGAGGAAGTTAGGGTGCTATCTCTCTCCTGGCAGACAGGATAAAGGCAAATAATAATACACATTTGTAATTACATAGCTTCTTCAGCAGGGGTTCAAACTGTTTTACATTCCTTACCTGATTGCTGTTTACAATATTTGGGAGCTTATGTAAGAGGTGAGCAATGTGTACTGATCTGAGGTGAAAAAGCTTGGGGCTCAGAAAGCTAAGGTGCTCTTTATACTCCAAAGCTGTATGTTTTAAAATGGGGTCTGCAAAATCTGGAGTCCAAGAAAAACTTCCAGGGTAACCATGAACAGTATCTGTAAGAATAATTCATTTTCTGTTCATTTTGCTGCTAATGTAAAAGAATAATCGTGTAGGTACCCATGGCTGACTGCCCTACAATTGCATACTGACATAAAGTTTCAAGGTATATGTTTGTGTTTGTGTTTGTGTTGTGTTTATAAGCCTGACAGAAGTAACAGCATTTACCTTTTAGTCTTCTAGTTCTCAAACTGGGGTGAATGGGTATATTTTTAGGCTAATTCTATTCTCTGGCTTTTGGGAGACTCACTCTGTGACTCACGGCATTGCTGTAGCATCTGCCATTTGGTGTGGCTAAACCTAAGGCACGTTTCCAGAAGAAATGGAAGGGCTGCAATAGGGTGGCTTCTGTGGGCACCAAGGCCAAAAGACGGTGGTGAGGGAGGATGTGATCTGGTCTGGGCTGACCTCTGAGGAGGTCAGATGGGGGTGGGGGCGTCCTGGGCAGGGGTGATGCTCCTGAACAGGTGAGCTTTGCATGGGCCAACAGGGAGCTAACCATCAAGTGCAGAGGCTGTGACATCCAGATGGGGGCAGGGCCCCAGCAGCATAGGCAAAGCGAGCTGTGGTTCCAGCAAAACTCAGTAAATCAGGAAACCAAGGCAGAGATTCAGTGCTATTACTGAGTCAGTCAGGAGCAGCTGCAGAATACAGGGAACACGGGGGACGCCCACCCCTGGCATAGTGATACCAGCTGTAAGGTAGCTCAGGGGCTCTCTGTGAGAGGCCCTTTCCCCTGGCTAACTTCTGCTCACTTTTTGGTTATCAGGGTAAGAGTCAGTTCCTCTGGGGAGCCTTCCCTGACCTCCAGACTAGATTAACTTCTCAGCCAAACACCTGTGCCACTTTCCTTTGTGACCCTTCTTCCGCTGGGGATTAGTGGCTTAAGGCTCGTTTTCACAACTGGACCGTCAGCTCCATGAAGGCAGCGGTGGTGCCTATCTTATTCACTGTAGTAGCACAGTGCTGGTAAGTAACAGGGCTGAGTAAATATTTGCTGATGAAATGGAAATAGGAATTGTCTGTCATTCTGGCTTGGTGGACCCTTGGCGGTACCTCTGGTACGGCATCTGAGTTGGACATCAGTAGGCCCAAAGCTGAGAGACACCCATCTGCAAAATATTCTTTCATGTTATTCCACTGGCTGAGCCACATGCCAGCGGCCTGACTGGGGGGTGATCCCACATAATTCTCTGGGTCTGATTGTCCAAACAAGGATGCTCTTCTCCCACCCTTATATGGACTCCACTCCAAGCTGTGAGCTCCATCATGACAGAAAACATGGGGCCATTCTGAGAGCTTCATAAGCATCAGGTACTTTTGCTTTTAGAAATTATATCCCATATAGAAATTTTAAATTTCTCTAATTCACAAAAAAAATAACATATGGAACAATGTGGGAGTCCGATTTAGATACAGCTGGCTAGCTGGAGTCATACTCCATTTTTTTACACACGTAATTCAACATTTATCGATTTTGATTTTATAGGTTCATATATATAGTTTTCCAAGTCTCAAAAAATTTTATAGGCCCATGAAAAGCTCATGCACCCAGTTATTAAATAAGGTAGTCCTAGGATAATGATCTCAGAGAGAGGAGACCCTTTAGGCCAAGATTCCGTAGCTTGAACCCCAAACAAGCTCCCAGTTATCTACTGATGGGAGCCAAACTTTCTCATGAGACTCTGACACATCTATTCAAAGTACAGCACTTGGCATCCTTCCTATGGATTCTGTAGGCAGAAGACAGGAACAGCATCCTGCCACCAGAGTTAGGGGCTGTGTCTATGTGGGGGTGCTGGACACCGGTTCCTAAATATGGCGTTTGGAATGTGAAGCCATCCAGCCAAGCTGGTGGTGCACGCTGACCACAGTGACGAAACTTGGAGAATCTGGGAGAGAGAAAATAGGGAGAATACAGTAAAGAGGTGGGAAGAAAGAAGAGCTAACTTAATAGTACAAGCAGTCTTTCATTCTTACATCTGGTAATGTGAGTAATGTAGTTGAGGTCGGTATGCAATGTAACAACCACTGTTGATTTGTATTATTTTGTCTTGAGACCCTGTATCACTTTGAATGTTCTTGCTTTGTTTTGTGTGTGTTCATGATACTGGTAGGCTGCTACTGTTCTATTTTTTTGTTTGTTTGTTTCTCATCTCCTACTCTCTTTAAAATTAAAAAAAGAATAGTACAACTACTGAATTACATTAAGAAAAATTGTGTAAAGTTTAATTTTAAAATAATAGATGGAACAGATAATTTTAGAGTTAAAAGTGATGAGTTTAATTACAAAATATGCCAAACCTTATAAGAAACTCTACAGAAAAGTAGTTCATGTGGTTCATGTGTACAGATGGAAATATGTGCAGTTACCTTGCAAATATGATAATGTGGACATAAAACACAAAGCCATAATTCTGGGGCAACTGGACAAGGAGACAGGACCTGTGGGAGTCTAGGAAGACACCACAGCGATGATGATTTCTTCACTGGCTCTTGACGGATGGGAGGACTTTTTCCTAGGTAATAAAAGGAGGAGACGAAGTCCTAGGAAATGAGCAAAGCTACAAAAATAAAGTGGCTAACTTTCCCTGGGTGCTCTCTATGTGCCAGGTTCAGCCCTAAGCACTTCACAGTGAGTAATTCTCCTCATAACAGTCTTACGGTAAGAATGTCATTGCACTTGTGGCTGAGGAACTAGAGACATGGAAAATTAACTGCCCGGTCAGGCTCCAGAGCCCTGATCCTAACCACTTCAAACCTGACCCATGCAGGTGTGAGAGGTGGGTAAGGGAAAGGTAGAGAAGGAGTCAGGTGGGCTGGATATAGCTCATTGGCTGGAGTCAGAGAACTGGATGATGAGACTGAAAACAAAAATTGGACCAGAGTGTGAAGATTCTTAAATGCTATGCTAGGATTTTGTCTTATAGTCAAACTATGGTCTACGGATCATCTGCATCAAAATCATCTTGAGCTTGTTAAAATGCAAATTCCTGGGCTTTGCCCAGATCCACTGTATCAGAAGCGGTAGGATGGAGCCTTTTGATCTGAATTTTAAAATCTTTTCCTAAAATCTTTCTATCTTCTATAGACTCAAATTTACGCACAATTGCTATAGGTCCTGTAGACATGTGCCCACTTTTAAGTCGGGGGTATTGTGATCTGAGTTGCCTTTCAGAAAGTAAACTTTCGAGCAATGTATGAGTTGCAGAGAGAAAAGCTCTAAAGATCAATCCAGAGAGAAAAGCTCTAAAGGTCAACCCAGAGCCTTCCACTATATGCAGTGATGGTGAGAGTCTGGGCTGGAGAAGTAGCAGTTGTATAGGTTGAATACTGTCCCTCAAGAATCTGTGTCATCCAGAACCTCAGTATGTGTTTTTATTTGGAAAACTACTATAGGGGTCTTCGCAGATGTAATTAGTTAAGATGAGTTGATACAGAAGTAGGGTGAGACAAAAGTCCAATACTGATATAATGTAAGTAAGAGGAGAGGGAGATTCCAACATACACAGAAAAGGGAGACACAGGGAAGAACCCATGTTAGACAGCTGCAAACCAAGGAATGTCACAGATTGCCTATAACCACCAGAAGCTAGGGGTGAGGCGTGCGAGAGTTTTTCTCTCAGAGCTTCCAGATGGAACCAACCCTGTTAATATCTTGATTTTGGGTTTTTGCCTCCTGAACTGTAAGGATAAATGGTGTGGATGTGGTTTGTCCCCCAAAGGTCCATGTGCTGGAGGCCAGATCCTCAAGTGTGGTGGTAGGACCTTCAAGAGATGTGGCTTTCGGTGAACTGTTTAGGTCCTTGGAGGTGGTGCCCTCAGAATGGACTGCCTGTCTCCTGCAGTGAATTCTTGCAAAGATGACTGTCATGAAAGTCTGAGGCTGATCGCAGTCTCTCTGGCTTTTTGACTGGCTATATGACCTCTCCTGTCATGATACGATCTGCCATTAGGCCAAACCAAGGGGGCCACCTGACCCTGGACTTTTAGCCTCCCAAACTGTAGCTAAGTAGGCCTCTTTAAAGTTATCCACCCTCAAGTTCATTACAGTAACAACAAAATGGACTAACATAAGAAATTTTTATTTATTTAAGCCATTCAGACACTCAGTTTGTGTTATGGCAGCCCCAGGAAATTAATACAGTGATACTGACAGGAATTTCAGTGGCAAAATGATAGAGATTTAGGGATCACTGGAGAGACAGTAGGTTATGAACAATTATTTAGAAGATTTTCTTTGGGTGGCCAACCATGAAGTTGTGTAGTAACAGAATATGGATTTAGATCTAGAAGATTAGATGTTAATTCAAGCTTTGATATCTACTAATAGCAACACAATGATACCATTTCTCATCTGCAAAATAGGGACAATATTAGCTATGTCGTAGTAGTGTTAAAAGGATTATCTGACATACTATAAAGAAATGTGTCTGAGGTCAGAGTGCTTGTGCATGTTTGTAACCCCAGCACTGGGAGGCTGAGGCAGGAGGATTACAAATTTGAGCTCAGCCTGGGCAAATTATAAATTCAGCAAAATTTTGTTTCAAAAGAAAAAAATGGGCAGAAGTTGCAGCTTAGCGGGAAGGCACTGGGTTCAATCCCTAGTACCGTCAAAAAAATATATAATGTGCCTATTTCTGACACTCAATATTTTTCATGCTCATTTCTAGAAATGAAAATTAAAATTGAAATTTAATGGAGAAGAACTTGTCTAATGGATATCCTTAAATCACAATCACAAACTTAACCCACGCTGAGCCCACCTTGCAGGCTAGTAATGGAGTAAACTTGTGCCCAGCCCTCCTCTGGCCGCGGGTCTCAGTGCCAAGGATGAGCTGAGCTGGGAAGGAATGCACTGAGGCCGAGCAGAGCTGGCTGCAGGTCAGAGACGAGTCTCTGCCTGGCACCGGCATCTTCCACTGCAGTCAACAGCTTCTCCAACAGCGTGTCTGGGAAGTCCTTCACCAGAGGCCTGGGCAAGCATGTGTGGATCAGCAGCCAAGTCCAGAAAATCTAGCTGGAAGACACTGGTGAAGAAAGCCTTGGGTCTGGAGTGGTTACAGTTGTGGAGAAGCTAGTGCTGAGTCGAGGGAGGTGAGGCAGAGGGTGGTAGGGGGCACCAAGGTTAGAACCGAGGGTACCAGATGAAAGGCAGAATTTCCAGTTAAATTTGAATTTTAGATAAACAATGAATAATGTTTTAGTATAAGTATGTCCTTTGCAGTACTTATACAGTGGTACCTGGGTGCATAAACTTGATTTGTTCTATGATTTTGGAAAAGATGGCCACATTTCTGTGTGTGTGGTTCTGTTTGTTACCCAGAGCAGACTTTGCAAACAAAACCAAAACCACCAAACTCTTCTGTTTGCAAATCAAATTGTTTGCATACAAAAGCGTTCCTGAACCAAGGTACCACTATGCTAAAAATGACCCTTTTTATGCGAAATTGAAATTTAACTGGTGTCCTGTATTTTTAATTGCTAAATCTGGCAACATTAGTTAGGATCCTTCAAGTCACCAAAGGTTAATCTTAGAGCCAGGGCCAGAGAAAGAAGCAATGGGAGAAGTTGAAGGAGGAAGGCTTCTCCTCAGTTCTCTGGTTTCCCTGACCCTACCAAGGCAACTCATGGGCCTAGACCTGGCTCTGCTGCCAAACTCCTAGAATTCCAACCTTGACTTGCCTCACAGATATTGATCATCTTTCTTCCTCTGTGGCGTGTGCGCTAAGCTCCCTGACGCTTGTTCCTGGGTTTCTAGCTGTACGATTGGGAGATGAACTTCCAACCCCGGGGAACTGGTCCTGTTCAGTGGCACAGTTCCGTGTGAACCTGAAGTGATCCTGCTTTAGTTAGAAGGACACAATCAGAAGCACAGAGGACCCTGGGAGACAGAAAACACAGTGCACTGAAGGATGGGAGGGAGGGAATTGGGGTTGCGTTTAGTAATTGGAAACAGTTCAGCATTAGTGAGTAGAGCACCTAGTCAGTGATGGTGAATGTTTTAGAGCTTTTAGAGACTTAAAACAACCTGCTACCACACGTGTACCATGGGTTCGCCACCACTGACCTAGATATTCATATCTCCCAGATTTGAGGTCCTATGGAGCTTTATAAGCCCTGTAATGACCAATTAAAATCTTAATGCATTGATCTCTTAGTGCAGTAATTTAATATTCTAAGCCAAAAAGTCTAAAAAATGTATACAGTGTATCTTTGATCCAGTTAATTTTGCCTTTAGACATGTAGCCTCTTAAAGCCAAGGCATTTAAAATATGTTATGTACATGTACCAACTCTCCATGATTAATGTAATAACTATGAACTGCAGACATGTACCAAACAACAGCCACAACGCAGAGTCAGCTTCATGGGCATATGCTTGTGCAGGGCCCTGCCCTCAGGTCCTGCGCTTGCTTTAATGCTCTACTATTGTCATCTTGCAGTTCTAACTTTTGAATGAGGGGCCCTGCACTCTCATTGTGCACTGGCTGTGCAAATTATGCACTCTGCCCTGCCCTGAGGGGGTGGAATCAGCCTAAACAGCAAGCACAGCACATGGAAGAAGAGCTTTGAAAGGTCAGCCTTAAAAACCCTAAGTCTGTGATGCAGTGACAGAGTCACAACTAGGAGGTATTTTCATTGGTGTGATAAGCCAAGTCAAATCTGGCAGGGATCTCGTCACCTGGAAGGCTGTTCATCATTCAACCAGTGCTGCCAACAGCCACCAGGTGAGTATGCCGGACCTGGGATAGTCAGCACATCCATAAAGTCCTTCTTGCCCACAGACAGCACTAAGCAGCACAAACCCAAGGAGTGTGCTGTGGGCAAGGAGCTTTCCAGTGACACCCACAAGTTGGGTGAAATAATTTTAATCCCATAGAAAGCAGCCTAGGGGCTGGGGATTTAGCTCAGCGGCAAAGCGCCTGCCTGGCAAGCGCAAGGTCGTGAGTTCGGTTCCCGGTACTGGAGAAAAACCAAAAAAAAAAAAGAAAAAAAAAAAGAAAAAGAAGATGCCTAGAGCCTGCAGGCCTGGTGGTGCACGCCTGTCATCCCAGCCCCGGGGAGGCTGAGGCAGGAGAA
>NW_004955423.1:842061-926360 GCF_000276665.1 Chinchilla lanigera | reverse complement strand
ACTGGAGAAAAACCAAAAAAAAAAAAAAAAAGAAAGAAAGCAGCCTAAATCCTCAGCCAGAGTCCCCCACCCCACCCCACCCACCCCTACCTCCCATCAGCCTATTGGGTGGGCCTAGGAGTTCTAGAAAGGTGCAGGGGACCTCAGACAGGAAGGGGCCCTTGGACTTATTTGCCATGCTCATGCACGCTCTTTTTTCTTTTGTCTTCCTGCTTGGTCTCCCCTCACCCCACACCCTGCTAGCTCCCAAAATCCTGATGCATCTGGATTCCCACAGAATCAGTTGCTCAGTGGAGCAGAGGTCAGGGAGGGGACGGCCTTTCCCATCCTTTTTGTTCTAGTCCAGTGGCCCAGCCTAATATCTCTGCTCTCTTAGGTGACAGGCATTAGGGACTGGCTGCCAAGTTGAGAAGCTGATGGGAAACTCAGTGGGGCAGGCTTTTTGTTTATTTCTCATAGGAAGTTAGGAATTACCCAAGAGCACTAGCTGTGTTTCCAGCTGACAGCCTTGTCCCCCTGCTGACTTCTACATCCTCTGTCACTGGCTTTATTGATAACAGCTGTGGAAGACCAGGGTTGGAGCTTGGCCTGCTGCCTGCTTGTCTCTGCTCTATAGTTCTTGCTTGGCTGACACCAAATGCCCAGCACCTAAATCTGCCAGGTGGTTTCAGAAATATCCTCACTGGAGTCAGAGATGTGATTCCATATGTACTTAGGGGCACTTAGGGTACTTAGGAGCAGTTCTAACTGGTAGGGGTTCATAGTTGGGCCCTAATATCCCCGTGACAGCAAGGCCTAGACCAGTGGTGGCCAACCTATGTCATATGTGCCACAGTGGGCTGTTTGTAACACTGGAAGCTCTGAAAGGTTCACCACCACTGGCTGGACTAAGACATCAGTTTTTTAATTTGAAAAGAACATGCTTAATAAAAATAGCTCATGTTATTAATGCCTAATATGTCCCCAGAGACATTACAGTGCAGTATTAAGATTGTGGAGTCAGGTCAGGCTGTCTGGACTTAAACCTTCACTCTGAGAGCTGTGAACTCTGGGACCATGGAGAAACTGCTTAAACTTTGTGCCTGGGTTGTCTCAACAGAATAGTGGGGATTTAAAGAGTGCCCACTTCATAGGTTGTAGTGAGAATTAAATAAATTAATATCCATAAGCACAGCCATACCTAGCACATAGCATGTGCTTAATAACTGGTAGCTATCACATATTTTAAAAAATTTCCTCACAATGGCACCGTAAGGAATTCACACTGACAGATTAAAAATAAATTTCAAGTAGTTAAATACCTTTTCCAACTAACCCCACTGGTGAGTGGCGGAACCCTGGTTTGAATCAGCCCGGCACCTACCCCCGCACCACGATGCCTTGGAGTAGAGAAGAGAATGAAGAAAGGTCTGGGTTGGCCTCTCTAACCAACATCCCCAAGCCCTAAGACGCCCTTCTGAGCTTACCCAGGGAACTGGAGCAGGGGAACTGAGTGGTACAGGGTGTCACAGTGATGACCTCTTTTTGGAAGAGCAGCAATTTGCCAAACAGAAGATTTAAGAGTAGAAAGAAAGTGAGAGACATTATACTTGCTAGATTATGCCTCCTTCTCTAATCCAATGAGCATCTCAGAGGGAAACTTTAGCAAGCAGAGCTGTATCAGGTAACAACCCAAATCTTGCCTTCTGCAGTCTTAGAAGAAAGCAGAAGTCTGTAGTTTAAGGCTTAGAACAAGCAGTGCTCTTGGCTGCTGTGTTTGAGAAGGTGCTAAAGACTTCTAATAATCCAGGTCTTGGCTAAATGTTCCTCACATGGACTGTGATTAATACTCCCAGGGGCTGGGGATATAGCTCAGTGGCATAAGCACCTGGCTGGTGAAAGCAGGGTCCCGAGTTCGATCCCCGGTACCAAAAACCAATACTCCCAGGGACCTGGGTACACGTCTCCTCATCTGCCACATTCCACTTTCTCTAACTGGCTTGAGTACCCCGGTCTGCTTAAAATGGTATTTATACTTGTGACAAGCAGTTTATTATCTGCACAGACTCCACTCTTGTCCTCCCTCTACTTTAATGAAAGAAACTCTTCCCCAAAGTAAATTCATCTAAAAATGATATTCCTAGTACTAAAAATAAAAATCTTTTGTGTTTAAAAACTCTGACAAGACCACATTAAAACTTTACTGAAGGAGATTGTTCTATAAATTGAAACAAGCAGCCTTGTCATATGCCTACTATTCACAAAACAAACAAACAAACAAACAAAGAACAAAACCCACATACAATTTTTCAGAAATGTTACCATACTGAAAAGAACTCCTCTTGCCAAAATGCCACCATAGAAAGAGGGCAATTGAAGAAAGGGCACTGGCCGAATGCTTCTTCCTTCATATTGAACAGACTTGGAAAGAAAATGAATATTCTGCCTACCCCGTAAATCTCTTTTCAAAACACTCCTTATTTTTGTAAAATATAACCTTATTTTAATAATGTTATTAAATCGTATTTGCTGAGTCATAGATTTAGATCCCTTTATATAAGGTTACGATAATCTGACTGGTTTTTGGTATCAGAAAAAAATTTGACAGTAGTGCTAAGATGAAAATAAATCAAGAGATTACTGGGTGGGATAGCAAAAGATCTGTGTTCTTAACACAGATGCTGTATTCATTATTTATTGCTGGGTAATAACCTCAAAACTTGGTGCCAGGAGTAACAGTCGTTTATTTTCTCTTACAGTTTCCATGAGTCAGGGACTTGTGCTGGCTCTCAAGGTCATAGTCACATATCTGCCAGGGACACATCATCTGAGAATAACTGGGACCACAGGCTCTTCTTCCATGGCGGCTTGAGCACTTGGCTGGGAAGTTGGAGTTTACTGCCGACAGGAGGCCTCACTTCCTCCCCATGTGGCTTTTCCATGGACTGTTTGAGTATCCTCAAGGCAGGAGCACTGTCTTTTCCAGGAGTGATCCAAGAGATGGGGTGAAACCCACAGTGCCATTTGTCACCTCTCCCGGCCCTTCCACCATACTCTACTGTTCTCACAGGCTGGCTGTGATTCTGTGTGGGAGGAGGCAAGAGTATCCGGGCAAGAATCACCGGAGGCCACCTTGGAGGCTCGGACACTAACTGGCCCTAGGAAGCCTTTTGCTGTGGTTTGAATATGTCCTTCAAAAGTTTACGTGTTAGAACCTTAATCTCCATTTTACATTAATGGTATTTGTGGTTGGGGCCTTTGGAAGGTATTAGAATTAGACGAGATCATTAAGTAGGGCTGTCATGATGACATTAGCAGGTTTATAAGAAAAGGAAGAGAAAACTAAGCTGGCAGATTTGCTCTTTCTTGCCATATGACACCTTCTGCCATGTCATAATGTAACAAGAAGGTCTGTACCAGATGCCAAGCAGTGCCAGTGCCATGCTCTAAGACTTCCTAGGCCCCAGAACCATGAAAATAAATTTTTACTCTTTATAAATTACCTAGCCTCAGGTACCTTGTTATAAAAACAGAAAATGGACTAAGACACCTTCTGGGATCTCACAATGTGTCAAGCATTTTATTCTTGCTTTTCTGTAACACCCAACTCCATTCATCACCTATTATATTTTTCATCCCACTATATTCTTCTGCTTTCAGTTATAGATGCACAGAAATTTAGAGTCCAACAACACTATAGCGACACTGTACCAATTCTAAATGCGTCTGGAGATACTTTATTAAAATGTTTATGAGTTCTTCCCTCAACCCGACTGTAAGCTCCATGAGAACAGGGATTATGTCTTAGGTATTTTTATATACTCATGGTACCCAGCATGAAGTTTGTAATGCAGAGGTACCCATGAATGCTGGCTGGGGAGTTTTATTCACCTTGGGATGCATCACTGTTGTTCTTTGGCCTTCAGTTTTCTTGTTTGTATTGGACTAGATGATTTTAAGTTACTTGTCATTGTATCAGACAAAGAATGTTTTTTCTTAGTGGAATATGGTAAAATGGCCCAGTAGCACTTTATCACTTCCTAGAAGCATCTCCTTTTGATTTGGGATTCAGGAAATTCTGTGGAAGCAGCTTAAGTAGATCCTCAAAAGACAGTGGTGAAATAAACTGTCATCCAAGGGTTCAGTTTTTTGAGTTGATATCAGTTCAAGAATACCTCCCAGCTGTGTTGTAGAAACAGAGAAGAGGAATGGCAATTCAAGACAAACATTCTTACTTAATTCCCTTCAACTCCCATTGCCAAAACAGCAAACTCAGTTTCCTTATTCTTCAGCAAAAGTTCAAACCACCTTCCCTTTCATGGACCCCTGCTCCAGGCAGTTTTCACCATGACTGTACTCAATATAGGGCTTTGTTTTCTTGATCTCTGGTGATTCTTTTTTTTTTTTTTTTGGTTTTTCTCCAGTACCGGGAACCGAACTCACGACCTTGCGCTTGCCAGGCAGGCGCTTTTGCCGCTGAGCTAAATTCCCAGCCTGTTCTCTGGTGATTCTTTACCTCAATGAGGCTTTACCAAGCAGAATCAAAACCAGTTCTCCCCCAAAATCCCCCAACTGAGCACAAATCCATTTCCAAAGAGCCATCAAATTGAATGTTAACAGATTTGGAAGTCACACTCTTAAGAGACTTCAAATTAAAACTATCAAGATGCATTTAAAATACATGTAAGTATATTATGCCCTGTAGTTTTTCTTTAAACATTTAATGCAATGGGGAATGGGAAATAGATTCTAAGCTAAGTAATAGTGCCTTCTCAGAGTTTTATTTGGTGTATCAAACTATGCTAGAGAGAAAATGGAGCCCAGGAAAAAGAAAGGGCTGGATGTGAACCTTCTAGATCAGTGGGCTAGAAATCTACACAGATCACGATAAAAACCCTACAGAAAATTGGAATAGAAGGTCTTTATCTCAATCTGATAAAAGCCATCTATGATAAGCCAACATCCAATATCATACTAAATGGTCAAAAACTGAAAGCTTTCACTCTAAAATTAGGAACAACACAAGAATGTCCACTGTCACCACTCCTGCTCAATATTGTTTTGGCAACATTAGCCAGAGCAATAAGATAAGAGAAAGAAATAAAAGGAATAAAGGTAGGAAAGGAAGAAGTTAAATTATCTTTATTTTCAGATGACTTGATGCTTTACATAGAAGACCCCAAAAACTCCACCGAAAGACTCCTAGAATTACTAACCAAATTTAGCAGTGTAGCGAAATACATAGTCAACACTCAAAAATCAATAGCATTCCTGTACAAGAGTACCAAACTCACCAAGAGCAAAATTAGGAAAATTATACCTTTCACAGTAGCATCAAGAAAAATGAAATACCTAGAAATCAGTCTAACAAGGAAAGTGAAAAATTTATGCACTGAAAACTACAGTACTCTGAAAAAATCAAAGAGGACATCAGAAAATGGAAAGATATCCCTTGTTCTTAGATAGGCAGAACCAATACAGTGAAAATGGCCATACTTCTAAAATTATTACACAGATTTAATGCACTCTCAATCAAAATGCCAATAGCATACCTCACAGAACTAGACAATGCAATCCTAAAATTCATATGGAACCAGAAAAGACCTAGAATAGCAAAAGCAATTTAGGGCAACAAATGCAAGGCAGGGGGCATCACAATGCCTAATCTGAAGTCCTATTACAAAGCTCCTGTGATTATTTTTTTTAACAATAAAACAGCAGAGTAAAAGAAACAGACCTGAGGATCAGTGGAACAGAAAAGCAGCAGAAACAAATCCAAGCACATTCAGCCACCTTATCTTTGACAAAGGGGTCAAACACCTTCACTGGAAGAAAGATAGCCTCTTTAATAAATGGTGCTGGGAAAACTGGCTTTCCACATGCCGAAGATTAAACCTAGACCATATCTCTCACCATGCACTAAACTAAAATCAAAGTGGATCAAAGATCTAAATATTAAAACAGAAACACTTAATCTGCTGGAAGATAGAATAGGTAAGTCTTGAAGACATAGGTATAGGCAAAGACTTTATGAACAAAACCCCAACCACACAGGAAATACTAGAAGAAAAAGAATCAATAACTGGAATCTCATTATATTAAAAAGTTTTTGCATGGCAAAACAACCCACAGAGTGGGAAAAAATTTTTACCAACTATTCTCAGACAAAGGACTAATATCTAGAATGTATAAAGAACTCAAAAAAAAAAATCAGACCCCAAATTGAAAGACCCAAGCAAAAAATAGATATCTGAAACTTCTCAGATGAAGAAGTACAAAGAGCAAATAAATATACGAAAAAATATATGAAAGAATGTCAAAAAATATGAAAAAAATATCACTGGTCATTTGAGAAATGCAAATTAAAATAACATTGAGATTCCATTTCACTCCAAAATGAATTGCTATCACCAAGGAATCAACCAATAACAAATGCTGGAGGGGCTGTGTGGAAAAAGGAATGCTTCCCCACTGTGGGTGGGAGTATAAATTGGTACAAGTAACATAGAAATCAATGTTGAGATGCCTCACAAAACTAAAACTAGAGATTTGGTTTTGATCTAGCTATTCTTCTTCTTGGTATCTTCTTGAAAGAGTTAAAAGCATCATACCACAGCCATATATGCACACTCATGTTTATAGCAGCACAGTCTGTAATAACTAAATCTTGGAAACAGCCAAATGTCCATCAATAAATTAATGGATATAAGAAAATGTGGTCTTTATATGCAGTGGAATAATACTGTGCCATAAAGAAGGATACACTTGAGACATTTCTAGGTAAATGGATGCACCTTGAGACCGTACTTTTATGTGAAGTAAACATATGCTTAAATGTTACATTGTTTCTCTTATGTAAAAAACTCAAAGGGTAAATAAGGACCAAAATAGGTGATAGATATTGGGAAGTAGGAAGAAATACCTTTCTACTTGGGAAGGGGAACAAGGGAGGAGGGAGTGGGAAAGGAAGGAAGGGAAAAGGAAAAACTAAAAGAGAATAGAAGGGAAAAATAGAAACAAAGCTTTTGTAAATAAGCAGGGGAAGAAAGGTTGGAGAGAGGGGAGGGGAATGGGGAAAAAAAGCATCAAGATATATCATGTACAGGTGCAAATTCCCTCTGATGAATGTGATCATTATGTATATTTAAAGTGTTCAATAAAATTAGTTTTAAAAAAAGAAGTCTACAGAGGCTGCTCCCTCTAAAACAGTCCCAGTTGCTCCATCGGGCTCACATACTGTAGCACATTTGCCACTGTCCTTGAACTCACAGCTTCTGCACTGGGTGCTCCGTAAGATAAATTCATTTAAGCTTATCAGGTAGGCCCTTCCACTGCTCACGATGGGCCTTACGGGGGCTGGGGTGCTGATACAGCTTTTCCTCAAGGCAGTTGTCTAATTCAGCTTAAGCAGGCAGTGTTTTCCCAGGTTAGCTGCTTTGTTTGGAAAATGTTGTAGGACTTCGAGGAGAGTATTAATTCAAACAGGCAAGCCTTTTCTTTCCAAGTTACTCCTATGAGCGCTGACCTCATTATTTGTCTATAACGTGAATAGGTATTTACTTAATGTGCCTCTTTGTGTAAGGATCATATGTTGGGCCATGTGCCTGTCATCTCTCTGTCTACATCACAGTTTCTGTTTCTTAAAAAGGAGATTAAGGCTTAATAGTGCTAATGGTACAACATCATATAAAAAGTTGCTGGGGAAGGTGTGGCATTGTGTAGGGGGGGGGGCAGATAGTGCAGGGAAGAGCCTGATTAGCTTGTGTCCTGAGAGGCAGCAGCCTGGATGCAATAAAAGCCCTCGTCACCTACAGTGTGCATTACAAGCACTCGGGCAGTCACATGTATGATCTCGCGTCACCCTTGTAATGGTCCTGTTCGGCACTATATCTCCACTTTACAGATCAGAAAAGCCAAGGCTCAGAGCATGATGTGGGTCATATCACGTTAGAACTCAGTGGCAAAATCACTTACTCCCAATGCACTTCAACTGGAGGGTCAGCCTAGTTAAGTATGGAGTTGGCAAGCTGCCCGATCAGTCCCAGTCTTCCACGAGCACACGTTCCAGTGGGTTAACAGTTATAAAACTAGACTACCTTAGGGATAGCTGTATTGAGAAGACCATGTTGCCTCTCCCATAGGAGCACTTTATATTAACAACAGTCTGTACAAGAGAGAATCTTGGGCCTTCTTGGATCTCTCAAGTTGTAGCATGCAGGCTTCTCACCTCTAATGCACACACAGAAGCCATAGCACCGCTCCAGGGCAGAGGTAAGCAGGATTTGCAAAAAGGCCCCATGAGAAAGTGAGAAGGACCTGAGGCTTCTCAGCAGGCTCTCTCAGGCACATCCTGTGAAACCTTGTGGACTGACCCAGCAGAAACCCCAATTCTGCCTTCCCTGGTTCATTCCCCAAAACCTCCCTCACTGACATGTTTATTATATATCATGTATAGGTACAAATGCCCTATGATGAATGTGATCGTTATGTAATTCAAAAGTGTTCATTATGTGGGATGTGCAGCCAAGTGCAATGAGTTTCATGTCTTTCCCCCAAGGAAATTCCCCTAAGAAGCAAGCTGCCATGGTGTCAGAAAGAAGCAACAAACTACAAATGAATAAGATTTGCAAAAGTATGTAGTTTCTCTTTCCTCTTCTAAGCCCTCTCTAATTTTACTTTGAACTGGGCCAAAACCTAAAGGCATTTTTTAAAAACTTAATTATCTCCAGGGAAGCATAGTTAGAAATCAGGCATGCACATGTCTAACCTACCCGGCAGGTACACGCTTACTAAATGGCTGGGGTCTCGGGGGTCACAGGTCTTATGAATGACAGCAACTCTACTACAGACAAACAGATCCTTTCAGAAAGCTAGGGATGAAGTCTCCCAGGTGGACCACCATGCAGGGCAGAAGCAAGATCTCCAAGCACCCTGCTACTGCTTTTTAAAAGAAGTGTGCATGGAGGAAAAGAGGGGTGCTGCCAGCTTGCCATCAGAAGAGAGGTGGCAACTCTAAGGAGTTGGGTGCTTTGATGATAGATGATTTCACCTTTGAACAGGTGAACAGAGCCTTTGTCAACACTTTTGTCTGTGAGGGGAGCCAGGTGGCTCATTGCGCAGTGGCTTCTAAAATTGCTTTGCCATAGACTCTTGTGGTTATTACCTTGTGGTTATTACCAAATGTTGGCTTCTTGGGCTGAAATGTTTCATACAGATTCAAGGTAAGTGATTAAGATTTATCTATCTCCTAGCAGCTGCCAAAATAGCTTAGTTGGGAGAGTGATAGACTAAAGATTTCTCTCATTCCCACCCACCCACAATTTTAAAAATTCTAAATAGACTCCCTTCATCTCCAGCACAAACAAATAAACAATCCATAGTCTCTTCTTACTTGATGGGCAGAAGACTGTCCTGGATTCTCCTTCTCTCTCTTCCTCCCTCCCTCCCTCTCTCTCTCTCTCTCTATCTGTCCCTCTCTCTTTCAGGTTTTCATAACTCTTTGGGGGGAAGTACCTTAATGCTTTATCCATTGTTTGTTGGTTTTTCCATCCGAAAGTTAAGGCTTTTAACAAAATTTACTCTTGGGCACATTTCTAAGGGACTGTGATAATATAAGTGAAAGTGTTTATTTAGAATTATTCAGAAGACAGAAGCTTTTATTCACTTATATATAGTATTTGTGGGACTAGAAAGGTTAGTTAGAGGTCTTTGGAGTAATACAGTCTGCTGCAACTTTAAAAAGTAATTCAGGAGTTCTGATACTTTCTTTGTGCTCTACCTGGGGAAAGGTGACTATGGACCAGCTGTGGGTTGTTTTGTAAGTATGTAAACTGGGAGAATGCTGAAGGCATCTATCTATCTTACTGAGTCTCCCAGGTCAGGCACAGAAAGAAATGGGTGGCAGTGGCCACCCACCAACTCCAAAGGAACCTGGGCTAGGTGCTCTTCCTGTCCGGGAGCTGGGAGGGTGCACCAGGCAGAGATGCTGCAAGGTTGTACTCAAGTCAAACCTCAGCCACACTCCCCCTACCACGCAACTACCTCCACCCTTTCCGGATGGCTTTTGCAGTGAACTGCAAACACTAGATGAGAAATTGAGGCTTTGCATGTTCTTAATCCCTAAAAAAAGGAAAGCTTCTTCTTGCATAGTTTCAAATCTTAAAAAGAACACACTAATACCTTTTGCTAACAGAACAGCTTAGTTGGAGCAATAAAAAGGGAGAGGCCATTGCTAAATTTGTTCTCCCTACAGCCTGTGGGCATCCTTAGAGAACACAGGGCTGGCCCAGCACGCACATCTGTAAACAAGGTGCTCCAGGCTCAAAAACCCAAGTCCACACCCTCCCATCATGTGCCACTCCTTGGTTTCGACTTTCTCTCTCTCTCCTTCTTTTCTTTCCCACTTTGCCATCAAATTTCTTGGGAGAGTAACCTATAGTCTGTCACTAACCCAGCTCACACACTTCTGAGGCACTGGCGCCTGCTCTTTCTCTCACTTGCCTTTGAGAGTGCTCTCCCACAGGCCACCGGCTACCTTCAAATCGCCAAATCTAGCGGCTGTTCAGTTTTGCTCAGTACCCTCTACTTTTCTGAATTTCACTTTAGATGCTGGTTCTCCTTTCTTAGTTTTCTTCACTGATCCTTTCCTTTTGCCCCTTGAATATTTTTCTCAGGGTTCTGGTCTTTGTCTTCTTTGTTTTCCTTACTCTTTATATTTGAAATGGACATTTGTCATTCTGCATGGCTGATTAGCCCCTCTTAGCAGCATTCTTCTGTTAGAGGATGGTTTGGATGGGAGAAGCAGAGACGGTCTGGACTGCTACTTTCCAGCTTCTCTTGCAGCGAGGGTACACACATGTGACCTTAGCTCTGGCAATCAGATGCACCCAGAGCCTCCCTTTGAATTGGAGGCCACATTTAAGACAGCATGCGTTGCTGGGCTCCATTCTGGTGAAAATAGATGCTGCTAAGTCCAAAATGGTGTTCAGTGTCCAGGAGCATAAGCTGAGGTGTCCGTGCCCAGCGCCGCTGTGGTTAGCGTGGGGACTACCCTCTGCTTTCCACAGAGGTCCTTCTCTGGTACCTCAGTTCATGAACACTTTTGTCTGTAGACAATTTGGTTGGCAAACAGAAGCATTTGCAAAATTTTGTTTTTGTTTGTAAACTGTGTCTCAGGTGACTAAGAAAACCGTGGTCCTCTTTCCCATGCAAATACAAATATGGCTGCTTTTTCCAAAATCATAGAACCAATTAAGTTTGCGAACCGAGGTACCCACCAGATTCCCACTCTGGAGAAACAACATCACATCACCATATTTGTAGACTTCAGTGCTATCTTAACACCACCTGGTTGACCAAAGCTCCTGAGTATCTCCTGACTCTGTTTCATTCTCATCCCCCAGCACCACTGTGTTGGTTCAGGTCTCATTAGCACTCACCTGTGCTGCTGAAACAGCCTCTTAAGGGATTCCCCTGCTGCCTGTCTTTCCTTCCAGTCTAAATTGCACTGCTGCCAACATTGTCTTTCCCAGATGTAAACTGTACCTTGTTTAAGTCTCTGTTTAATGCCTTTCAGCACCTCTTCATCGATTTCAGAATAAAGTCTGAATCCTTTAGCACCACACTCAGATACAGTCTCCCGTCACTACTCCAAGTATGCCATGCTCCAGGCATACCCAACTGCTTGTGTCTCCTGCACATGCCACACTGATTTACACCCCTCAGCTGTTCACTGTGTTTCTGGAGATCCCTGCCTCACCCACCTGCCAGCAGTAATGACTCATCAAGTGCCTCTGGTCTCAACTGAGAGCCAAGCCTGGTGGCCCTCTCTTTATGGGGGGGGGGGGGAACGCCTGCTTCCCTGCGCCCCATGTACAATGTCCCCAGAATAGACAGAACCCTGCATCCTCACTTCCTGCGTCCTTCCCTAACATATTTATTTACCCAAACTATATTTTTGGAATGCCTGCTTAATGTTAGGCACTGTGCTAGGTGCTGGGATTGAGCAGTAGTAGTCACTGCTTGGCTTTATAGGGTAAGAGCCAGCTGACAGCCTACAGTCTGGGGCCAGCCTACTTCTCTGGGGTTCTGCACTGTCTTCTGAACTCCACTCCAGTTCCCAGGTCCCCAGTACCCCACTGACTAGGTGCTGTCTCGTTTATTCCCCTCACAGACAGTGGCATCCTCATTGCTGTATCCTTTCCTCTACCTGGCTTGATCTCCTTGATCTGTAATCTTGCCCATCCATCCCCAAGAATTATTGCTTTCTAGAAACTCTTGGCCCTATGCCTGATTCCATCCCATAGATCCAATGCCTTGATTATTAATATCACTCTAGGCTTGACTAGAGTTGACCATACTGTGATGTTGAAATTTTAATTTCTGGCTGTTCATCAGAGGGAAAAAGTTCCTTTGATCACCATCCTTCTCAGCCTCCAGTCCATAAACCGCTGTTCACCTTTTCCTCTTCCCATTTGGGTCACTGCCTGTGCTGCTATTTATGCTACTTCCCTCTTCCCCCATGACTTTCCATGCCTGGCAAATGTTTACTCTTCCTTCAGACTGTTTAAAGATCCCCTCCTCTGGAAAGTTCCCACCCCTCTCCTGCTTTCCCACACATCACCTATGGGTTGTACATTTACTCAGTTCTGTATATCTTCGTTAGTGCATCTTTAGTAGCACTTTTCCAGTTCTCCTATAATTGTGTATAAATCACTTTTTCATCACTATAATAAAATACCAGACACAGGCTGGTTATAAAGAAGAAAAGGTTTATTTAGCTCCGTTTTGGAGGCTGAAAGTCCAAAAGACATAGCAAAGGCTCTATGGTGGAGGAGCCCATTGGGTGCCTCACTTCATGGCACAGACAGTGGGAGCACGAGTAGGAGTGAGATTACATTTCAGACAGGGACACAGGGAAAGACCTTGGGCCCACAGTCCCTTTCCAGGGCACACTTCGATCAACTCCACAACCTCCCACAGGGTGCCATGTCTTACAGGTTCTACCACCTCCCAGTGGTGCTGCCCTGAGGAACAAGATTTTAACACATGAACCTTTGGGGGGACACAGACTACATCCAAACCACAGCGTTCTGTCTTTTCCACTTGAGCGTAAACTCCATGAGGCTGGGTCTGTGTCTTAAAGTGTCACTGTATTCCTTATGTCTGGTCTAGTATGTGGCAGACAGAAGAAAATAACATAAAAATAAAATGAGAAAACCTAAATCTCACTTGGAACTCACATCCCTAAAACTGGATCGCCTCTCCAACTTTCCCACTTCTATTAATGGCAGACATGTATTTATTTATTCAAGGAACGAGATGAACAAGTGACAATGTTAGCCTTTTAATACTAGATTCTAAACATATCTTCCTTCTATGCCCCTTCTTCCTTTCAGTTGTGTGCTTGAAAATGTTTAATAATTGGCTATCTGGGAGAAATGTCCCGTTTTGTAGTGTTTACTTTTACTATGGCTGATTTTGAGCCGCCAACATAATTTTACTGACTGTGGAATTAGAAGAGATAAACACAATTGACTTGAGAACCAACAGGAGTGCACCACTGCCTTCCCTCTCATTAATCAGCAGCAAGGCCAGTGAATCCTCCCTTAATTCTCTTTGACATGCAACTCTCCTGCGCTTAATGCCTGACTACATCTGCTCTTCCTTCCACACTGTACCTTTTCTCCAGAGGAATCTATCTTTCCAATGTTGTGGTTTTTCACGGTCTTAGTTATCTGTGGCTGCTGTAACAAACTGTCATGAACTTGGCGGCCTAAAACAACACGAATGTATTCTCTTACCCTCTGGAGAAGAGAAACCTGAAATCAGTTTTACTGGTTTGGCTGCCCTTTGGCTCTTTAGTGACTGCTGACATTTCTGGTGATGTGGCCACATCACTCTAATCTCTGTCCCCTGGTCACGCTATCTTCCCTTTCTCTGTGGGTGTCAAACCTCCCTGTGCCTTTCATGAGACACTCATGATTGCATATAGGCTATGCCCAGAAAATCCAGGATAATATCCTCAGCTCATAATCCTTAATTGCATCTGCAAGGACCCCTTTTCCAATAAAGTAACATTAATAGGTTCTAGGGAGCCATTTTTCACCTACCACATTTATTATTTAAAGAATGCTTTGTCCTTTCCCATGAGTGGCGGCCACAAATGCTGACCCAGCCAGAACGGAGAAACAACCACATCTTTAGCGCTCATCAGGGCCTAGCGCATGGCAGCTATCCTGTTCCTGCCTGGCCTTTTATGGTCTGTACTTCAGACCCTGAAGCTGTCCCTCAGCTTGACTGGCCTTGTACAGTTTGTTTGGTTTACCTCTGATGCTCTTTCAGCCATTAATAATTCTAATTTCCTGATGACAATCTTTTGACTCATAGTAAACAACAGGTTTGTTTTCCAAAGAAAAACAAACATGGTGCTACTTTGATGGTTAAATATCTCGCTGGATTTTAATTTGAAAGTTTGCTGTGCACTAAGCTAATGTGTCCGTGTGTGTGCGCGGGAGGTGGGGAAGGGAGGGCATGGCTGACTCAGAACAGATCTGAGGGTTATGAGCCTGGTCAGGCTGTCTCCCAGCATGTTGCCTTATTTATTTAAGGAACAAACATGACAATAAATGTGGAATATTTTACATTTCATAAATGCAGGACATAAACATTATTTTTCTGTGAACCAATTCTCCTTTTGTTTCTATTGCCTGAAACAAACACCCCTGCCCCAGTGACTGTAGATCATTGGTAATGTTATGTCAGGGACATGCTGTATCTCCTTGGGAGCTAGTTATAATGATCACACAGGATGTTCATTCATAAGTATTTATGCACCTACAAGCACATCTCTACTCTTAAATGTAGAAAAATTAGGAAATAGAGGAATACAAAGAACCTAACATGGACTAACCTAGGAAGATATAATCACTATTGGCAGGTTGGTGTGACTGTGGCATAAATAAAGCTTTGACGACCATCACTGTGCAAATTGCTTTTCCATATTTAAGGTTCTTTCTATATCCACAAATTCCTATAACAACTAAGTCCAACTTAATACATTTTTAAAAATTTAATGTCATTTTAGTTACAAAGGTTATGTCCTATTTTCTGCCCAGCAATCAAGATCTATTCTAATCAGCCCAGCTCCATCTGTTCAACCATTCTTTATTTTATTTCCCAAAGAGAAACATCTGCTACAGCCAGGCTGATTACCTACTACTTCCTACATGTGTGAGTGGGTTCTTTAGCTCTGGTCTAGCTCCTCAGGGTTCTCAAATGCCTGCTCTTCTGAGATTATCAACTCTTTTCCTCTCCTTGAAGACCCAGTTCAAGTCTCCTCTTGGGAAAAAGCCCTCAAAAAGACTCCCATATTGGGGCTCAGTGTCATGTAGGGAAAAGATTATCTGACCTGGAGTCAGAGAGTCTCATGAGATCCTAAGATAAAAGTCACTTATTCTCTTTGGACTTCTATTTCCTCATTTACAAAACAGGAATTATGAGCCTGGCTCAGGCTGTCTCCAAGGATGTTGTCTTACTTCTATAAGGAGCAGATATGACAATAAATGTGAAATATTTTAAGTTTCATAAATGCAGGGCATGAATATTATTTTTCTATGAACCTATTTTCCTTTTGTTTCTATTGCCTGTGCTGCATAACTAATAGCACTTGATATACTGACCTATCAATTTTCCAACAGTGTCACACAGCTTGGAGCTATATTCTTGCTTGATATAATGTTACTTACTGTGTGTGAACCTAGCTTGTTCGCTGTGGTCTGTGTGTATGTATTAGTCCTCAGTTAGGGATTAGGTAGGGGTACGAGGTATGAGGAGTGTGAGGGGATGGAAACTGTCTTATGCTTTTTAAAAAATCTCCCACAACATTCAGCATGTGCTGGACACAGTGAAGTTACTGAACCAATATCTTAGTGAGTGCATGTAGCCTCACTCCTGAGCCAGTATAATTCCTGTTTTAAAACGCTGAACCTGTCATTAAGTTTAAAATTACAAAATTATTTGGAGTAATTACAGGGCATTATATATGTTTCAAAGATATTTTACTGGGACATTGAACAAATTAAACAAAATAAAAATATGTATGTGTGTATATGTATGTGTGTGTGTGGTAATTTTGCACTAATCTTTTACATGGTTTTCAGAATTATTACAGAACAATATACTCAGTTTTAAGTTTTGGTCAATTTTTCTTCAAAGTTCTTATTACCCCTCTCCATCAATGTTTTTTAAAATACAAATCATAAACAAGGTAAAAGGAAGCTAATTCTGTTAATATAATTTTCAAAGTGGACATTTCAAAGGATGGAAAGCCAGTCATTTCTAAAATCATACTAACAGTTATCAGGAAGCTATGTGATAAAAGCTGGGCCAACTTTAAGAAGATCCAAATTGTAGAAACCCAAATTAGCAAAACTGAAATTAGGAACTAAATTTTCAAAGGAGATTTTCTTACTAGGAAATTTCTCATCCTCACATCACCTCCATATCAATTTAAAATTACATGTTTAGTACAATAATGATAAGAAAGGGAAAGAAATTGCTCAAAGGAAGGAACAACTGGGATGAGGGAAAGAAGAAAAAAGAAAGAAGAATGGCAAAAATATATCTATATATCTATATATAGATATATAGATATATATATGTATATAGAAGAATAGCTGGGATAACTGTATTGCTGATGTCTGATGGTATATTGAAAAGAACAGTTAATGCTTAAAATTTTTTATATTCCAACCAATTTTGCGTGCTTATATCTGGTAATCTGAGCAACTGATTTGAAGACAACAATATGCAATGGAACAACCATGGTGAATTCCTACCACCATGTCTAGTGAAACTCTATCTCTAATGTTTTATTTAATAATTATTGTTTTATTCTCTTTAATGGTTTGAACAATCTTCCATTCTTACATCTGGTAATCTGAGCAACGTAATTGAAGATAATAATATGTAATACAACAACCACTGTTAATTCCTATCATTTTGTTTTGAAACCCTGTATCACTTTTGATGTTCTTGCTTTGTTTTGTTTATGTCTGTGATGTTGGTACATTGCTGTTGTTCTTTTGTTTTTTACTACTCTCTTTAAAATAAAAAAATTAAATTAAATTGCATGTTTAATTTTAAGTATTTTATTTCTACTCCTCAAATGAAGAACACAAGTAAAGCACACAGAACTTGAATAAATTTAGTAATCTTACCCTTACAAGTCTCCATTCTTGGTACTTACTTGCTTAGTAGGTAATTTGCTTAAAGATGACCTTGACCTTTTCATTTTTCTTGCTTTGGCTGAAATGTTTCAATTTAAAGATGTGTGATAAATGGAGTTTTCCTTACCTTAGCAGAAAGCACCAGAATTGGTCTTTGTGAAAGGAATGTGTACTCCAAATTGAGCAAAGATTATTCTTTAACTCTCCTTTGACATTTGGCATTGGACCAAGGAATCTAAAATTAGCTGCTGCTAGAATGGAGGTGTTAGCTAAGTGGAAGCAATTCAGTTTGCCCCAGAAAGCCACAGAAATTGTTGAAACACTAAGTAGAGTTCTGGTTGAAGTGCTTCCCTCACTTAAAGCCGGATTTCAGAATTGCCTCCTTCTGCAAGAAACTGAAAACCACCACTTTTCAAAGCTGGAAGGGACTAGTCATGGCATCTTCCATAAACTCTTCAGCATGCAGCTCAGGAAATGAAGCAACTCGCCTTTCCGAGCTTTTCTTGCAACTGCAAAGTGGGGTTATATTACCTGTTTTGCCCACCTCTCAAAGATGTGAGGATTAAATAAACAGGCTTTTGGAATTGTATTCTGTACCATAGGCATTATTATTTTCTGTCACCTTTGTGGTTTATTTATTTATTTATTTATTTATTTATGTAATTTCTTTATTTGGTACTGGGAATCAAACTCCTGACCTTGCACATGCCAGGAAGGTGCTGTGCCACTGAGCTGTATTTCTGGCCTTCTACAGTGGTTTTAAAACATGCCTGCAAATTCTTTAGCATTCCTTCCATCCACAAATGCCCTCCTTTTGAATATAGGGAGCTGACCTTAACGTCTCATTTGTAAGCAATAAAATATAGCAAACTTCTGAGGCTAAATCAGAAAAGATGAGTCCGCTTCTAGCTGGTTCTTTGGGGAGAAACCAGGCACCATGTTCGATGTCTTAACTACCTTGAGACCATGTTGTGGAGCAGCCACACGGAGAGGCCACATGTAGGCCCGTGGTTGGCAGTCCCAGCCTCCAAGCCCTTCACAGGCACCAGAAGTGTGAGTAAATTAGCCTTCAGATGATGCTAGGTCCCAAAGCTGAGATACCCAAGGTTTCAAACCTTCGCAGATAATGTATATCACGGAACAGAGATAAACCATCCTTATTCTACTGTTTCTGAATTCCTGACCCACAGAATCTATAAGCATGATGAAATGGTTGAGTGTCTTTGCTGTCACGTGTATGCTATTTGTGATGTAGCAGTGGTGACTGGAACAGTCAGAGTGGATGATGACAGTCACAGCTACTGCAGGAACACCCCCAGACACTGTGCTCACTCCATGCCACACACAGTGGCAAACATTGCATAAATTTATCTTCTTTCATTTTCACCAGAACTCAGTGAGGCAGCCACTGAAGCTGAAGATCGAGGTGCTAATGACTTAAACTTCACAGGGAACCAGCAGCACGGCCAGGCTGGCACCTCCGCTGGTCAGGCTGCACAGCCCACCCTCAGGGCCACGGCCGGGACTGCCAACAGCACATCTGAGCGCCCAGACCAGGTGCCTTCCCTTTATGCCTTCGGTCATTTTGGTTCTCCTAGTGCCTCTCTTTTCCCATTTGCTACCTACAATTCCTTCTTTCAAGAGAGAGGTTTACAGCTCTGAACACTTTGACTTTTTTAATTTATACCTAACACAGAGTTGGCCTGGTATCATCAAAAGTTATCAGACTCTGGTAGCCATTTTGCCATCCTTAAGGATGAAAGAGCCACGCAGCTTTACCTCTGGGGCCCTAGTTTGCTTCATAAGCTTGGTTAAGTCCATCAGATCTACATTTTTTTTCAGCTGCAGGAAAAAGTATCAAGTCACAGAGCAATTCATCCACACATTCTAATCTCAAACATGCCGCATAACCACTTTCCTCTTGGCCTCCAGAACCATAAACACACTTGTGACAAACTATTTGGAAAATTCCCACATCCTGGTATTCTCGGCCAGTGCCTGAGGGATACTAGCCTCCAAACGGCTCCTTCACAGGGGTGTGTGGCTTGGGCTGCCGCCCTGGAAAGGTGTTCCCAGCCTCAGAGGAAAAATCCATGCCAGGTTTGGCTTTGGTATCCATGAATCCCCTGGACCTGCAGGCCCACCCATTGTCCCAGGTAAAAGTTTTGTCTTTGAAGATCACAGGAACAGTGCTTGCAAAGATCTGCTTTGGCCTTTCACATTTACTCCCTGAGGAGTACTACCTGCACATTCAGTTTGACCGTCCTCACCAAGCCCAAACCTCAGGCATTTCCTGGGCGCAAGAGGCCGCCCTCTTCAATGGCAGCATGCAAGAAGCTGGCCACTAACTCTTCTACATAAAACTGTCACCGCCAGGGTGTGAAGGAAACTGGCTCACCCTCAAAGAACTCCTTCCATCCACAATGGAGTTCGTTTCTCATCCTCGGCCATGTGACTGCAGTGCTCCTAAAAGAGTCATGATTCACTAACTAGCATCTGGGCTGGGAATGGTCTCAGAGCTCATCTGTTAGGAGCTAGGAAATTTCTCCTTCCCTGGCTATAGCCACCAATTCAAGGACCAAGGGTCCACCATGTGCCAGGCACTAAAAATTCTAAGATGCGTATGACAAAATCCTGCCTTCACTTGCAGAAAAAACGTTTTCAATTTTTAATCTTGAATTTCAGGTACGGCATCACATGTCAACTGGTTGTGAGTTGTTTCACAAATAATGTATTAAAAGTAACAGCAGTGGATTTAAAATTAAAATAAATTATTGGATTCAAAATGAGTGAAGTAAGAGGGCATTCGTGGTTATGTACACAGTGTCACTACCTATTTGTATTCTGACACATGCTCATGGAGGAAAAGCTAGGGAGAGGGAATCTGAACTGTATTTTTTATAGTTTCCTTTTTAATTTTTATTTTTACTAGTTCATGCTTGCAGTGCGTAATGATGACATTCTCTGTGGGGAGCTGGTGCATGTATCTCACACATCTTCGATCCGAGCTTTATGAGTGTCACTTGTCCTGTCTCAAATGGGAAAGGCTGAGGACTGCTGAGCCCAGCGAGGGAAAGAGACTGGCCTGTCACCCCCAGAGCACACCTCCATATCATTATAAATAAGGAGCTTCTTTCGCCTCTTCGGAGAAGGAACTAATGGCACCAGAATGCCTTTCAAAGAAGAAAAAAAAGTAGTAGGAACTGATGTCTTTTGACTCTGGCAAGCCTCCATTCATCTGCTGGTTTTTTTTTGGAGAAGAACAGTGCACTAGTGATAGCTATGGCAATGTATTTATTACCTTGAGCTACATTCTCGTCCCATCTTACTGATGAATCACGTGACACAGGAACTTAATCTCTTCAATAACAATATTGTTTTTTATTCGTAGAGTGCTTTAAACTTAAAGGGTGTTTCTACATTCAGTGATTTGCATAGGTTCAACTTTAAGGCCCTTTAAAGTAGGTCTTGTCCCCTCTGTAAACAAAGAAATAATACCAGAGAGGACTTGTTCAAAGTTCATAGCAGGTAAGTGATAGGGCTGGGAGGAAAATCCAGGCCCTCTGTTTATAAACTGTGTTTCTTATATTACACACAAGAATGGGAAAGGGAATGGGAATGTTTCACCTGCTTCCTGAGGGTGCGGGACAAAGATGCAGCTACATCTTCGTGCTGGCATCTAAAGGAATGTGGCTACTTTTACACTGGTGGATGGGGTATCTCAACTTTTTTGGGGGGGGGGTACCGGGGATTGAACTCAGGAGCTGTGTTTGCCAGGCAGGCGCTCGTGCCACTGAGCTAAATCCCCAGCCCCTTCTGGATGGGATATTTCAATGGCTCATGAAAGCCTATTTCTTGGTAGTGGAGACACATCAGCCTCTCTCTCTTGGGTCTATCTTCACAACTGCCTAGTGAGGCAGCTCTCCTGCAGTATTTCCTCTGTTTAGATACATGAGACACTACTATTCTAACAGGCGTGCCTGCACACACAAACACACACACACACACACACACACACACACACACACACACAGAGGACTATTCAACTTGGCAGAGGGGAATGCTTCTATCTGGAACCCTAATAAGTAGCCCAAACCAGTGACTTCCTGAGATCCCACAGCTTCTACTCCCTGCTATTAGAATGGCAGAGTAGCCCTTAGCCACTGGGTTGGGTAGGTACTGGGCTAACATTTAGGATCTTTTGCAAGAGGTCTTAAGGATACTTTACAGTGACATAAATCACAGGAAATCTTATAGAGAAGAGTGGTAAAAAGTGGTCCCACAGCTTTGCCCTTGCCCCTAACACATACATCTGGAATCCTACACACCTGGATTAGGCATTAGTTCTGTGACTAAGGTGCTCCACCAGGGAGTCACCTTTGGCAAGTAAGAATGTGATGTCCAGATTGTGACAAGGATCACAGCCCCGTCATTTTTCATTTAAAGCCAAGGACTTTTCGCCCTCCAGTGCAAGTATTTCTCAACCAAAGTGCTTACTGAACATAAAACTGAATGGCCATTTAAAGGATGACTGTAATACTCCCACAGTGAAAGAAATGAATCTTTTGGCTTTGTTAATGCTGCGTCTTGGCTCAGAGTTTCAAGGCTGCATGGAATTCTGCTCTGTACTTGCAAATGTTTGCAGAACTGCTCAGTCAGCCTTCTGGAAAAACATGCCTGCGTCCTACTGTATTCCCCCAGCTTCGGTCTTGTCAGTACAGAGATCACCCTGAGTCTGAACCTAAATGTCAGATCTCCTCCTTCCCCTGAACATAAAGAACAAGATGCAGAGTAATCAGATAACAAATGATGAAATTCTGGTTATTGGTGGGGATGTCATTCCGCTGCTGTAGCACTTAATCTTTCTGGAGAGCTTGCGTCATATCATCTGACCCACATAAGACTTCTCAGAGGTAAAAATGAACCAGACTTTCTTTTCATCATTTTGTAGATGAAAAATATATAAATGTACATATAAAAGTACAGGGTGAAGAAGGACATGTGTTTGTGTATGTGTGTGTAAACACAGGATATCTGCATGTACATGCAGAAGGAAGGAAACATTTAATCATTTAAAATGATCTAAGATAACAACTGACAGGGGCTTTTGAGTCATTTTAAGATTTTGTTTCCTATCTCATTTCAGGGTCATCTGGAATTTCGTTGACTTCAGAGCTCAAATCAAACAGACCGGGAATCCCCACAGGCAGAAGCCAGCTTGCCATTGAAGTTCACCTGCCCTTGGCAAATAAGAGGGAGAAGAATATGTCCCTAGTTATATGGACTTGTGGCTGGTGTCTGTCTTTATCTAGCGCCCCTGACACTTTCAGTGGGTTGTGAACGATCAACAGCACAAACAAAAATGCACAGAACTGATAAATAGAATTAGAGCTATGCATAATCTAAAGAGACAGGGCAAGGATATAGCACAGCAGCACAGCGCCTGTTTGGCAAGTGCAAGGTCCTGAGTTTGATTCCTTGTACCAAAAAAAGAGTGAGGGAGAGGCACAGGGAGAGGCAGAGGGAGAGAGACTGAGTTAAGCTGCTTTTTAGTCCTTGGTAGATGGGTTCCCTGTCTTCTAGAAAACAATGGCTGACCAGAGTCAGCCCAGGGTTGTTCTTGAGGTGTTCACTTTTAGCCCCCTCCTAAGCCACTCTATCTCTGCAACATTACACACTGAGCTAATAATCACCTCAGGGTACTAAGTAGTATAGAGCTCTGCTTTACTTAGAAAACCAGCAGCTGATGCTACAAGTTAGAAATCAGCCCGATGGCTAACCTGGAGGACTGTCCTGCACTTGTACAAGTTATTGTAAACTTCATATTTCATTGTTCCTGCCCCTTTAGACCTATTTGGGTTAGGGCAAAAAACTAGTAAAGCAAATTAATACCTTGTGTTGATTTTTCCAACCTCAGTTGAAATTTTTATAAAGTATATATTTTAAAAACTGTTTTTAAACAGAAACTAAAGGGGCTTTGGTTAGCTTCTTAGAGGTGATACGTCATTTGGAAAGAAGTATATCTGAGCCCATTGTCCCTTCTCCCTAAGGTGCACTCCAGGGAATGCCTAGGTACGGCCTCTGAAAAGGATTAAAATGACTCTTGGCACCAAAAATACTCAGAGAGTCACATGGAATTGATGATCAGTCCTGGGCATCTCCATGGTAGCTGTGTCAAGCACGTGAACAGCCCAGTCCCATCTGTGGAGGTGCCTGAGCTTCTGAAGCTTGCACTCTAGGTTTCTATAGTTGCTTGGGATGGGAGAGGCAGAGGTGCTATGTTGTGCTGGACTGGCCTCTCCAGGGTTGCAAAGCGGCAAGAAAAAACTATTGGCATGTTTTGTGACCTAGATGTGGCTCTAGCTCAGCCCCAGGTGAGAAAGTCATCGTTAGGGTCTGTTCTATACTTAGCATTGCTAAACTGCTAAGAGGAAGACCCTCACTCCCGTCTCCTGTCAGAATTAGGGGGTCGGTTGTTTTCTAAAAGGAGAACAAGATCATGGGGCCCAGGGATAGAGCTGGGCCAGGGAAGCAGTCAGGCCTACCAATGGCCTCCCTGCTCCCACAGAAGAATGCAGTCTGCAGCAGCTCCCCGCAGGTTTTCTCACACCCATGTTTGCATTTGTACCTCACTGCATTTAGCTAGCTGGTGGGTAGCCTACCGGCCTAATTCCCAGGATAGTTGCACATGGAGAGAAGCAATGACTATGAGGTAAGTTGCTGTGGACAACAGGAATAAGAATCTGTCTGCAGCTTGGTCAACTGTCTGATAAACAGCTGACCCTCTCCAGAGAGCGCAGTGACTCCTATACCTCTTTCTCTCTATTCCTTCAAGAGGGAGGAGATGACCTCACAAGGGCTACAGAGAGTAGGGGACATTCTTCTGAGTCCACTCATTCTCCCTGCAGGGTTATCACCAACCTCCCAATCTTCTGGATTTAGGGTCTCCCTTCATGGCTCCTTCCGCGGCCCAACCCCTGGCTTGTACGATGGACATACAAGCCTACAGACTCAGATATTCTGCTCCTGGGGTCTCTGCGAGTCTGCCATGCTAAGAATCTGTCTGGGGAACACCTCTAATGAGGAGCCAGTTTTAGCATGGTCTAAACCTAAGACACTTTCACTAGATTCCCAAAGGTGACTGTAACCTTACTCTGCTTTAGGCTTTGTGGTCTAGGTCATTTTTAAAATATGGAAGACTACTGAGGACCCCAGGAGGAAAATATCTGAGAAACATTCTTGGAAGTTGAGAAATACTGACCAGTCTTAGAGCCATGCTTGGCTATTGGAGCTTACCACACTACTAGCTGAGTCTGGTTTGGTTCCCTCCTATCTGTTCATCTCCTGGGCATCCCTGTCACCTACCTTTATTTTTATTTTTCCATCTCATTTGGAAGGAAGGTGTCTTATTTTTCTCTTGTTGCTGAGACAAAACACCCTACACCCAAAGTTAGAGGAGGAAAGGTTTATTGAACAGTTTGTAGAGGTTTCAGTCCATAACAGGCTGGCTCCAAGGCAGGGTAGCATATGTCAGAGGGGCAACAGCTCACGGTGGCAGAAGATAGCAAAAGCAATGGGGGCGTCATTAACGGAGTCTTTTTCCCCTTTACGCTCTCTCTAGGCTACCGCGATTAGGGAAGTGCCAAACTAGTCAGTGGACTGATGTACTAATCACACACCCTCAATCCCAGCATCACACACTCTAGATTCCGCTACCTCTGAAAAGCCCACCGCCCCCCCGACTGCATAAAGCTTTGGGGGGACATCTAGACACAACGCATAACAGAGGGACAGTGGGTGATGGGTGAGGAGAGGTTGTGAAAGAAAAGAACGGAAAAAAGCCCTCCCTCCACACTTCCCACCCTTCTCAGGCGGAGAGGAGAGCAGGAGGCTATGGGCACGAACTGCGGAAGGTTCCAGGCCTCCATGCCCCAGCCCAGAGCATATCACTCTGCTCTCCAACACTATCATACAGAGTTAGAGACCATCCTAGGCAGTCATTATCCAGAAACTAACCTCACAGCAGCTACATAAGCTGATGCAACCCCCAGCCTGCAGCACAGTCAGCAGGTCCCTGGCAGCAGCGTTTAAAATGTGGCCAAGGGTGAGGTATTGCCCCCTGGTCTGAAAAGGCTTTCGCCACCAACAAAGAACCATTATGATAACAGGAAGGCGCCAAAAGTTAAGCACAGTATAGACAGAACAGATCTCTCTTTCTCTGCCCTTCACAAAAAGAGAAAGAGGTTTTAACCCACCATTGCGTGGCTAATTTCCTAAGCCATGCTGAGCTTAGGGTTCCTCCTCTACTGGGCACCTAGGAGGGGCGGAAGCAGCTCTTGGCTGAAAGGCTGCCTGCTGGGCCACAACTGAGATGGGCCTGGCTGTGTGTCACATGGCCTCTTGTGGGCCCCTGTGGAGACACAAGACCCAGGCTAGAAAGGTCATGGAGTCTCCACTCTCTGCAACACTTAATCACCACAAGGATTTCACATATCTCTGCTGACCCCAAAGTCCTGAGCCAATTAAAGCTCTTATAGAGCTGGGCCGAGAGAACACAGCCAGCCAAGGCCTGCTCGGTGAGGAGGACAAGCACAGCTCAGGCTCATGAGCGCTGACGTGCCAGGCCTGGCTTCCCCATGGGCCCAGCCCTTTGCACTAAGATGGATACCTAACTTCCAGTGGGTGTCACCCTATCACCAAAGGACCTTGTCTTAGGTCAGGTCCAAGTGGGTCTGCTAAAACCTTGGCTGAGATCTGTTCCCTGACCTTGCTATGAGAGTACAAGAGAGTGGCAACTCAGACTACGTTAGAGACAGAGGCACCAGCTCGAGGGGACCCAGCCCTACAGTCGTGTGTGCCCTCAGCTACCCCAGCCATAGCAAATCCCTAAGCTCAGACCCTTTTACAGGTAACCCTAACATTCCTCACCCTATCTTCTTACAGATTCAGCCAAATTCAAAAAAACTTCAGTAACAGTTCACGTTCTTGCTGTCTTTGCTATATGCCCATTATCCAGTTCAGTGTTGACAGTAAAAGCAGGCTGCATGCTATTTTTTCCTCCTCTGGTTTCCTCTTACTGGTACAGCTACACAAGGAGCCACTTGAGGGTATACTGCTTGGGGTCATCAGGCCCACCGAAGAACACTGGCACCCAGCTCCTGGGTGCTGACTTCACGCACGAGTTGGACGCGTGGTCTCTTGCCCAGCTCTGTGCCACACGACGGGAGCAGGGCCTCTGCTCTCAGTCTCTCAGTGCCCTCAGGAAAACAGCTCTGTTTCCTCCAAACTACTTTCCCACAGGGGCTGAAAACAGCACTGAGGGCCAAGCTGAAGACAGATACATTTCACCCCTCCATTGTCCTTTCCTTATTCCTCTTACGGGCAGGTTAACAAACAAGAGATCTTTCCACTTCCTCTGCCAAAAAGCGAAAGCCAGGAATATCAGTCCATGCTAACAAACCCCTAGAAGGGTCACTGGCCCCAGCTCTGCTCCATGCAGCGCCACCCACATGCATGGCAGACAAACTGCCTAGCAAGTCTCCACCTGCCTACCATACAACGGGGCCTAGCAATTCTGCCTGCACTCAGGGGTAGCAGTGGGGACACACACAAGTCAGCGTGCGCAGCAGGAAGATGCAAATGGTAGCACCCTGCTGAGCCCCAGAGCCAGGCAAAAGCAACCGGGTCCATAGAAAAGTCTTGCTGTTTAATGCACTGTACTCCTCTACAAAAACAACAGTCTTTGCCACATATGACATCACTGTCAGGACAAACCAGCATCCCCCACTAGCAGCAGGCTGAGGCAAGGTCTGCTGGCTGAGAACGTCAAACAAACCTTAAAGACCGCTGCCCATCTCCACCTAGGCCCGTGTCCTGCTTGCCACAGAGTTTACTCCCCACAGCCCTGCTCCTCCTAGAGCAGCCCACCCCAGCGCAGCTAAGTCTTTCTCCCGGCAATGCCGGGCCCCAGTACCACTGCTGCCCCACTGTGCCTTGCCTAGCTGAACACTGGCCTCTTACCTATGAGCATTTCCCTGGGGTTCCAGCCTCAGCCTCTCCCCTTCTCAATCCACACCCCCTTCCAGGGGCACTTCTTCTCATGACTTCCACGATGGTGCGTCCCAAATATGGACATCACTGACCCTTTATTCAAATGCCCCACAGGTACCTCTACTCAGCAGCTCTCAGTCTCACTGATCCTCTTTATCCAGACAGCTGCTCCTTCCTCTGTGATCCCAGGCTCTGTGATTGACATTGCATCCAGCCAGCCAGCCAAACCAGAGACATGGGCACGGTCGCAGCCCCTCCCTTCTCCCCTGCCCCCAGCTCATGCACCAGACCCTGTGGAGCACACCTTTCCTTGGCCCCTGCCTCTACTAGGGCTATCATCACTCTTCAACAGAATGATTGCCACAGCCTCTGTCTGGACCCCTCTGCCCCCACCACTGCTTTCCTCACTGGCAGGAGACAGGACTTCCTGCAACAATGATTCCACCACTGAGCCCCTCTCTCCTCAGCACTTGGGGTACTTAGAGTGCTTCCCTCTTACCTTGGCTTTCATACCTGTCCAGACTCCTGCAGTTTGGGAAACCAGCCAGATTCCTTCCTTTCTTCAATTTGGTTTCCAGCTCTCCTGCAGACTCTGACTACACCCTGATTCAATGTCTTCGCAGCCTAAATAAGAAATGTCCCTTTAGTTTGGGTCCAGAGGTATTCTCTAGCCCAGCTGAAGCCCAGGTTTCAGACACAGCCCTCAGGAAAGTGTCTTCCTACCCATAGCACACCTGCGTGTTCGTGTCTCACGGCCACACAGACACTCACATATAAGCGCAGAAGCACTCAGGTTTGGCTGCCTCTGCTCAGAGGCTGGAGAGTCCTGAGCTGGAAGGGACACAGGGGGCTATTCCTAGGGGAAACAATGGTGGGGAGAAGGGGTCAGGGCACGGATCAACAGCCAGCAGGCTGTATCTTCCTCCCTACTCCTAATCAAAGACCAGATGGTTTACCCAAGGCAAGTATTTGCTTTCCCCTGAAATCTCCGGCATACTGTGCAATAACCACGACCCATGGGTACGACCTGAAGTGACATCTTCCCATTAATTAAGTATTTCATATAGCATTTCCACAGAGCCATATACCCCAAATTAGAGTGGTCCGTTTTAACTAATTAACATTTCCTATTGAGACCACACAGATCTCCCTGCCCTTGGTCATTCTGAATCCATCGAACCTGGGAGCCATCTATCATCACCAGGCAGCAGCTTTTACCTTTGAAAAGATTCTGTTGGGGTACGATTGAGAGTGGAAAGCTGCACACATTTAGTGTATACAATTGGATGAAGTTGGAGATACCACCCCTGGAATCATCACTGCCATCTACCAAGGCCATAAACCTCCCAAGTTTCTTCCTGCCTCCTTTATTATAATTTTGTGTGCCTATGTAGTAAGAAAACTTAACACAAGATCTTCCTTCTTAGAAGACTTGGAGTATGATATTCAGTATTTTCAGTTACAGGCTCTATGCTGTAAGTAGTCTCCAGAACTTATTCATCTTGTATAATCAGAACTCTCTACCCTTTGACCACCACCTCACCATTCCCTCTCCCCTCAGCCCCTGGCAATTGCCATTCTGCTCACTTTTATGAGTTTGACTATCTGGCATCTTTAAATGCAGTGTCAGTCCACAGGGATGCTCGGAACAGAATGAGGGCAGTTCACAGGGGTGCCACTGCAAACACAGAGCTTGGGGGGGGGGTCTGTCTTCATGAGCTATCAATGGCACTGGTGACCCCTCCAGACTAAGCCAGAACCATGTGAGCCACTGAATTATAAGCACTTTAGGAAAGTGAAGATTTAGGACAAATGTGTTAGGTTACATTGAGAGAGAGAGGAAGGAAGAGGGAGGGAAAGGGGAGGGGAGAGGGACAGAAGGAGGAAGAGAGAGAGAGAGTGTGTATGTGTGTGTGTGTGTGTGTGTGTGTGTCAGGGTGGGGGTGAGGGGGACTACCACAGACAGCTCAGAAGTGGCTCTGATTAACTTCCAGGTCACTCTGCCCTCTCTCCAGACTGAGAGATGAGCATGTGCAGGAACTCCCCAAAGTCTCATCTGTCCAGATGCATTTTCCTCTGACCACAAGAATGCAGGGCTCTTGCCCGGGCTGCCTGGCCTACTGACCTCTGCACAGAGCCAGGGCTGCCTGCAGGCTCCACCCACTCAAGGCCGAGCCTGTCTGCCTGCTCACACTCAACTCCTCGCTTCTCTGTCTTGGATCCCTCTTCAGGTTACTCAGATAACCACGCGATCTCCTCCATTTTGAGAGTTCCAGCACTAATCCTGTCACGATAAACCAGTTGTGCGGAATCTTTTTAAGTCTACCTGTTAGAGATTTCCAGGGAATTCATCTAGTGTTTATCTGCTTACCTGGGACCAATTCGCTAAGCTCCCAAAGTAATGGGATCTGCACTAAGCTTCAAGACATTGAAACAAAGATACCTAAACAAAGAGGGCTGAGATACAAATTCATAGTATAACAAAGGCTACGTTGTAGACTGTCAGAAAAAAAATAGTTTAAAACAGAATTTATGTAGCCAATGGGGTGGGATAGGGCAAGTTTCTCAATCCTACATGGCAAATCTGGTAGATTGAAAGAAGGCCCCTTTTTCTATTTAACTATCCAGCATGTTGCTGTTTTTGAAGCAGTCACTGATTTTGAATCTGAAAGAAGACTATCAAAAACCATTTGAATGATGTGTGCGTGCACGTGTGCATGCATGTGTGTGTGTATATGTGTGTGTGTCAGCCCCTAAAGCATTTTAAGCACAAGAAAGAGAACGGTGTCAATCCAGGCAGGAGAGGACCTGGGTGAAAGGGGGACAAGGTGAGGAGAAAGAAATTTCTCTTTGTACAAGTTTGTGCTGTTTGGATTTTAAACCTATGAAAAATCCATACGAAGTTGTCTTTTCTCTGCTATTTTGAAAAATAAATATAATATCCACAACATTTCATGGAGACATCTTACAAAATGAGAGGTTATGAAAGCATAATTTTGTAGTTGTGGGAAATGTCTTTTTTCAAGGACTCTAAGCCTTTGGTTTGTGCTCTGCTTTTCTACAGGCCTTGAGAGGAACAGGGACATTGTGGGGTTGAGGCACTTTGGTTTGGCTGAGATACACTCCCTGAAAGTGGGTATGATAGCAGGGAGTGGTGGCACGCGCCTATAATCCCAGCACTCAGGGGGCTGAGGCAGGAGAATTGCTGTGAGTTTGAGGCCAGCCTCAGCTACATAGTGAGTTCAAGGTCAGCCTGAACACACAGTGAGACCATCTCAAACCACCCCCCCCAAAAAAAAGAAAAGAAAGAAAGAGGGTGTGACAGGCCGGCACTACATGATGAACACATGATGACTTACAAGGCTGTAGAATTGAAGTCAACGTCCAGGGCAGCCAAGAGCAGCTCTGCTGGAAAAGCCAGGGACCAAGAAAAGAGGTTGGTTGAGGCCCTGTCCCAAAGGCCAAGTGAGGTCTGAGCAGTACGTGGGGTGTGTGCGTGTGTGTGTGTGTCTGTGTGTGTATGTGTGTATACAGCAGGTATGCAGATAGGAGGAAACAAATAGTGGAACTATGTCAAAGGATAAGATGAGTGAAAAGAGAAAACTGTGCCCTAACGAACCAAGAGTGTCAGACGGAAACCTCTACAACCCACGTAGGGCAAATTGCAGAGACCCTGACTGCTCAGCACTGAGCTAAAACGCCGTTTATGGGAGAAGGCCAGGAAAAACACTCCTACCTACGTTTTAAAGAGGGCGATGCACTGAATCATTGTAAAGTGGGGAACTTGAAACCAGACCTGAAAGTGCGGTGTGGTCACCCGGAGGGAGAAGGCATAAACACAATAAGAGGGTACTTTGTGGAGGAGAAAAGTTTAATTAAAGAGACAGCAGCGATGAGAGATTTGATTTCAGTCATGCAGCCACAGAGCCCCGGCGGGGCGGTGGAGATAGGGTGCCCTCTCAGGAAGGAAGGCTGGCCGGAAGGGATCAGGGTCTCATTTTCATGGGGATAAGATGTCTGGAAGCCTCCAAGACAAATGGGGCCCCGCATGAGAAAGACGTAGGCACCCCTCAAGCCATAAAATCCCTGCTCTGGTCCTCAGTAGGCAGATTCTACCACAGGTTCCCCAAGGGGACTAAATAGTTTCTAATGAAAGCAATCTCTCTCACACAAAGGCCATCTCTTCAACACTGCTCAAGGACAGCAGGCTGCAAAACCTGAGATCTGAGTGTTGCCACACTGGTCTCTCAGGGCCTTTGAGTCCTGGCTGGAACAGGCCCTAGGATACCCAGAACTTTGCAGGGTAAGGTCAGTGGTCACACTTCCAAGACGAGCCAGAGCTCTATAATTTCCTAACCCCAGGGGAGGAGACAGAATGAGTGTCAACCGTTTAACTTCCCGAAAAGCACAGCTGGGAAGCACACCCACACCATCGGGCTGCAACTCCCTGGACTAATTAAAAGGCAGAGCAAGGAGAATGTCCGGATTGCTGCATAAACATCTCCTGGGGAAAACATGTTTATGGTTTTTGCAAAACCAGGGCTCCCTCTGCACTTCCCAGGGCAGAGTCAGACACAGGTGATTACAGTGTGGGACTAAATGTGTGCATGGGTGTGCGTATGTGTGTGTGTGACAGGGATGGATAAGAATTCAGGCAGGCAGAATCGACCTGTGACAGAAATAGCCAAAGCAGGAACAACAGGCAAGGGGCTCAAATTATCCCCCAAGAGAATTAGTGTGGCCATTAAGAAAGAACACCCTCCAACCAAAGGGGGAGTTGTAACCTTTCAGTCTCTGGGAGGTGTTTTCCTCTCTTTCTAAGTTTAACAATTATTGTTTGAGTTTAACCTGGCTTAGAACCAGAAGAATAGGCCAAATCAACACTACAGGTTTTTTTCTGCTTTGTGAATCTACAAAAAAGGAAAATTCCTTTAATTCTCTCCTTGAATAACACTTTATCAGGTTTGGAGAATTCCTCTGCTGCAGAAAGCCTGAAGCACATTCATATCTCAGACTGGAGGTCACAGAAGGAGCCCAGCTGGCAGGCTGCCCTGGGAAGCTCTGCCCACCTTGTGGGCCACCAGAGGAGTTATTTGATGATGGTGTTAGGACTGTAGCTGAGCTGCAGGATGTCAGAGAAACTCTAATACCAAGAAGGAGGACAAAGGCAGCATGCCCCCATCTCTTCCCTGGGGAAATCACATGGGAAGCTAGACTTTATCCTGGGACAGTGATGGATTGCACTGTGTAGGCTTAGGAGAAAGGCTTTGGAATGAGCTCCTAGAGGAGGGAAAGGTGGCTCAACTGTAAGCTAAAACAGCAAGAGAACCCTTGGAGGCATCTAACAAAAGAGCTATGTCCTCGATGGGGGCTGCCTTGCACTAGCTATGAAAACTACCAGAAAGGAAGTGGAACCTTAGCAATGGCAGAGGTAAGATAGGCACCTGGAGACACAGTAGAGAGCGGCTCTGATCCTAGCCCCAGGAAAACATGAATGGTTGCAAACACATACAAATAAACAGCAACAAAAACCATGTGAGCAGCCTGGGACTTTGTCAGTTAGAAGAGGAGCTGCGCCTTCAGTAGTCTTCGGGTTCCAGGGATTCTACTGGGAGGGAACAGAGTCAAAAATATTTTTTGTCATCATTGTCTTGTCCCTTCCTGTGTTCCTCAGAGAGGCATCAGATAGGGAAGTATCATATGTATAGGACAGAACTTAACCTGGCAGTATCCTTGTGAGCATATAAGGGGATGGGAATTGCCCATCTGCAGATGTAAGGAAACTAAAGATTCAAAAGGTAATGACACTTCACCCAGATTCCAGTGGGTGGAGCACTAGCCATAAGGGAGGGAGGAAGGATTTGGAGCTGTGGGGGACTACTCTCACCCCACCCCTAGTCTCCTAGGGGTTAGAAATTTGTCTAGTTTTTAGAGACAAATTGTGTTTCAGGACCACAGACAGCACTGTCCGGGCGCACACACCCGGGTTAGTTCTAGGCCAAGGTCCCTTACACCAGCCCAGTTTTCAGTGGAAGCTGTGAGGAACTTCTGGGGCTGCATCAGAAAGAGTCTGAAGACCGTGGCACTACCTTTAGCACTGGAATGAGAAGTAAGCTCTCTTTCCTCCCAAGTTTCGTCCTCAGCCAGAACTAATGCTCACTAATCACTTACGATACCTGTGTACTATGGTCTCATTTACCCTCAAGATAACCCTATGCAATTAATTCTACTCTTTTCTCTATTTTATTGTTGGGGAAAACTGAATGATGAAGACACCAAAAGGAAGAAAAGGTGTAAAGAAAGAAGGTGTAAGTGGCTTTTTCTGTGTAGTCCAGGCTGGCACTGAACTCGCAGCCATCCTGGCTCAGCACAGGAGCTGGGATTACAGGCATGCGCCAGCACATGCAGCCAGGTGGCTTTTTCTCAGGTCACACAGGCAATCTAAATTCCAGAGCCATTCCCACAGCCCCTGTGCCATCGCTGTGTTCTTAAACTGTGTCCTCATCTACTTCCTCTCCCCAGAGATTTATTTCTGCTCTCAGGCAAGCCTAGATTAAATCTTAACCCACTTCCTCACATGAAGAGGAGTTATTATGCCCCTCACAGCTTCCTCCTCCAGGCTAACCTCTCTACCCTTATTCCCACAGCCCTCACCATCCTTACCACCTGAGTCTGTCAACTGTGCCCTTCCATTACTTCTGCAGGTACTCACCGGGTGCCTACCAGGCCGATGCAGAGAAAACACCATAGTCTCTGCCTCGACGGCTCACTGTCTTGGGATGTGAGAGTGGCACTTTCAAGGAACTGCAGTGAGTATGGGAAGTGCTGTGACAGCGTGAGCCCAGGGGCACTGACAGCCCAGAGGATGAAGTCGGCGGGGGTGTGTGTACACATACACACCCATGTGCTGTAGGGGAAGTAGGGATGTTGAGTAGCGCATCTAAAAGACAGAGTAGTTCTGGGAACTGCCAGTGTTTGAAACTGTGAGATTCAGGGTTCTAGGTCAGCAGAGGATAAGAGGTAGACTGGAGAGGTCAGCAGGGACCAGGTCGTAAAGGACTTTGTATAAGGTTCTATTCAGAGAGCAATGGGGAGCCGTGGAGGGCTTTTAAGTGGAAGAGGGATTTTGGATTTTAGAAAAAGTGGGCTAGAGGTAGGGGATGCTGCAGCCAGGCCAGGCAGAACACAGCACGACTCCTTTCCTTATCCCGGGAGCCGAGCTTCTGTGATTCTGCCCCTGATATGACTGCCCTGGCCTTCACAGCTCACTCCCGCTTCTCATGCAGTGCAGGGGCATGAGGCCTTTTCCACAGGAATAACAGTGTCAGTGCTCACTCAGTGTCTACCTTTGTGACCAAATGTTTTACATTTAGTCTTGTTAGACTCAGTCCCCCCCTTTGAGGACACAGTACTAAAATCTTTGTGAATCTTGATCCAATCCTTTCATTTTTTCTTAAGAGGAAATACTAAAAGATTTGCTGAAGGGCACATGGGCAGTCATCTGTGGTAGATGCAATACTGAACCCAGCTTTTCTAACTCCTAAACCAGCCACACTGGTATTCTGCTTCTTTTAAGAAATTGATCTGTTTAGAGGAACTAACATCACGATTGAATACTAGGTTGACAGGCTAGTTGGAAGAACAGGTTTTCGCTTACACATCCCCAAAGCAAGGACCCTACATCCCTTTCTAGTATTTCCTTCTATTGTCTAAAATGATCCCTGAGTTTGAATCTACAACCCAGAGGGTGATATTACAAGTCTTTGGGCAGAGGATCATAATTGTTCCAACCCAATCACTGTGACAAGTAACGACGTCGAGAAGATTTAAGACTATTCCATAGGTGAAAAAAAAATTGTACAGGCTAATGAATGCCTAACAGAAACTTATCCAAGAATTAAAGTAGTTGAGAACTTAAAAGCAGTTCAGGGGACTAGACATGTGATAGGGGAGGAGAGAATCCAACAGAAAGCATCTCTGGATGAATTCCAGAGAAGGATGAGGATCCTTCTCTGCTGGGGCCTAATTGACTTGCTCTCTGGTCCGAATTTCTTTTCAGCCCCGTGAGACCTGGCAGCTGACCCTGCTCACAAATGTCTCTGATCAGCTTCCCCCCAGTTCTGGGCATCTGCGGTGAGCTGTGTCGAGAGCCCTGCCCCAGTTGGAGTGGCACAGTCCGGGTCGGCCCATTTCATACTCCAGCAGCCACACCTCCACTGGCTCTTCCTTCTTTTGTTATTTTTCTTTAGTCTTAATGCCTTATATTTTGTCTTTTTGAGACAAGGTCTCACTGCGCAGTTTAGGCTGGCCTTGAACTCATTTTGCAGCCCAGACTGGCCTGGAACTCACAGCAATCCTATTGCCTCAGCCTCCCGTATACTGAGGCAGTGCTTTCTTAGCGGCTATGCTTAAGCCAAACGCCACAATCAAATCATTAGATCTGTCAGCTGAGCAAGAACTTTATTGGTGCCTTCAAAATAAGCACATGTTCATGTTCTAGTAACTTCTCATTGGTCAACTTCCATAAAAGGAGTAAAAGCAGTAAGTTTGTTCTTCAAAGAGACACTATGGAAACCTTTATCTGCTTTTCACATAACAGGCACAAAAACATTTTTTAAAAGAGGAAGACAAACCAAATAATATGTATTTTGCTGCAAGTCTTGATTCTTACTGTCCCTGCTGGAAAGGAAGTCCCATACAGCTTGGAGTGAGACAGATGCTTGTGTCCCAAACCCTTTCCCTGTGGTCTAACAAATTTTTTCCTGCAAAGCAATGGCCCTGAAGTAATTCTGTATAGGAGACTGTCCCCAATAAAATATTTTTATTTTTTCCTGGTACTAGTGACTGAACCGTGGTCTACACAACCAGCTTCATTCTCAGTCCTTTTTCACTTTGAGATGGTGTTAGGCTAAATCACCAAGTTGCCCACTCAGGGTTTGAACCTGCTATCCTGCCTCAGCCTCCTAGAGTGCTGGGATTACAGCCTTGCACCACTGTGCCCAGCTAATAGAATACTTTTAGAGCATTTCCTGTAGCTTCCTATCTAGTTTCTCACACATCTGTTAAAGCTTTGTTGAAATGAAATGTATTTGTGTTCAGTTACTCCAACAGCCACTCTTCCATGCCAGGAAATTCCAAAATCTGGCAATAGATGCCCATAGAAAGTCTCACTTAGCAGGGAATCTCTGCTCACCCTGAGCACTTTAGAGAATTAAACACAAACCACATTAAAAATAACAACTAAAACGAACACTTACTCGGCTTACCTTCCCTATAGAGGAGGCAGTCATCAGAGGAGTGGTCCACGTTAGCATTTTAGGGTCCTGAGCTTAACCATTCCACCAAACTGAGCAATTGCTGCGCCCAGGACCTTCTAAGTTCAACATTCCTCAGGCCAGCATAATTCTTACATAGCCAGCGAACTTACCTAACGACATTGGGTAGGTGAACCTCCCGGTTCTGATGCTTCAGCTCTTGCGGGATAAGGAATATTACGAGAGGATTCTTCGCCTGCGCTGCCAGCCAGCTTAGCTGGAGCAGCTGTCCCATGCCGCAGCCGCGGGCGCTCCGGGGCGCGCGCCTCTCGGGCCAGGCGCGCTCCCGACCTCCCCACCCCCGACCCCCCACCTCCACCTCCACCTGCCCAGGCCCGGTGGCCCGTGACTCAGACCATGACGCAGGCAGGTGCAAGGCGTTTGCTGTGCGGTTGCTTCGTACCAGCAGGCGCCATCTGTCCCGAGCCAGAAAAAGAAAGAAGGGGTTTTCTTCGGAGCTGAGAACTGAAAAAAAAAAAAAGGAAATAAACTTTGCCTACCAACTGGGGAATGCTTTTAAATAATTTATGATATTTGCATATAGTAGAATAAAAATGAGGATCTGTCTATTAAAAAGGTCTCGCAGATATACACTGCTGGATGAAAAATAATAAAAGTAGGTTCCAAAGAGTATTTACAGTAAAGTCTAAATCATGTTTATTTGTGTATGTGCTTAGAAAAATATGTCTGGAAGTGGTTCGCAAACAGATTGGAACAGGGGACACTCAGGAGTAGAGCTTATTTTTTCTGCATTTTAAAAATTTTCTTTTTTACTTTGTGTGTATGCACAGTACTTTTATAAGAAAGGGGGTTTGGAAAGATTTCTTCCTTGGCTAATGAAACATAATTTTATTAGCCAGTCAGGAGCTGCCAACAAACAAAAATTGTTGGGTTTTTAAAAAAAATTATTATTTGTTTTTGTAGTGGTGGGGATTGAACCCAGGGCCTTAGTGCATGCTAGGGGCCACTCCACTGCTGTGCTGCATCCCCAGCTGACCCAACACGCCCTTTTGTCTTCCCTATTTCCTATAAATTGGTGGGTAGATCTAGACTCGGCCTGATTTGGGTCTAATTCTTTGGCTGTAATAAGAGTGGGGTGGGAACCAGGAATCAAACTCAGGACTTTGCGCTTGCTAGGCAGGAACTGCATTCTGAGCTGTATCCCTGGCCCTTGGGAAATAGTTTTTTAGAGCTTTTTTTGTTTTTAACAGAGGTATCAGGTTTAAATGAGATCATATGGGACTGTGATAAGCCTTAAAGAAGTCCTTATAAGAAGAAGAAAAGGGCTGGGGATTTAGCTCAGCAGCAAAAGTGCCTGCCTGGCAAGTGCAAGGTCATGAGTTCGGTTCCTGGTACTGGAGAAAAACAAAAAAACAAAACAAAAAAGGGGCTGGGGATTTAGCTCAGCGGCAAAAACGCCTGCCTGGCAAGCGCAAAAAAAAAAAAAAAAAAGACAAAGAAAAAAACTTGAACACAGATAAAGAAGATATCTGTGACCACAGAGGCAGATAGTGGAGATGCATCTGAGTAACAAGCCAAGGAATGCCAAGGATTGCTGGCATACCAGAAGCTGGGAGAGGAGAGGAAGGGCCTTCTCCAGAGCTTCAGAGGATCATGGCCCTGGCAGTGACTTGATTTTGCATTTCTAGCTCTGAGGCAATAAATTCCTGTTGTTCAAGCTTCCCAGTTTGCACGCATTGTTACAGCAACTCTAAGAAACCAATACAATCATCCTTGCCCAGGACAATCATTTTTTAACAGGGTTTGCAAAATAGTGACATTCTTTCTTAATTATTACCTGGAATACTCCCTATAAAAAGAAACAACCTCTCCTCTATTATTTGGTTATCCTGAAGTTTAACTTAAATGCAAAGATAGATTCTTTCTCTTTCCTTTTATGTTTTCAGAACAATGAGTTGGTCCCCTAGTATCATCCAAAGGTGAACAATGGTGTTTATTTTTCTTTTGAATACCACTATAAGCTTGTGAGTTGTCAACAGGATTCATGAGTTCAAACCTTCTCAGTTATTGTCTTTCTTTTTTTTTTTTTTTTTTTTTTGGTTTTTCTCCGGTACCAGGAACCGAACTCATGACCTTGCGCTTGCCAGGCAGGCGCTTTGCCGCTGAGCTAAATCCCCAGCCCCTCAGTTATCGTCTTTCTTTCTTTCTTTCTTTCTTTCTTTCTTTCTTTCTTTCTTTCTTTCCTTTCTTTCTTTCCTTCTTTCTCTTTTTATTTTAAAGAGAATAATAAAAAAGAACAATAGCAGAATACCAACAACATAGACAAAAAAAAAGCAAAGCAAAAATAATAAAAATGATACACTCTTTCAGAACAAAATGATAGGAATTAGCAGTGGCTGTTATATTACATATTGTTATCTTCAGCAAAGATGCAACTAGAGATCATACTCATAAGTGAAATAAATCGAACTCACACGTGTAAACACTGCATTGTCTCCCTAGTGTAAGAACCTGAAAGAGTAAATAAAACATGAAATGTACAATAAACATTATGAAAGGGAAAGAAATTGCTCAAAGGGAAGGAACAACTGGGATGGGGGAAAGGAGAAAAAGAAACAAAGGAAGAAGGAAAGGAAAAATTACATATATATATGGATAGCTGGGAAAACTGTACTGCTGAAGTCTAATGGTTTATTGAAAGGAACATTTAGGGGCTGGGGATTTAGCTCAGCAGCAAAAGCACCTGCCTGGCAAGCGCAAGGTCGTGAGTTCGGTTCCCGGTACCGGAGAAAAACTAAAAAAAAAAACAAAAAAACAAAAGAAAGGAACAGTTAATGCCTACTTCTTTTGGAACAATTTTGTATGCTTATGTCTGGTAATCTGAACAACTAATTTGAAGAAAATAATATGCAATATAACAACCGTTGGTGAATTCCTAACCATCTTGTTTAGTGAAACTTTGTATCGTTTCTAATGGGTTTTTTGATTTATTTTTTATTCTCTTTAATGGTTTGATCAGTTATTTTCATTCATGTTCAAACTGTCCCATTTGTGGCCAGTTGAGAGCATGACAAATTGGCTTCTGAGTCCTGTTGACACAATCTCAGGAATCTCTGACACTTTCCTTGCTAGCTTGTACACCAGAGTCTTGATTCTTTTTTTTTTTTTTTTTCCGGAGTCCTAATTCTGTTTAGTGGGAAATGGAACTTAATCTAGTACCAAGAGCATATATTATATTTGGTCAGTCATTTCTTTTAGGACTTATTAGTGTACAGAGTTAGTTTTTTTTAAATAATAAACTCTCATGACTCCATATACTTTGCTTTTCAGACAAATTTAAGGTTTTATTTTTTAAAAATTTTAATTTTTTCTTGTTTTTTTGCGACAGGGTCTCACTATGTAGCCCAGGCTATCCTCAGACTCAGGGCAATCCTCCTGCCTCAGCCTGCTGAGTGCTGGGATTACAAGCCTGTGCCACCACGCTGGGCAAATTTCAGCTTTTAGAAGTCTTTCTAGGGGGGCTAGGGATTTAGCTCAGCGGCACAGCACCTGCCTGGCAAGCGCAAGGTCGTGAGTTCGATTCCCGGTACTGGAAAAAAAATCCAAAAAACCAAAAACAAATAAACAAAAAGAAGTCTTTCTAAATTTGAAAATTTTATATTTACATTCCTTTTCACTTACAATGAAAAATCAGCTTCTATCTTGTTACTTAGATGCATCTCCACTATCTGCCTCTGTGGTCACACCATGTCTTCTGTGTTCAAATTTTCTTTTTCCTAAAAGGACTGCTTTAAAGTCTACCATAATCCCATATGACCTCATTGAAACCTGATACAGCTGTTAAAAAAAAAAACTATTTCATAAATCAGTTTCCATCTAACATTAGCATAATTATTTGCTTTACCCTGTAATACATAGTTAATATTTCAGAATCATACCAACATTATTACCAATACGATTGTTAAAAACTTAAGAATATTTTGAAGTTCTTTTTGTTTTAAGCTATCTCCTGTGAGGATATACTGTCGCTTCTTGTTATAAAATCTCTTAAAATAATTCCTTCTGTGTGGTTGAACAACAACACAATGTACAGAAAATTTTTGTTTTGTTTTGTTCTGCTTTTGAGTCAAGGGAAATTCTTTTCTTTTTAAAAATTTTAATTTAGAAGGCTGGGTGTGGTGGTGCATGCCTGTAATCCCAGCACTCGGGAGGCTGAGGCAGGAGGATCATTGCGAGTTTGAGGTCAGCCTGGGCTACAAAATGAGCTCAAGCTCAGCCTGAACTGCATAGCAAGACCCTGTCTCAAAAAAACAAAAAAAAAAAAAAAAAAAGAATTTAATCTATATTTTCATGTAAAACACTCTTGTGGTTACCAAACAAGACACAGAGAAGTCTAGCTCTTAACACAGTCCCTTTTCTGTTTCCTCCATGCCTCTACATATAGCATTCAGAAACTATGATTTATTTTTCCACTGGTTCTTTTAAAATGAGTTATATGATGGGAAAATAACTCTAGATAGCTTGTATCCAGCTGTAGGTACTAATTTTTCTGGAGGGTTACACTGTTAACTGGATCCAGTGTATACTTTCAGGTCAAAGAGGTGGTGGGCAAAAACAAAGGGAGAATTTAACTTTATATTTTACATATTTCTAAAGTCCAAAAAATGCTAGCAAACATTACTATTATTTTTAATGAAACAAATAAGCTTGAAAAAATAATAATTGAGTGTAATCTATTTACATAAGAGAACACATTCAAATAAGTCTTTTTTATTTATTTATTTTTTGGTCTTTTGAGACAGGGTCTCACTAAGCAGTTCAGGCTGGCCTTGAGCTCACTTTGTAGCCCAATCAAATAAGTCTTAATTGTGGGACACTCTATGAGATAAAAAAAATCAGTATCAATAAAAAAGAGAAAAAGATAGGACTATGTCAAATTAAGATAGGCGAAAAAGGCATAACAACTGGGCATGGTGTTGCACGCCTGTAATCTCAGCACTCAGGAAGCTGAGGCAGGAGGATTGCCACAAGCTCAAGGCCAGCCTGGGCTACAAAGTGAGCTCAAGGCCAGCCTAAACAGCATAGTGAGACTCTCTCAAAAAAGAAAAAAAAGAAAAAAGAAAAAAGGCGTAACAACCAAATGCAAATGTAACTCAATTAGATTTTAGGGTAAAAAATAAATAAAACACTTACTGCTGGGCGTGGTGGCGCATGCCTGTAATCCCAGCACTTGTGAGGCTGAGGCAGGAGAATCATTGCAAGTTCGAGACCAGCCTGGGCTACCAAGTGAGCTCAAGGCCAGCCTGAACTGCATAGCGAGACCCTGTTTCAAAAAGACAAAAAATAAATAAATTAATAGATTTTAGGGTAAAATTAGATGTAAAAGACATTTTGGAGACAAATAGGAAAATTTAAACATCAACTGAATATTATGTGATTTTTTTTATGACTTCAAATCATCCTCCTTTTCTCCTGACAGCATGAACCTAACGTTTCATTTTGCTGGCTCCCTAGAGTGACTGTGGACATCAATGCGATACTCCTGTTCAGAATGAAAGGGAACTGTTGCTCAGTGTGCAGGTGCCTCTGCTGAGGGAATGTGCTCTTGGGGGTCAGGACGCACAGGCAGCAGAGGGGAGATGAAGCAGCTGCCGGGCCAGCTGTTGTCCAGGGCCAGCTGAAGTGTCCACGAGCAGGAGTTGGAACAGCGCTTCCTGTCCCCTGTGCTCACCTGATTGTGAAGGCAGTCGGATGGTACTGCAGTTTATTCGGTGTGATTTTAGGGCTGTGGCTGTCTCACGGAAGACTTCATTTTTAGGAAATACATGCTCAAGATTTTAATGTGCAATGTTACGGTGTCTGCAGCTTCCTGTCAACCAAAGAAGTTACACAGAGAGTAAATGCGTCAAAATATTAACAGGTCAGGAATCTCGGTGATGGACATCCATGTGCACTGTATTCTGAACCTGCGGAGAACTTCAAATTCTATATAGATCTGAATTTTTTCTGTGTGGTGCAGGCCCTTGTATATGCTAGGCATGCACTCTACTGCTGAATACACCTCTAGCCCCTGATTTATCTTTTTTTAATGTTCGGGGAGAAATGAATGGTATTGTGGGACCCATCAATTACTGTACTTCCTATTATGAATTAATATCTTAGCCCGAATTAAAAACCTGGAAACAAAGCCATGGAGCCACCAGAACACTAGAGAAAACCTCGGTTGACAGGTTCTGGGCAGCTCTCACTTCCAGGATTGAGATCCCCTGGTCACCTTTCCTACAGCACTTCAGATCTGGACTCCAGCCTAGGAGGTTTGGTTGGACGTGGCCTGATGTTTTACTCTCACAGCTACTCCAAGGCTTTCTCCACTTTCCTAAAGTAGCAAGACAGGAGATCTGTAGTAAGGCATGGTTTATATGAACCAGGCTGTCTGGGTTTAAAGACCTCTAAGAGGTCTGAGCCTCTAGCAGGGGCAATAGAGTTTTCCCTGGGGAAGAGCTGAGTGGGCTGGGAGAGAGTTTTCCAGAGCCTGCAGTTCATCTCCTTCTGCTGAACCCCCACCTTGTGCTGAGCGCCAACCCACCACTTGGCACAGAGCATGGAACACAGTAGCTATTGTTTAATGACTATTTGCTGCTTGGAGGGGACTTTGCTCAACCTTTTACATACATTGCCTCCTGCACAGCTACCCAGAATCTGCTGTCTTCCTCAAAAGGGACAGTTAATTTGTCCAGCAGCACACAGCTGGTAAGTACCAAGGCTACTCCCACCTCTCCCTGGATTTTGCGGCACCTGGCACTTCTGGTTTCTTTAACATGCCCTACTTCAAGCCTCAGGGATTTCCCTGCTGTTCACTTTTCCCCAACCCTCCTTTGCTCAGCTAACTCCTACTCTTCCCTCAGCTTCTACTCAGACATCAGCCCTTGGGGGAAGCAGCCTTTCTGAAGGTAGCAGCTCTCCTCTTGCCTTTATCACACTATCATATAATCACACGTTCAGGGATTAGTGCCCCTGCAAGCCTTGGTGTGGGGTCATAATAGAAGCTCAATTTTCTGATTCTAATCTCAGGTTCTGCTATCTTGGCCAACATCAAAAAAGGCAGGTAAGAAGGAAGCTGGACGGAGAGAGTGGTGAAGGCCAGCAGCTGAGGTTTTAGCTGCCAAATTTAGTTATATAAAATTTTGAGACATGTGGGCATTGTATTTTAGGCAATTCATTTTTGAAGACAGTGGTGAAGAAAGACTATACAATGGTTGCAGTAACAGAATCACTACAGAAACAACAGCGTCTATGAGATGCAACCCCGGGGACTATGTGTATTGCTCTAAGTCAGGTTTGCCTGTGCTCTGCCAGTGCTTACTCATCCATCTGCTCATTCAGAACCAGTACGTGAGCCTGCTCTAAGTCAGGTGCTGGGAAACGGGGTAGAGACAGCAGACAGCCCCTGACCTCATGCAGCTTCCATTCAAGTAAGAGTGGCAATAACAAAACATGAATATAGGAAGTGTCAGGTAGACAGAAGCGGCATGAAGAAAAATAAAGCACAAAAAGATGACTGCCAGGAATGAGAAGGGCTGCCTGGGGACCGGCATCAGAGAAGACCCTTCTTGGAGAGAAACCTGATTGAAGAGGAAAGTGCGCCACACAACCACTTAGCGGAGGGGCGTCCTGGGATTGTGTGAATCATGCTGACAGAAGGTCTTCAGAAACCCGAGCCTCTGCCCTTAGCACTCGTACCTGCTGAGTGTGTGAGGCGTTCAGGAAATGAGGAGAAACTGACTGATGCATAACGACCGGGTAGCAGGCATTTTGCTCCAGTCTGACATGAAGGGAATGAATGGTGGCAGCTGCAATACCCGCCTCCAGCCTTTGATGCGTCATCAGCCTTCCCACCCCCACCCGCTTCCTCCTCTGCTGACCCCAGGATTTTATTCAGCTTTTGGGGCCAGCTAATCCTAGATGACTCAGGTTCCGGCTGCCCTTCGCCTGCACCCAAAATGTAAACCCCTCAAGACTCGTCTCCTCATTCTCTACCTTGAGTTTTTCTCAAGGTTCTTTCCACTCACCTCATCCCGCCTCCTGAAATTCCCTCCTACCCCTCCCCAGACTGTCCCTGGGGCCCCCTGAAGGGCAAGCAACACCCCAGACTTCTCTTTTTTCCCTTCCATAGAGGCTTCTCTGTAAGCTCCTGTGCCGCCTCTCTAGGGAAGGCTGCTCATTTTCTCAAATCCTGCAGGGACCCAGAGGAGCTCAGCGCTGTCCTAGCTCCCTTGACATTTTGCTCAGCCCCTCCTCTGTAAAAATGCCCTTTGATTTCCATTCCGTCCATCTCTCCTTTCCTCAATGCTGTCCACAATCCTGGGTCTCCTATAACTGGATGAGGAACGGGCCCACCCTGTTCCTTCTACTCCAACTTTTACTATTTCCTTGGGGATTGTCCTTGTCTGGCTGAAGACTCTCTTAAAACCCTGGCTCACACTTCCGTGGCTTCTTCAAACACAGCGACCTTCATCTGATCTCTACACCAGCGACCCCAAACTCACAGAGCTTTGGAAAAAGCAAAAGAAAATGAAGACAGTGAACAAGAGGCAAAGAGGAGGCAAAAACAAGGCAGAGGAGCCGGGATTTTCTCTATAGCGAGCGAGGGCTGGGAAGCTCGGAACTCCATTGGGGGGGGGGAAGGATTAACATACTTTGTGGGTGATTTCATTTTAGTTTAAAAATGTATTTCATCTGGTTGGTAAAACATTTTGTTCAGAAAAGTGACCATAACACACATTCTTAAGTGTAAATGAGTAAAATACAATATCATTTGGCCATTATTTGCTGAGTGATAAATCTCGTGTTACAGAGCATATGTTTCCTCCCACTTTGATTTCAAATAAACCATGTCTGTTTCCCTCAGATGATTTTGCAATGGCTCAGGACCCTAGTTGAGAAATCTGGACATCACTGCACTGGGTCAAATGAGGTGAGCTTGACCAAAACGTGCCCTGGGACCCCAGAGAAGGACAGGTAAGAAGGGCGGGGCAGCCACGTGTGCAGGTATGCACAGCAGAAGAGATAGCCTGTTTCTGGAAGGCCCAACTGACCAGAGCACTTCCTTCTAGCTTGCTGGGCTTATGTCAGGAGTCAGCAGACTTTCTGAGAAAGGGAGAAAGCAAGGCAATACAAAAGAAAGGCACATGGGTTTGTTCTAGTAAAACTTTATTTATGGATAAAGAAATTTGAATTTCACATTTCCACATATGATGAAATATTATTCATCTGATTTTTGTACAATCATTTTCAAGAATGGTAAAAACTATTCTTAACTCATGGGCCACACACCTACAGAACTGGATTTGACATATAGGCCATGGTTTGTCACCCCATTGGTTAGTCCAAGGAAATTATCAGCTGGCATTTTCTTCCTGGGTTAAAACCGACTATAACAGCTACTACTTTGAACACTTACTCTATGCCAGATACTATGACTATTCTTGTTTAATTCTCATACAGTCATGTAAGTTACTATACTAGCTCCACTTTACAGATGATGAAAACAGGGCTCTGGAAGGATTACTGGCCTTGGACATACAACCAGTAAAATTAGAAGATCCTCATCTGTCTACAAAGCCTACACTTCTGGGTCACAAATTCCCTCACTCCTATTCCTCCTCCTATCCCTCCTGCTGTTTGGCTTCTTTTACTTTTACTTTTATCTTCTCCTCATTTCACATGTTAAGATTTATCTTCTCCCTTGACACAGAAACTCATCTCCTGAATTTTATCTGAACCACTGGTTCAGCTTGAGCCAGGGTGATGTGTCTTTCTTGGTGCAGATAAGAGGTACTAGAACAGGGACCAGGGACATAGCTCAGGGGCACAAGTGCCTGCCTGGCAAGCACAAGGTCTTGAGTTCAATTTCCAGTACCAAAAAGAGAGAGAGAGAGAAAGAGAGAGGTACTGGAACCAAATGGTGAATTTCACCCAAAACCCTTACAAGCTCCCAAATGTCAAAGCCAGGGAAACTCAGATGGATGTGAAGTTTAAAAGTGAGCAGAGGATCCAGAAAGAAAGGAACATCAAAAGTCAGGACTTGAGAAGAGCTGGAATGGAGGGAAAGGGAAACAAAGATTTATTGATTTCCCAGAGAGAAATCCAGAGCTGTCCCTTAATTGTGGTCAGCTTTGAGGGACACTGAGCGGGTAGGTCTGGCTTCAAAATACATAGTCAGAGCAGAGAGGCTCACTTAGGCCTCTTCTCCAGGAGACAGCAATATTCCTGGGCACCACTTCAGATCTTCAGCTCCACCCTGCTCTTTACTTCACCCTAGAGGACAGTGCCCCAGACGGATGCAAATGAAACCATCCGAATAATGCAGAACTTAGGGCTCAACCCGGGCAAAGTGACTGTCGCAGAGGCATCTTCAGCAGTGCTGATACTGAGTGTGGTGCTGTATTCCAGAGAAATCAGTTCATTTTGAAGCTAGTGTCCAGACAGCAAAGCCAGCCCTGGGCAGGGAAGGCTATAAAGGTCGCAGGAAAGAGTCCAGTACCAGCAGGACATGTATTGTATCTGGAAAATACAGTACAAATTGGAAGCCTAGTATTTATGAGGACTAAGAAAACACAGCAGAAGGTAAGAATAGATAGTTACATCTGGTATTAACAAAAGGAACTTTAGGTCTCACTCACTGGAGGGGTGAGACCTCCCTTCAGAGCAGGACAGGCTTTCTTAGAAAATACTCAAAACTACAAACCGTACAGAACAGTGTAAGATGGATGGATTTAACTACATAGAACTTAAGAGCATCTGTTCATCAGAAGAACTATTAAGCCATGTGTAGTGGTGCATGCCTGTAACTCCAGCTATTTGGAAGGCTAAAGCAGGAGGACTGCAAGTTTGAGGCCAGCCTGGACAACTTAGAGAAACTCTGTCTCAAAACAAAAATAAAAAAGGCGTATAGCTTGGTGGTAGAGGGCTTGCTTTGCACGTGCAAGGATCTAATTTTAATTCCATATAGCACAAAGGGACTATGAAATGAGACTATAAGCCACAAACTGGGAGAAGAGATTTGTAATATATATAACCAGAAGGGATTAGCATCCAGAATATAGAAAGAACTCTTACAAATCAACACTATAAAAAAAAAAAGGCAAAGCATATGGACATATACTTCTGAAAGATTAAAAAAATAGGAATTAGTAAAAGTAAGAAGATTGATAACATAACAGATGTAGAACATTCTATTTTGGTAGGAGTATGAACTAGTTCAACTACTTGGGAAAACCATTTGGAACTATATGATAAAGTTAAAACTATAAATCCCTAGGAATTTCACTCCTAGATATACACCTTAAACAAGGATTTTTCAGCTTGGGCACTGTTAACCTTTCTGAACAGACAGTTCTTGTTACAGAGGAGCTATACCAGGGACAGTGAGCCTTTTAGACATAAGTGCCCAAACTGCAACCCACAACCCACTTATTTATCACAAATACCAACACTGCAATTAAACCTGAATATTGATGTTTTAGTTTAGAAAAAACAACTCATACATTAACATCTTTTGTCTTAAAGGAAAAACAGCCGGGCATGGTGGCACATACTTGTAATCCCAGCACTTGGGAGGCAGAAGCAGGAGGATCATTGCGAGTTTGAGGCCAGCCTGGGCTAAAAAGTGAGTTCAAGACCAGCCTGAACTGCACAGTGAGACTCTGTCTCATAACAAAACAAGAAAAAAGGAAAAGAAAAACAAATAACACACATGCCATAGGTCCGCCACCACCGGGCTGTACTGTGAACTGTAGAATATTTAGCAACAACATCCACGGCTTCTACCCACTAGATGTCAGTAGCCATTCCCCTGACTCCAGTCATGAAAATGAACAATGTGTGGGGCATTTGGTAACTGTTTCTGACATTGCTAAATGTCACCTCTTGGTTGAGAACCACAGCCCTAGGCTCATGTGCAGAATCCAATGAGAATTTTCAGAGTAGCACTGTACAAAACTTCAAGCAGCATAAAAAAAGACATAGGAAAGAAGGAGAAAAGGAAGGAAGAAAGCAGGGGCTAAGTTATGGTAAATTCTGAAAACAAACTTCTCTCAGTGGTTAAGGGATTCATAAATGTCAAGAAAACAAAGTTGGAGAAGAAGGTATTCATTATGCATGAGTCTATAGTGTTTAAAATATGCAAATAATGTATTTTCTAGGGGTCTATAGGGTGGTAGGTAGGTTGCCTCTCCCAAAAGTGGCTGCAGCAGTATTTCTCGCCCCATTATCCTCCAGTACCTTACTAACCCTCATCAAGGAAAGTGGGTCAGTATCCCCTTATTGTATCCACATGGGGCATTTAACTGCTTCAACTAACATTTACTGTGTGGAACTGTGATTTCCGTGGATAGATTGCAAAAAGCAATACATCCTGCTGAGTTTTCCTTTCATGGAAAACTCATACTTGGAGCCATGTTGTGAGGAAGCCCAGGCCACATGGAGAGGCCCATGGCGGTGGGGGTGGAAAACCCTCAGCTCCAGGGCCTCCACCCAGCGCCAACAGCTAGCCAGCAGAGAATCATCTTGGAAGTAGATCCAAAAGTCTGGAGCTTAGCTGCCCAGCTACTGCTGAGAGAATCAGTGGTGCCTTTTCCCTATGGGATCCTGCCCAAATTATGGACTCATGAGGAGAAGAAAAAATTGTTGTCTAGTTCTGTATACATAGCTGGATTAGATGCTACTGACTAATGTAATGAACAGGGAGGGAATGAGAAGCAGGAATCTAGGGTCCTGGTTACAGATGGAGGAGGAGATGAAATAGGATGGGTTAGAGTCAGGGGAGCTGCCTGCCATTGACATTGCACCCTGGTAGCTCAGCCTGCTCTGATAGTTAAGAAGAATAAAACTACAGACATTTCCTGTTATTAAACACCAGCTGTGTTAAGAGCGAGTGGTTTTTTCAGCATTAAAGAGTTAGAGAGGCCAAGGATGGTAGCATGTGCTTGTAATCCTAGCTACTCAGGAGACAGAGACAGGAAGATTTCAAGTTTAAGGCCAGGCTGCTGAGCAATTTAGAAAGACTCCATGCCAAAACAAAAAAAAGGGGGCTGTCGGTGTAGCTCAGTGATTTCCCAGCATATGCTAGACCCTGGGTTCAATCCCCAGTGCTCTGTAGAACAAAACAAAACAAAAGAAAAGGAAACCCAAGCCCCAAAGGGGAGGAAGTGTTCAGATGAAGCCCAGCCTGCCTGCAGCCCTTTCAGGGTGGTCCAAGTTTTTCTGAAGAGCAAAATGAAGCCTATACAGTGAATGCTCTTCTTAGGCAATGCTCTTTTGGTTGTTTAATCAACACTTACAGTTATCTGTTGACATTTTAGAAACAAAACCAAGAACCCTTGAAAGGACAAAGTGAACATTGTGCCTCTGAGCTGCTAGGAATATTCAGGTTCTGAACAGTGGAGTGGACACTGGGCCCTTATCCTCCAGAGAGAAGGTCTTTGTGCGTGGACTTGGCTCTAGCGAGATGGTGGTGCTGGAAAACACTAACTTTGGTGCTCCCTGGATGAGCTTTCCTTACTCTTGTTGGGGATCCAAGGGAATCCAGTGCTAATGGCAAATTCAGGACCATAAGAAGAACCTGGCTTCACTGTGGGGATTCTCAAAAAGACCCACCTGGGACTGAACAGCTGGACCACTCTGGGAGGCGGGACACACCATAACTTCTGTTCTTCCAGTCCGCAGAGAGTTGACAGTGCTTTTTACAGAAAACAGCAACCTGTAGTTCACTCCACAGAGAGTGGATTGAAAAAGGAAAGAACCCCAAAGGTAGCTAGCTATAGAAATATATTGAAAACTCCAAGTGAAAGGTGTAAGTATTACTTGTTCTTCTCCATGGTAGATTATAGGCCTATTGTTTTCTAAAGCAAGAGTCAAATGCTTATGAGACATAAAACTATAAATGCAATGAGTGAAATCGTTACAGGTGTGGTGGGGGCTCTGGTGCGTGGACTAGGTCTTGACTAAGCGACCACTACTCCTGAGTGCTAGCGCACTGCTGATAGGAGGAGAACCTGGCCTGGATTTATCCAGTCTTCTGTCTGTGAAGAAAAGCCAGAAATTCAGATAAAAATTCACAATTTTAAAAACAATGTGCCAGCTAAAAATACGACAGGAAGTTTTACTATGTACACACATTAATTATATGATATGTTTCACGTGCAGCCAAGAGAATCGCTCTTCACACAGGGCAGCCCAGGCAGGCAGCCATAGGCAATCCACGAGCTGCACGCTGACATACCTGATAAAGCAAATACATATGTGAGCCACATCTGAACACATAAAAAGGAATATAACTACCTCACCGGGTTATGAAGAGTATGATATAAGGCAGAATAGACCTAGTAATAACTTGTGAATATCTATCAAAAACCTGTAAACATAATAAAAATAAATCAAAGTCTGGTGACAGATTGTATTTTTCGAAGACGACTGCAATGTTATCTCCCATCTCTTATACTGTTTTTATGATGTAACCATGATATTCCTTCCACCGGGTAATAAGGATCACTTTTCCTCCCCCTTGAACCTGGGTGGGACTTCGTGATTTCCTGAAGCAACAGTGTGGTAGAAAAGACAATGTATGACCTCTGAAGTGGGTGATGAAAGTCCCTATGTGTCTTCCTTGCTCTGTAGGGATGTTCACTCTGGGATCCCAGCCTCTATATTCTGAGGGGCCCAGGTGGTTTGTGGAGAGGCCCAGGCTGAGAGGAACCAAAGCATCCAACCTTCATACCCAACTGTGTTCCCAGGCAACAGCCAGCTTCAGCTTGCCAGCTGTGGGAGCCATCTTGAAGCTGAACTCTCCAGCTCCAGCTCCTGCTGAGCAGCCCCAGGTGAGAGCCTGGAGAGCTGTTCCTGCTCAGGCCTGCCCAAATTTCAAACTCATCAGCAAAATAAATGAATGCTGTGGAATTAAATCCAGTGGTGTAGCTGGGGAGGTGGGGGCGGAGGAGGTAGTCTGCCCTGGGCAGCATATTTTTCTCTATGTATCATTTTAATTTTCTATTTAAATAGATTAGCATATTCAGATATGTCGGAGGACAGCAAATTGAAAGACTGCCCAGAGTGAGCTGCATGGAACTCTAGTTTAGGCCACTGGTTAAAACACTAAGATTTGGAGTGGGATTTTTTTTACATGGCAAGGGATATTAGGAACAGTATCAAAAACTGAATTTTACCCAGAAAAACTGAATTTTACCCAGAAACACTCTAGGACAAAGGAAGAGACCTAAAATCTATGTGGGACCTCCTCAAGCACATAAGCAAAAAATTTTAGGGTAAAATATTTCCCTTCCAGATTTCCAAGGCTGTACAGAACCCACTGAAACAAATAACGGAGAAAATGTACAATTGGAGGCCTAATTCAAACCCACAATCAGGCTGAGGACGCAGTCAAGCCTTTCGGTATCTAAGTGTAGGACCAGCCCGAGTCCTTTCTAGTGTGAAGACTGGGGCATTTTTACTCACCATCCAGGCCAGGGGTCCTCAGAGTGGGATTCTCACACTGGCACCGGCCTACCCCAGGGAGGCCTGGAAAGTTACATTTTGCCATTACTTTCCAGATAATAATTTTATACCAGTTTACAAACCTATAACTTACCCATATGCTACCGAACCCTTTCAGATACTTTGTTGGGGTTTATTTCTTAAAGAAGTGCTTGTAACTTAACATCTAAGCGGCCCCTGGGTTTGTCAGGGGAAGACACACTGTTTCATTCCTAGGGTAGCAGAGGCCCTGCAGCCCGGGGCTGGTTTTGTGGGCTTGGTGTTAACTGGAAGAGGCAGAGAAAGGCAGCCTCCAAGACAGGTGGGGAGGGCTGGGGCTGTAGCTCAGTGGCACAAGGTCCTGCCTTGCGAGCGCTAGGTCCTGAGTTCGATTCCCAGTACCAAAAAAAAAAAAAAAATCACAAGACAGGTGGGGAGTGAAAGCTAAAACCAGGACAGAGTGAGAGAGAGCAACAGCTCTTTGCATCAGCTAAAACCTTAGATGTTACATGCAAGTTGCAAGAATATATAGCATCTCATGTCTACAAAAATTGTACTTGAAAGTACCTATTAATATATTTGTTAGATAATCAAGAATAATAAACACTAAACTGATCATTGTGCTTATAAGTTGGGGTAAAATGAGGAGGTTATTGTGAGATGTGATGAAATTTCACTTTCTAAAATAAACTTGTCTGAACCCCAGAACTGCAAAATAGCAACAATAATAATAATAACCATGATAAAAATAATAATAACTAAATAAACTTCTCTTAATTTTTTTTTCTTTTTTTGGCAGTGATAATATATTAAATTAATAATAAAATTAATTAAAGTAGTATAAGAATTATTTTTTTGTCTTTTTGAGACAGGGTCTCATTGTGCAGTTCAGGCTGGCCTTGAGCTCACTTTGTAGCCCAGTCTAGTCTTGAACTTGCAATGATCCTCCTGCCTCAGCCTCCCAAGTGCTAGGATTAGAGGTGTGCACCACCATGCCTGGCTAAGAATAATTTAAATATACATAATATTTTTACTTTAAAATTTATCTTTAACAGATCTGTTTTATTTATTTTAATTTATTTTTGTTTTTAAAAAGGAACAAAAGGGCCAGGAATTTAGCTTAGCAGCACAGCGCCTACCTGGCAAGAGTGAGGTCGTGAGTTTGAATCCCAGTACCATAAAATAAAAATAAAAGAAAGGAAAAAAGGAACAAAAACAACTTTGCATTGCATTGGCTTGATCCATAAACTAAGTTATTCATGGTGGGGAGGGCATCAAACTATCCTTATAGGGATAATTTGCATACATAATATTTTAGTGTATTTGAGGGCAAATTTTGACATTATCTCTATCTAGCCATTCATCTATCTGTCTCTACAAACACCACTTCAATCAGGATACAGAACATTACACGACCCAAAAAGATCTCTTGCCCCTTCATCCCTGCCCCAGACATACACTTTTTTTTTTGTCTTTTTGAGACAGGGCTTCACTATGCAGTTCAGGCTGGCCTTGAGCTCACTTTGTAGCCCAGGCTAGTCTCAAACTTGCAATGATCCTCCTGCCTCAGCCTCCTGAGTGCTGGGATTACAGGCGTGCACCACCATGCCCAGCTCAGACACCCACTTTAATCTGCTTTCTGTGCCTATGGGTTATTTTTGTCTATTATAGATTTCACATATGTTGGAATAATATATTGTTTTCTTTGTGGATAGCTTCTTTCACTCAGATCACTTTTGAGGCTCACTTGTGTTTTATGTTATTAACAATGTGTTCCCTTTTATTTAGGAATAGCATTTTATTATGTAAAAATGTGCTTATCCAGTTATTGGTGATGGACATTTAGATTGTTTCCAGTCTGAGGCCTTCATACATACAATAAAGTTCTTACAAGCATTTGTGTTCAAGTCTTCATATGAAAATATATTTTATTTCTCTTGGGAAAGTATCTTAGAATAAAATTGCTGGATCCTATGGGAAATACATGCTTAATATTATTTTTAAAAGTAAATACTTCCATTTACTTGCAGCAATTCTTCTCACAGCTTATGCTTAACAAACAACCTTGGATAAATGTAATGGTTTAGCTACTAGGATCTTCACCATAACATTATTTATAGATTTGCTAAAATTTAACATACAACTATTTTATGGAATGCCACATAGCAATTAAGTTATTTCCCTAAAGAGTTATTCAAGGTCCACTCCTGCAAGATGATGGAAGATTTAGAAAAAAGAGGCTACTGGGGCCTTAAAATGAGGGACTCCAATCTCTGAAAGGGAATTAAAATAGGACAAAACTATAATAAATAAGAAAACAGGAAAGAGGCTGAAATGGAGATTCCAACAAATATCTTGGAAACAAGATATTGGAAACAAGAAAAGGCTGCATGAATGTTGGCAGATAGAGTGGGAGAGTGGAGGGGGCTGCAGCCCATGAAGACGACAAGGCTGTCCAAGAAGCTAAGAGGTATCTCAGCTTGGAAAGAGAGGATCCCAGATAGGGGGACTGGAGAGAGGGACTGAGCCCACTGAAGGTTATGTACAAGCACTGAACACTTCTGCCTATACAGATTACACATGTGCCAGTTGCTCTCCACAGGCAAACCCAGGAAGGCGAGTCTCTGAATTGTATAGTGTTTGAAGACAGTCAGGGCAACAGTCATGGGCTTTGGGAGCCCAGAGTGGAGCCCTCTGCATTCAATCTTTAGGGACTATGTGGTTTATATATGATTCAAGTGGGTGCTCAGAGCCCAGCGGTTCGTGTGTTGGAAGTGTGGTCTCCAGTGTGGCAGTCTGAACAGCGGTGGGACCTTTAAGGGGTGGGATCTAGTGGGAGGTCACTGAGGACATGGCTCTTGGAAAGGATGAAAACATAGCTCTTGTGGGACCAGTTACAAAATACAAAATAGAAAGGATGGGATGTAGCTCAGTAGTAGAGTACCTTTGATTCAATCCCCAGTACCACACAGACATACACACGCACCCCCACACAAACATGGGTAACCTGACTGCTGAATCCCTCACTATCGATCTCTCCCCCAGGCATTCGTTCCCACCTCGAAGCCATCTACCGCAGGTGCACTATGCTTTTTGGACTTTGAGCCTCAAAACCATGAACCAAATAAACCTCTTTTCTTTACACATAATTTAGTCTCAGAGATCTTTGTTTTACTTATTTATTGTTTGTTTGTCTTTTTGAGACAGGGTCTTACCATGCAGTTCAGGCTGGCCTTGAGCTCACTTTGTAGCCCAGGCTGGTCTCACACTTGCAAAGATCTTCCTGCCTCAGCCTCCCGAATGCTAGGATTACAGGAGTGTGTCACCATGCCCGGCTTGGAGATCTTTGTTTTAGCAACAGAAAATGAAGTAAAATAGGGACTCTCAACAAAAAAGTGGCTTCCTGCCAGCCCTAAAGTTTGTGCCAGTCAGTTTTCCACAGAGAAAATTCTGACAGTCAAAAATGTCTACTTATGTTCTTAATGGTACCTACCAGTCTCCTTATTGCCTCAATCTTCAATAGAAACTAAATAAATCCACAAAAAAATGACTCTACCCAAAACAGAGATAATTAATAGAACAGAAGAAGAGTAAACAAATAAAAATTCCTAGACATCTCAGACAACTGGAAGAAAATGCATCAGAGTAAAAAAAACAACAACAAGAAAAAGGTGTTATGAGAAAGAAACTACCAGAGAATGACCAAAAGCTCTTTGAAATTAAAAATATGCTTGCCAAAACAATTAATAGTTGTAGGATCGGGTGGTTAAATTGACAAGATGTCCCAAAAGTAAATTTTAAAAGAAATGCAAAGTATAACAGAAAAGATTAAAAACATCAAAGGTGGCCTAGAGATCTAAATGATAGGAATTCCAAAAAGTTAAGAGCAAGGAAATTATAAGAGAAAAATAGGGGCTGGGGATTTAGCTCAGTGGCAAAGCGCCTGCCTGGCAAGCGCAAGGTCATGAGTTCAGTTCCTGGTACCGGAGAAAAACAAACAAACAAACAAAAAAAAACCAAAAAATAAAATGAAGATAGAGTATATCTTTGATTGACAGAGTCTAATGTGTATACAGTCCAATGAATGAAGAAAGATTCACATTTAAACATAGTATTGAAAAATTTAAGAATAAATAGTACATGCCAAAAGAATTCAAAGAGAAAATATAGGCTCTATTTTGATGGACAGAATGTTTGACCTAGATTTTATACCCTGTTACGTTATTAACCATGTGGAAATTTAAATAAACCCATTTTTAGGCATGAAAGTACTCTAAATTTTACCATATGTATTCGTTTCCCTAAAAAGTAACTCAAGGTCCACTGCTGCAAGATGATGGAAGATTAAGAAAAAAGAAGCTACTGGGAGCCAGACATGGTGGGGCACACCTGTAATCCCAGCACTCGGGAGGCTGAGGCAGGAGGATCCTTGTGAGTTCAGGACCAGCCTGGGCCACAAAGTGAGTTCAAGCCCAGACTGAACTGCATATCGAGACCCTGTCTCAAAAAAAGACAAAAAAAAAAAAAAAAAGAGGCTACCGGGGGCCTTAAAATGAGGGACTGCAATCTCTGAAAGCAATGAAGGGAAATTGCACTATGAAAACTGTGCTGTAGACCCAGAGAAAATAAGAGCAGGAAGACAGAAACCTACACAGAGAGGTTTCTTGGTTTGTTTTGGTTTTGGAAGAGAAGTGAAAAGGTAAGGAGTAGAGTAATATAAAAGTGGCATGATCAAAAGCTCAGAAAAATGAAGATAAGATAAGGACACTGATGGAATGTAAAAAATAAAACTAGGATGGTGTGCACTTCAGCGTTTCAGTGTTAGAGCATTTGCCTAGCATGAGTAAACCCCTGGGCTTGATCCCCAGGACATATGGGGGAGGAGAGAGAGAGAGAGAGAGAGAGAGAGAGAGAGAGAGAGAGAGAGGGAGGGAGGTGGAAGTAGAAGAGGAAGAGAGGAGGGAGGAGGAGGAAGAAGCAGGAGAAGGAGAAAAAGAAAAGGAAGAGGAGAAAGAAGGATAAGAAATTGGGAGAAGATGAAGAGAGGACATAAAAGATAGGGAAGGGAAGGAAGGGAAGGGAAGGGACAAGAAGGGAAGGGAAAGGAAGGGAAAGGAAGGCAAGGGAAGAGAAGGGAAGGGAAGAAGAAGAAAAAAAAAAGAAAAAGAAAAAAGAGAAGAAAAGAGCAACACTGGTTTCATGAAGAAATGGATACTTTGGTCTGCTGTTAGTTATATTTACAGAGCCAAAATAAAATCAACATTATTTTTCCCTTTAATTTTTAGAATCAACCTGTGTTAGTTAGCTTTAGGTCACCATGACAAAAACCTGAGACAAACCAACTTAAAAAGAGTGATTTAATTTGGCTCGTGTTTTCAGACCATAGTTGCTTGGGCCTGTGGCTCTAGGGCTGAGGTGGCTCAGTTCCTCGTGGCAGGAGGGTGCAGTGGACGAAGCTGCTCCGCTCATGGCCACCAGGAAGCAAAGAGAGGGAGAAAGGGGCCAGGGGCCGGTACTCCTTAAAGGGTGTGCCTCCCTGATCTAATCTTCTTTAGACTCCACCTTTTAAAGGTCTCACCACCTCCCAGTAGCGCATAAGCTGGCAACCAAACTTTGGCAGAGGAGTCTTTGGGGAGCACTTCAGATCCAAACCATAACATAACCTTATAAACACAATCAACTCAAAATGAAAATCAAAAGGTATAGAAGAGGTGATGAAAACCAGGTGTGATGGCACACACACGTAACCCCAGTGCTCTGGAGGCTGAGACAGGAGATCACTGTGATTTTGAGGTCACCCTGGGCTGTGTAGTGAGTTCAAGGCCACCTAGAACAATATAATGAGACCCTGTCTCAAAAAATAAAGAATTTTTAAAAAACCCAAAAAACTAAAAACAAGAAGAGGTGATAGAGGTTAGGAGGTGGGAGAGAGAAGTCGCGGGAGGAAAGGGTGTGAATGTCAAATCCTTATCTCACAAAGTGGGGAGTGAAGAGATACTATCTGTAGCCCATGGAATAAGAAACGGGAATTAAACTGTGTTCTTTGAAGTTGAGGAGACCAGGGAAAGATCTGAGAGCCCTCACTTAACTATATTTAGAAGGATGGAGGAGGAGATAGGAATGAAATAGATGTGAACTGACTGCTCTAACACAGTAGAAATACAACAGCAAACACTGAAGTCACTAATTTAATAAATGGCATCTTATTTTAAAATATGGAGGTAACCACTGAATGAATTCAAAACAGAAATGCTAAAAATTTTCCTCAGGCAAGGACTATGGATGGTGCAGGGTCAATCTTGTTTTTCATTTTAAAGTCTTTGGTTAGTTTTATCTTAAACAATTTGCATACTTTACTAATTAAAATATTTAATGAAGAACTCACAAAAATTTCTGAGATAAGCAGTTTATAAGAATGCTGAATATAATGGCTGGGCATGGTGGTGCACACCTGTAATCCCAGCACTTGGGAGGCTGAGGCAGGAAGATCGTTGCGAGTTCGAGACCAGCCTGGGCTACAAAGTGAGCTTATGGCCAGCCTGAACTGCATAGCAAGACTCTGTCTCAAAAAGGCAAAAAAAAAAAAAAAAAAAAAGAATGCTGAATATAATGGCACAAAGAATGTTAAAGGGATATAAATCAAATTGGTATTAGAAGTCATCTCTAGGTCTTTGGATAATAGATTTCTTGGGGCTAGGGATTTAGCTCAGTGGCACAGTGCTTGCCTGGCAAGCGTGAGGTCGTGAGTTTGATTCCTGGTACTGGAAAAAAAAAAAAAATAGATTGCTTTATTTTCTTCTTTATAATTTATAAATATATACATTTTTCATAGTACTTACATTTTCACTCTTATAATAACCATAACGTTTCAAAATTAGCCCCTTAAGTTTCTCCTAAGGCACAGGAAAGTTGTTTCTTTGGGTGAATGCTCAAGCTGGCTATGCATGATTTAAAGTGCTCACCTCTCCCCACACCCAGCCAACTCCTGATGACTCAGACAGGTGGTTGGCCCAGGTCAGCCCAATCTGAGGTCAGAATTAGGACCCCAAGGATTGTGCATGTCTTCAAAAATATTTATAAAAACCCGAACCACCTGTAAAATATTTATAAAAACCTGACCCACACTAGCCCCGTCCTTGCCAACACCAGCACTCAGCAGTCCTCCCAGATCTTCCACAAGTTCTGGGACCCTCCACGACCATCAGGCTAGTTGAGCTCTTACCTGTGCCCAGGTAGGACTAGTGAGGGAGTTACTCAGCACTGCCCAAATACAAAGGACCCTGGTCATGCAAAACAACTCATTTATGACTAATGACGTTGAGTGGATATTCACTATGAAAAGGACATTCACTAGGATAAAGATACATAGAGTCATGCTGGAATTCCCTGTGTTCAGCTCGTACTTTGTTTTTGTCTTTTCGGGTCCTGAATATTAAACCCTGGGCAGTCACATTGAGCTACATGCGCAGCCCTCCCCCCCACCTTTTAATTTTGAGACAGGGTCTCCCTAAATCCCTAAGTTGCTCAGGTTGGGCTCGAACTTGCCATCCTTCTTTCTCAGCCTCCCAAAGTGCTGAGATTGGGGGCTGGGGATTTAGCTCAGCGGCAGAAGCGCCTGCCTAGCAAGCACAAGGTCGTGAGTTCAGTTCCCGGTACCGGAGAAAAACCAAAAAAAAAAAAAAAAAACCGAAGTGCTGGGATTACAGGAACGTGCCACCACACCCAGCCTCATCTGTTCATTTTATAGGTGGAAAAGTGAGACTCAGGTGGAGACACTTGCCCAAGATGAGCATATAAACTGATTAGCACTAGAATTTGAAAGGCAGATAATTAGGATGTCTCACTTTCTTTAGACAAAAATGACAGGATCCTAGTTTTAAACCAAAGGGAAAATTACCAGAAAACTATTGGAATCCAAAGTCAGGAAATACAGCTTGTAAGGGATCAAAACAGAGTGGAGAAAGCCCACAGAAGCAGATGTGGTTTCTCACACTTTGCCTCTCTCTGCAGCAGACAGGTAAACATGGCTGCCAGGATCCACTGTGGAGGTTTGGCTCAGTTCTTAGAAAGGAGATGACGGCAGATACAGGGCCAGGACCAGCATAAACTGAAGCTGGGGAGGGGCAAATGGTGCAATGGGGGTGGGGGCGGGGAGAAGGGGAGGTATGCAATGAAATTCCAACTTGGGTGGAAAGCTTTCCGGGTTATGCCTCAGGCTGGAGACATTATGAGTTTTGTCTTTATTTTTAAAGGGAAGGGGCTACAAATTGAGGCAGTTAAGCTGCTAAATAGCAGAGACAGAGGCAAACACCAGACCCTCCTCTTAGTTGAAGACTGTTCCTTTTCCCTTATGCTTCTCCTTTGCGATGTGCGTTGTGAAATGACCTTCTTGGCTCTGGGCCCCTGAAACCAATCCCACTTGTTTCCCACTTGCTGTTCTTCAGTGCTCAAAGCTAGCAAGGCCTGGGGCTTCTCCCAAGTAAAACGCTGGCTCTCTGGGGCCATGGACCAACACTGAGAAGTGACTTACCCTCCGCTTTCCTCCGAGGCCCATCTGCAGCCACCAGGTCTCCATTCAGGAGCGGGCTACAGCCAGCTCTGCTGCCTCTCAAGAGCCAGTTGTTACATGTTTTTAGTATTTTGCAAGCTGGCTGACATTGTTAGCTTGAAATTAGCCATAGCATGGAAACCCACACATGCTGCAACTGAGGGCTCTCCCTACCGCCTGGCCTGTCCGGTCAACATTACTAGCTCCCACTGTCTCCAGCAGCCCACCTCCTGCCTGGGAGACTTTGGAAAATGTTCACACAAAAACTCATCCTTAATGTTCAGTAATAATGGTTCTCTACTCAAAAAAAAAAAAAAAAAAAAGGTTCTGTAAATATATTTAGTGCATTTATTTTTTAAAAAATTTTTTGCAGGGCTGAGGGTGTAGCTCAGTGATGGAGCACTTGCCTAGCACATGTGAGGTCCTGGGTTTGAGGTCTCGCACTATATGTTTCCTATCGGTAATTTCTATGGTAATTCAAGGTGAACAGTTTAATTGGACAAGTGAATTCTTTATGTAGCCTGACTTTCCACTTAGCTATTTGGCTGAAATTCCCAACTTTCTACCTTCGCTGCCACCCCCTTGCCTCTGGCCCTTATCTCACTGCAACCTTTTGCAGGGATTTCTTATCTAGTTTCCCTAGCTCTGGCTTCCCCTCCTCAGCCCACTCTTCAAATCTCTACCTGCTCAATCTCTTGCAAGCCCTGCCTCTGGTCACGTCTCTGTCAGGGGCTCTGCAACGGCTGCCAAATACATCTCAAACGCCTGACCTGAAACTCAGGCCTCTCAGCAGCTTTTCTGCCTATTATTTCTCTAGGGAGCCAAATGATAAACTTGGACTCGATGTTCTGGGTCTTTGCTCATGGTAGCTCTTCTCTCTAGAAGGCCCTCCTCCACTCCATCTCCTCTGAACCGGATTTAAGTGGAATTTCATCCATGACGTTGTCTGTCCCTGCCTGCTATTGCCCAGCCAGGGGCAGCCACAGGTGCTCTTGGTCCTTTTAGGATACTTTGGAAGTGGTTCTCGTGTGTATTTCACAGCGATGACCTGTCCGGTGGGGGAGATGGACAACAGTCATCCTCTACACCATTGCAACTCAGCTTGGTCCAGACCAGCAGTACCAGGTGATTTGTCAGAGATACACATTTTTTACTCCAACATTACAGGTTTAAATGAATCAGTTCTGGGGTTGATAGGTGGGAGAGAGATCTCTCAAATGAGTCTAACACATGCTGGGTATCCAACACTATACTATGAGCTTCTTCTACTTCATGTCCTGTTTCATAGCTGCTCTTCACAGCAGTCCTGCTAGTGTCAGCTCTTCCCCTGCTCACTCAGATGCTAGCAATCTTATGTGCTGGAAGGACCGCGTCAGTAAAGCTTTTTCTATACTGCAGAAGCCCTGGCATGTTCCTTGTGTCCCAGGAGCTATAGCTCCATTCTGCATTTAGCTAGGTCCTCTGCTACTCCTTCCAGTAGAGACAGGAATGACATTCACAAAATAATTGCAGCAAAGGCCATCTTCTAGGTCAAGTGATTCTGTTATCAGGTGAGCTTTGTGTGCAGCCGCTTTGGCCAGCCCAGGACAAAGGTCAGAGCTCAGCAGTGGGCTGAAGTTACACTTTACTAAGAGGCCTCTCCATACTCACTACCCTCATCCAGGGAGCCCTCTGCCTCCAGTAGGACGTGACTACCACAAGGCCCAAGCTCCGGAGGAGTAGGACAAATTTTTTTCCTTGTAACTTTTTGGTTGGATGTGATTTCAAAGTTACAGAAAAATTGCAAGTACATGCAGTATAAGGAACTCCTACGTACACTTTACCTGGATTCACATTGAACTTACATTTTGCACCATTTCTTTTTAGGGTCTTACATTTCCTGTATTTTTTCTGAACAATGTAAAAAGCAGGTTGGAGGTATTGTGCTATTTTTCTCTAAACATTTCTAAGATTGTGACACTGTCTTATGTAAACATGGGATAATTACCAACTTTATGTTCATATAAAACTATTATCTAAACCACAGTTCAAAGTATATTAATTGTCACAATAATGACACATATATTGCCTTATTGCTGGTCTAGGGTCAGGTCAAAGATCAATAATTTATCCTACTTAGTTGTCATAGCTCTTTAACCACTTTTAACCTGAAATAATTCCTCAGCCTTTTTTTTTTTTTTTTTTTTTTTTTGTCTTTGAGATAGGGTCTTGCTATGCAGTTCAGGCTGGCCTTGAGCTCACTTTGTAGTCCAGGCTGGTCTCAAACTTGCAATGATCCTCCTGCCTCAACCTCCCTAGTGCTGGGATTACAGGTGTGCACCACCACCGCCGGCCTTCCTCAGCCTTTCTTTTAAATTTTTGGATCTTGACATTTTTGAAGGATAACAATTGCTTGTTGAGTAGACTAATTTTGGATTTACCTTGTGTTTCAGGATTCGATCTAAGTAAGCTTGTTTAGGCAGGGTAGTCACAGAGGTGATGTTGTATCCTTCTCAGTGTTTCTTACCAGGGAGCCCAAGACCACTACCATCTGTCCCAGTACTGGAAAATTAACTTTGGTCTCGGAAAAGGCAGACAAAGACCTCTGTGAGACAGCTGCCCTCTGCTGGCGATTTCTAACATTGCCGAGCCTCTGCCTCTGCGCACCTGATGACAAGCGGCCGGAAGCCCTGAAATACAGACCCTGACACGTTATGGGTTGTGTTACCTTAGGAAAGTTATTCAGGCTGAATCTCAATTTCATCATCTGCAGAATGAAGATAATAGTCTCTTCCCTGCTTCCCTCACAAAGTAAATGAGTGTAAAAGGGTTCCGCAAAGATAGTCACGTGTTATTCTACACCATGTCTATGCTGGCTGCAGTGACTTCTCGACAGGCCCAGCCTCAGAGCCCCCTAGAGTGCCAGAGCTGCTTTCCAGAACTCGCATCCACTACTCGCAAAGCCTCGCCTGGGCTTGGGCTCTGTGGCTGAGCTGCTTCCCTCCTGAGGCTTTCATAAACAGGTTCTTTTGTATGGCTGTGGGAAGAAACTCAGGGCAGCCCCAAGGAGGAGGAAGCCTGGCCTTCAATGTTTCTGCCCCCGATATCAATCTCAGGGTCGCTACCAATGGCCGAACCAGGTGTCCACCCTGTTTCCACCAGGTTATGGTTACACTACTGCCCCAGGCTGGTGTGCCTCTGCAGGACTGAGCTCCGAGCAGGAGCAGCCAGCAAAGCAGGAGCACCAAACCCTGGGAAACCTCTTCTTTTAACAGGTTTTTCCCCACGGGCTTTCCCCGGGCCAAGCCAAGGATTGTTTCGAAAGACGGAATGCAAACTGTGCTTATTGACAGTTCAGGTTTCTGTCCACATTTTGGGGGGGATCTTTATCAGAAGCTTAGGTGCCCCCATGTACAGCTCTTCCTCCCTGCCTGTTTACCTTCTTTCCTATTTTCAATGAATACTTATTGACTGTATCAATTATGGGTCACTAGAGTAACAGTGTATGTGTGTGTTACATAAAGCATTTACAAAGTAGCTTTACAATGGCCGCCTGAGGAGCCAGGAATAGGAGAATGCAAAGGCGCCATCTATGTCCTGGGGAGCTGGAAGTTCCAGTTGAAAGTTAAAGGCCTGGAGCTCCCTGCAAAGTCCATGCCAGAAGACCGAAGGATCTGCATTGGAAGGCTGAAGAGTCTGTGCTGAAAGACTACAGGAACTGGCGATGAATGTCCAAAGGCAATGGTGAAGACCAGAACTCCTCCCATGAAGCAAAAGCCACCGAGTTCCTTCTTCTTTCCCTTTTTACTTCATCCAGGCTACAAGCCTATTGGCTGGATCCAGGGTGAGTCTCCCTGTTCAGTTTGCACTCACAGGTCAATCATCCAGACACATCCAGACTGTGCTCCACTAAGCTGCTAGGTGATTTTGTATTCACTCAAGTTGACACCTCAATCAACCATCACATGGAGCGTGATCTGTACTCCAGTACTGCCATGGGGCTCTATGGAAAGCGGGATGCACAATCTGCCCCAGAGAGCTTATCTTGTTAATTAGGTGACAAACCAGCAGAGCAGCACTTACATCACAAGTGTAAGTGAGGTCCCTGTGACCTCTGAGAAAGGCGTTTCTTGTCCCCTCATGCCTCTTAGCCTTCCTTCTGTCTCTCAGGTGGTTCACAGCCTCCTCCTTATTGCTTTGTATTTATTTAGTGCTCTCCCAGGACACCAGAGAGATACATTTTGTAGACTCCAAGGAGAAGCTCAGAGAATGAGTAGATCAAGAAAGAGAAGAAACATTTTTTTGGCATGAACATAAATTATTTTACTAAATTTACCTTAATACAGAAGCATCTGTAGTAATGACCTTCAGCCATTTTCTGTGGGGTCTTCATGCCTTGGGACTATGGGGGTTCTTGGGAATAGTGACTTAATACATGGAATTATGAGCGTGTTTTGAGGATGGAGTCTTGCGTTAAGGGGTGATCATGTGCAATTGCACGGTCTATCCTCATCTTGGAAGTTGGTGCTGCGGGTCAGAGTGTGCAAGGTCAGTTTCAAGGGTGGAGGGTCTGCCCAAGACTGGAAGGAGGTCACTTCTCGTCCACATGTGAGGTCACTTCTCATTCAACCTGCCTCATAGGCTTCTTCTGAGGAAAAAATGAAACAACCGTGGGGACAAGTTATGCACCATTCGTGTAGTGATGCCCTACTCACCAGCAGGTCTATAGAGAACATGTCCAGGCCAAAAATATGAAAGAGGAATAATTTTCCAGTGTGGTTTATTAGGTAGCAACCATACTTGTCTCCCAAGTGGTTAAGCGATGGCTAGAACAGAGTGCTAATTAAACAGCTAAGACACTGATTGGATTCACACCTTCCCTTCTCCCTCATCCATGTGTACTTTCTATATTCCAAAGATACTGGGAGGGAACATGAATTAAGCATTCACAAGCACATAATTACTTTGCAAAGAACAAGTGGATAAAAAAAAACCCAGGTCATCCGGCTAGGCAAAGAGCTGTCAGCTTTTTTTTTTTTTTTTTTTTTTTTTTTTTTTTTGCTTGGTTTGGTTGTTTGATTTTGCAGTGCTGGGATCATACTCAGGGACTTATGCATGTTAGGCAAGTGCTCCACCACTGACATACACCCCCAGCCCTTGATGGCTATTTGATAAAACAGGCTACAAAATTCTATGAGAGTAAGGAACTGTCTAGCTCATCATCATATTCCCAAAACCTAGTGCTCTGTCTGGCACACACAAGGCACATAGCATACATAATTGTAGTGGAAGCCCACCATGACCTAGTTTATTCTATTACAGTAGCTAGAATTGACAGCAGAACAGTCTTATGTTTTCTCTAGACAGTATCCCCCCGATTTATACTTAAAAATTATGCTGCAATTTCTAGCTTTACTTTCATTGATGAATACTTCACAAAGTCCTTTAGAAATTAAAATATTTCAACAAGCAATCGATGGTAATATTGAAGGCATTTCAGCCACTGAGTTCTTGATTGACAATGTCAAAACAATCATCAGATCCAGGATAGAAATATTCATGAATGCATCAAAAATGAAGACAGGATAAATGAGTCTCCTGGTATCTTAGCTATAATTATAAAAACAGAAACAGGCACTGACATGTATTTTGCTGAAACTGCCTTCAGGTACAGGCAAGCAACCAGTATAAAAAACTAAAAGAAAGGAGGAAGGGGGAGGGGAGGGGAGGAAAAAAAAACTACAGTAATAGAGCTAGCTTGTCTATCCCGAGCCTGGGAGGGCAATACTTTTCTAGATTATTCCACAACATTTATTCCTCAGCCATCTGTTTCCCTGGTCCCCCCATATCCTGTTGAACCAACACTATCTTCATAATAGGAATTCCTGCTGCTGCTTTATGTTATCTTTCCAGTTTCCTGTCCTGTTCTGCTGGTGTTTGATTTAGCCTCTATGTGAGTGGGCACCATGGGTTGGCATTGCTCTCTAGACCTTGGGGCTGAGAACATAGGTCTCTTCCATGGCTTTTCAGAGCTACCATATCTTGAGTGCTATGCTGGGTATTTACATATGTTATATTAGCTCATTAATTTCACAGCCATTCTATGGGTCAGTTTTGTTCCCTCTCATTTTACAGATGAGAAAGTAAGTGTCAGAAAGGTTGAATGACTTGGCCTTTCATGTGGCACAGAAGTGGCAGAGGTGCAATTTATAGTCAGGCTGGCTGTGAAGACTGTGCCCCTTAGGTTCTTCAGCTTTCCCTTGGGTCCTTCATGATTTCCCTGGCACTGTTCCCGTTTTTACTTCCCTTCCTTTTTTTCCCTGTCTCTGAGCTTCCCAGTTCAAGATGGGCATCTAGCCATACCCTATGCATTACTGTCATCATCCTGGCTTTCACAGCCCTTTACTACTTGACCCTTCTCTACCCCTCAGCCCACCCTCCACTGCTCCCAAGCCCTGTGCTGTTTGCAGTGACCACCTCTGCTTACTCCCTGCACTCCTGCCCAGCACTTTGCAGCTTGCTCTGCTTTCTCACCTTCCCTAAACCACCCATCCCTTCTAGCTGTGCCAGGCCCAGGGAAACCCTGTGGTTCTCTCCATGAAGCCACCCAGTCTGCCCAACCCCAGTGGTTGCTCCCTCCTGGAAGATGAAGAGCGGCTTCCCTGGTTTGGCCTCACTCTGTATCATTTTTCAATACCTTTAATACCACTGACTTGGCTATTTAATTTTCTCATGTGTTAATGTTTTCTGCAATTAGATGTTCAGTTTCTCCAATGCCATGTGTCTCTTTTTAATAGTTAATGATAGTTCTCTTAATACCTAGCTCAGTGCTTTGCACACAAAAGCAGTTAAGAAATATCTGTTGGCTTCTATGCCATTATATTCAGGGCAGGTTGATACCAATACTTCTAGAATCACACAAAAGCACCACAACTTCATAAAAGAAAAAACAAACACCTGATATTAATCTTCAGTGCCTACCACCTCCCACTCAGAGCTTTCTCTCCTTCCTGTGAGCTGAATACCTCAATCTATGCCTGCCACACTGATCCCCAACTCAGCCCTGCCCTCGACCTGTAGCCCCCTGAGCTTACACTTTACTGTCAGGGCTGTGTACTCCAGTTCTGCCATTTCCTGCATAGGACAGAGCAAGCTGTTTAACCACATGGACCTCAGTTTCCTCACCTGTAAAGTGCAGGTAACAATACCTCCAATCGTTCAGTCATCACCATCATTGCAGGCTGGCCATTTATTCTATCACACAGCTGGCATTATTCTATGTGCTGAGCATGAAACAAAACCTGTCAATGGTAGCGGTGGGACAGACAAGTAATGAGGTAAATATATAATATGTCAAAGAGTCATAAGTGCTGTGGAGGAAAACAAGGCTGGCGGACAAGGAACTAGTTTTAAATAGCACAGTAAGCAGACACTGGCGTTCTGTAATGATTTAAGAAGAAATGAACGTAAGCACTTAATATGTGCTTGGTAATCAGTAAGTGCTAAGTAATTGTTAGATGTTAGGCATTATCAGTGTATGAGAGATTTTTTGCAAACAGAAAAGTACTAAATATTTGCTATAATTTTTAAGAGAAATCAACATTGTTATACTATAATTATATTTTCTGTGGGTTGTCCGTGAGAAATGACCTTGCAAATGAATTCACACTTAAAAAGCACCCTCCCTCCTCTCCCTCCTCTTCTGTTACTAAGCCTTTCTGTTGTAACCATCCAAATTTGTGCATTAAGGAAAGATAGAGGCTGCTTTCCACTCTTTTCTGGCTTGTTCTCTCTCTCTCTCTCTCTCTCTCTCTCTCTCTCTCTCTCTCCTTTTCTCGCTCTCTCTCCCTCCCTCCCTCCCTCTCTCTCTCTCTTTCTGGAATTAGCTAAATACTTGAGAGTTCACTAGAGCTCTAATCCTAAAACATAACCTGTATTAGAGAATGAGCCTTTGCAACTTCTAATGGAAATTCAGGCAGACGCTTTCGAAACGTTAGAGTTGACCCCAACCCCAGAACACAGTCACACAAATATGGTCGAAGATGAGAACCGCCAGTGTTCAGAGTCCAGCAGAACCTCAGTTTCTGTAGAAATAGGTGGAAAAACTAAAAGAAAACCTTTTTTTATACGCAGCAGTTCTGACAACAAATGTGTATGTTTTATGCACCACACAATTCTCTAGTTCTCTGAAGAACCACTGGGTGTCCTACAATTTAACTCATTTTTGAGACTACCTCATGAGACTTCTCCCATTTCTTTTGCTCATCACAAGTCCTTTTGACTGCCCAGCTATAAATATGGGGGTTTGCACAATCTCCTCCTTAGGTTCAGTAATTTGTTGTAACAGCACACAGAGCTCAGGAAAACACTTTGTTTATTATGACTAGTTTATGATAGTAGATCCAACTCAGAAACATTCAAATGCATCAAATTCAGTGGACAAAGTATGTAGGGAGGGTGCTGAGCTTCCACACTTTTTCTGGACACTCACCCTCCTGGCATTTGGATGTGTTCACCGACCCAGACGATCCCTGAATCAGAACAGGGACCTGTTCTGATTACTTAGGGTTACTGTGGAGGTTTCATTATGTAGGTATGACTGACTAAATCTATGGCTGATGGTGATTCAACTCAATCTCCAGCTCCTTCCTAGGGGTCAGGGAATACGGCTGAAAGTTCCATCCTTCCAATCATGTGGTTGGTTCCTCCTGTGACCAGGGCCCATCTTGTTCATTTGTTTGTTTGACTGATTTTGAGACAGGGTCTCGCTATATAATTCAGGGTGGCTTTGAACTACGTAATCCTGGCTGGCCTTGAATTCACTGTGATCCTCCTACCTCATCCTCCCGAGTGCTGGGATTACAGGTGTGCGCCACAACGCCAAACTCAGACTCCATTTCGAAGCTGTTCAGTGCCCCACTTCTCCCCCCCTCACTTCATTAGCATATAAAAAGACACTCTTATCATTCTGGTGATTCTGAGAGCCTTTTTTTTTTTTTTAAAGAGTAAAGGAAGGATAACATAGTAATGGGGGCTTACCGAATTACAGACAAAGTGGTAGGAAATTATCAATGGTTGTTGTTTTACATATTGTTATCTACAAGATAGTTTCTCAGGAAAACAAATAGACAAATAATAGTGAGTTACAGACAAAAGTGGTAGGTTATTATCAATGGTTGCACTATACTTTGGTATCTTCGAAGTGGTTTCTAAAGCAAATAAATAGAGCTATACATGAGCGACCAACTGAATATTCATTGGCTATTCTCAATGGTTGCTGTAGGAACCACATAGTAATAAACATACATCCATTTATGAAATAGCATAGGAACAATGAAAACATTAAAGAGTTATGGACTGATTAGTAGGAAAATATCAATGGCTGCTGTAATACATGGTGGTATCTTCAAAGTGGTTTCTCAGGAAGACAGAGATATGCAAGAAAGATCTAACAAGTAGTTACAGCCTAATGGTTGTGAAAAATAGTGTATTACCTCCTCATCAGTGACTCCTTTCACTGAGGTGTGACAGCTGGAAGGAAGGCCAGGATTGAAAAGAAGGACCTGGACTTGCACCTGTGTCTAGCAGCAAGCTGTTTTCTTTTTCCTCTATAGTCATGATTACCCAGGGCTCTTCCATGGAGATGACAGTCTGGCCAGGGGGAGAAGGCAGAGTATGCCCCGGGCCCCTTCATTCCTGTTGGACTAACTGGTAGGATGGGTCTGAGCTCTGGGGCCTTCACTTCAGAGGGCAGACTGATCTCCAGTGGTCACCTTTGCATTCAGGGCACGGCCCCGGGGGCTTCTTAGGGCAGTTCCGAGAGTCTTAAAAGGTTCTTGTGTCAGCAACCAGAGACTAAGACCAATAGTATAACAAAGGATGCTCCTATCATTTCAAAAATTATAAGGGCTTTAGAAGCTCTGTGCTAAGAACTGGGGCAGAGACCAAATAATATATTTCTTATTATGTCCCAGGTACCTGGGAGCTGATTGAACCTTGAGTGATCACTTACTGCTTAGAGTTTTTTCTTTAACCTTGAAGGGTCTTTGGTGGGACAATCTGCCATCCTCTGTTGGAGACTCCCCAGAGATCCTCCCAACTTGAAATTCTTCAAAGTTCAGAGATCAGAGGGGCCAGGAGCAGAGCCTCCTCTGATCTCACCAGAGAGGTGACTGCTCAGGGTGGGGCCAGGGAAAAGTTCAGCAGAATCATGGGCTGGTGACTTTAGTTTCTTTTTAGAGACAGCTTTAGATATAGATAGAGTTCAGAGGTGCTGATAAAGGAGGCTTCAAAAATGTCTGCAGTACATACCAAATTGTCTGGCTACAATGAAGACCACAGCCCCAGACTATAGAGGAGCAGGCAGTGCAGCTCCGTGGTACAGTGCTTGCTTTTTATACACTAGACCCTGAGTATGAACCCCAGCACCAAAAAAGAACAACAACAAGAACAACAAACCACACAAACAAACAAAGAAATAAAAAACATCTATAGGGGCCTATCTTTCCTAAGCAAATATTGGCTGGTGAAATGTTAGGGCCACTTGAGAATCATAGTCTGGTGGCAGGCTGTTCTGAGCATGTGTCAACACATGTCTCTTCACAAGAATGCTAGTGGGGGTTGGGGATTTAGCTCAGCGGCGCAGCGCCTGCCTGGCAAGTGCAAGGTCATGGGTTCAATTCCCAGTACCGGGAAAAAAAAAAAAAACAACCCACAAGAATGCTAGTGACCACACCAAATAATAAGAATTAGTATTTACTGAGCACATTTGATGCAGTGTGTATTGTGGTAAGCACTTTCCATGCTTTATAATTCTTACAGTCCAATAGGATAGGCACTATGATTAGACTCATTTTTACCATTTTAGGGAAGAATTAATCAGATTTCTCCAAGTTCAATATGTTGTTGGCTGTCACCCAGCTACTGAGCATCGGAGCTGCAGTCTGAACAGGTGGCCTTCTTCTGAATGTCGCACTCTGCTATAAGTGAGCTTCTTGCAAAGGGGTAGCCTTTAGCTCAACCTGGAGGCAGTGGCCCAGGAAAGTTTGGGAAGAAGCCATGTGCTCGAGGGAAGAACAAGTGCCATCTGAGCAAACGAGGCAGTAAGGAGCAGGGCCAGGATGGGCAAAAACACTGAGGTATTAGAGATGGAGGTTCGGGTCACTGTGATACTTTGATACAGTTGGAGAATGCAGTTGGATGTGGTTGACAAAGATGAGCCTGGAGGAGCAGTGGGACCCTGATCGTGAAGGGCCTTGGATGTCTTATTACAGACAGTGAGATTTTGCCTTGAAGCTGGGAAGAAGTTATCTGTAACAGATACCTGTGGTTGCCTATTCGCCGAATAGTCATCCCCGACTCCTTGACCAACAGAACCTCCTGTTTTTGGTCAGGGAAGCTACTCTAGATACAACCCTTTCTTCTCAGAAACAAACATGGAAATCCTCTTCTCTCGCTAGTGACTTAGGAAAAGCCATCCCATCAAGTCTAGCCAGGAGGGGCTGGGGATTTAGCTCAGCGGCAAAGCGCCTGCCTGGCAAGCGCAAGGTCGTGAGTTCGGTTCCTGGTACCGGAGAAAAACCAAAAAAAAAAAAAAAAAAAAAAAAAAAAAAAAAAAGTCTAGCCAGGAGTGATGCAGGCACCGTGCTGGGGTGCCTGGGGAAGTTTCCTCCCTTGAGTAGACACATGGAAGTTTTTGTCCTCCTGCTGGGTGGTGTGGGGTCTCTGCATGTATCAGTCACCTGCAGCCTGAAAGAATCCAGCCTGCAATGACAGCTCCAGAAGGGAAGACCCTGGGCTCCTGGTCACCAGAGCACAGAACTGGCTTACTGGACGTCCCCTTCCTGGGCTACCTGTCAGGTGAGATGGTGTTTCTTGAGAGTGAAGAGCATCCCATCCACTTCATCATCAAAGCTTTTTAAGCGGAGAATCACATGCTGACATTAGCGTGTTCTAAAGACCCTCCCAGAACAGAGGGAAGATAAAATAGGTAAAGAAACTGGCAGAAGCAAGACAGGAGGCAGTCGTCTCTTCTCTAGGAGGCATCCATGCTCTGCAAACTTCCTGTTCCTCCCAGCCTTGAAAGGACTACTGACTGTTTTGGAGACTGTGAGGAAAATGCATTAAGTGTTGTGCAAAGTCAAGTTAGCATTGGCACGCAACAGTGTTTGACTGTTTACTTGTCTATCACTCCTCACTAGCAGGTAATGTAAACTGGAATCCAAGACGTCAAGGAGTTTATCTCATTTGTTCTATTCCTAGTACAGTAGATATTCAATGAATGTTTGTTAATGAACAAGTAAACCTTGTACTGTCATGTGAGGCTTGATCCACATGCTTCACAAGTCAGCACTCTCCTCCTACATATTGCCTCGTTGGTCCTGGCTTAGCCTTGTGAACTGTTCCTACAGCATGATCAGCACTGCCAAAGAACAAGGCAGCACAGATGCACGGAACATTTCTCTCCACATACCATCAGAAGTCCCCATGCTACTGTCTCTGAAGTGCCATGCAGCGGTTTAAGCACAGGTCAGGTGCCAGGAGCAACTGCTCACCTATAGCTAGTGGGTAGGTACAGGCCACCTCAGCCAAAGAGGCCCCATCCTTTCTGAGTTATATCATCCAAGATCAAGTTAGGCTGACAGGACATGTGAAACCCTGTTCAGTAACACAAGGTCAAGTTTTGAGTGCTACTCATGCTCCCACCAACATCGCCACAGGGCTACAGTCTCATTTCCAAGGCCGTCACCTCTGCTTATCTATCTTAGCTAGCAGCTCCCTAGTACTGCGTCAGCCTGCAGTGTCCTCACCATGGGCAGCTTGGCCTTGAGAATCCAGCCAATCAACAGCTTTGCTTTCAGGAGCTGCAGAGCAAGATCTTCCCTCAGCATATTCTCCCTCCTTCCTGTAGGGAGCTGGTGCATTTTACAGATCGAAACTCCTGCTCCCTAGAGAAAAGCAATCAAGGCATTTAAAAGTTAAGGTCTTAGGGTTGGGGACATAGCTCAGTGTCAAAGCACTCACATAGCATGCACAAAGCCTTGTATTTGATCCTTAGCACTTAGCTCTCTGGAATGCCTCGCCACCTTAAGGTCTCCAGAGCCAGAGATTCTGCTGGCTCCTCAGCAGGGTGTTCAGGGAAGAAAGAAGTGGGCGGAGAGATGGGGAGAGGCCTGGCCAGCTCCAGGTGCTGTCCCACTCTGCCTGCTGAATCCTCTCCCGGGTCCTGGAATCCAGAGACCCCTGCCTCTATCCTTTATTCTTGCTCTCTCTGCTCTCTGGGCTGCTCTTTCTTCTCCTCTCCACTTTGCTCACTCCTACTCCTTCTTCAACGTCAGGTACGAGTCTCTCCTGAGAGATCCTGCCAATCAGCCTTTCCCTGTCCAGTGACCAGGGCCTTGTTCTTCCAGGCTGTCACCCAGCCCCTGCTGCTACTCCTGGTGTAGAATCTGTCTATGTGTCTCTCCTTTCCACAGCTTCTTTCATCCATGTACTGTATTCTCTCGTGTCATTTATCCAGGGTCTGCTGTGTACCCGAAATTGATCCAGCAGTGAACAGGAGACCTGACTCCTCAGTGCTACTAGGTAGGGTGCAGTCCAGTGAGGGAGAAGGACACTACAAAAGAAATTATCAGATAGTGTTTGGAGAAGGAAAGTCAGAGAAATGAAGGGCATGTGCTTTGGCGGTTAGGGGTGGTGGTGGTCAGGGAAGGTCTCTCTCAGAAAGGTATATTTAACTGAAACCTTCAGAATAAGGAATCTGCAAGCAAGGAGAAGGTAGGAGGTGTGCATGCATGTACGTGTGTACACTTGTATGTGTGCATGTGCACAAGTGTGTGTGTGTGTGTGTGTGTCCTGTGGGGGCAGGGGCAGGCTGGGCATGTATATGTGCAAAATCTGTCAGTGGGAGGGACTAAGGCAGAGCAATGTCCCCAGTAGAGGGAATTAAGGCTGGAGAGTTAGGCAGGTAGAGATGGGGGAATACCAGGAAGGCCATGGTCAGGGCCAGCTCAGAAAGGGAGTGGTTGTGGCTTATTTGCTTTTGCATTACTGGAACCCTGCAGAGCATCAGGTCCATACAGGCCCCCAAGAAGAGTTTCTTGAACAAATAAAGAAGATAAAACACTTTAACTAGAGAATTTAGACTGGAGGCACATGCTGACAAGTGGAACAAAACCACTTCTCTGGGCCAGCTGTACCATCATTACAGCCATGTCACCCCATAGCTAGGAGCCCAGGAAGCTCCACACCCATCTGGCTGGTACAGGGACAAGTTTGTAAAGAGCACATATGGAATGATTTCAGTTGGTCAGATTCAGTAAGACAAGTGTGTCATTTATCCAAAGCAGGCCTCTCTAAAGCCAGTGGGGGAATCTAAGTGACATCTGCCAGGCTGGACTTTACACAGCAGGGGAGTCTGGCAGGCAGAGACCAGCAGGGACTGTCCTGATGCCACTTATCATAGGAGGACTCTCTCTACTACTCCCTGAAGCCTTGTGGACTTCAGAGAATGGAGGTATTTTAGAGCTAGGGAGGAAACTGAGGAGACCCTCATTTTACAAAGGAGGACACTGAGATCCAGAGAGGTTGATACCCTAAATTAGTGACAAGACCAGGCCAGGTGTTATGGTCTGTGTCTGGATGTCCCCCAAAGCCTCATGCAGTCATGGGGCAGGCTTCTAGAGTTTGTGATCGATTCATGGTCCAATGCTGAGAATATGAGTGAGAGTGCCACACCCACCCTGGGCCGGTAGTCTGCATACAGTATAAGGGAGGGGAAGAGGCTTGCTCTTTCTGCTCCTCCCTTTCTGCGCTTGTTGCTTTTGTTGTCTTCTATTGCCATGAGCTGTTGCTCTCTGCCATGTGCCACTCTGCCTTGGAGCCAGCCAAGTATGGACTGAAACCTCCACAAAGTGTGAGCTAAATAAACCTTTCCATCCTTAATTTTGGGTATTGAGTATTTTGTCTCTGCAACAGGAAAAAAGTAACTAAGACACCAGGTTTCTAGGTTTCCTGATTCTATAACCAGGCTGTTTATAAACACATTTAAAGCTAGAGAAAGAGAAAGTGAGGGAGAGAGGGGAGGAGGGAATGACAGAAAGGAGAGGAAGAGTGAAAAAAAGAAATGAGAAAATGGGAGGGAGGATGAGAAAGCAAGAAGAGGAGAGAGATAGAAGAAAGAAGGTAGGGAAGAAGGGATAGAGGGAGGGAAGCAAAAAGTTACATTGGTGCCACCTCCTGGGAACTCAAACTAAAGAGGTTTCCACAGCCAACAGTGAGGAGGAAATGCTGCACCTCGCAACATACTCTGAAACCAAGTTAAGTCCATTTGTTGAAAGGCAGCAAGTATAATGCTCGTCCTTCTCAGCTGAAGGTCCAGCCTGTGGGAGGAGAATCCCAGCCTCACAGACCCAGGATGCCTCTGGCTATGGTTAGGACCACACATCCTACCGCTGAGGGTCCTTCTCTCTTCACCCAGAAGCTAGGATCTGGGATGCAAACTAAAATGTCCAAAGTTTGAGTCCTTATACTTGCATTATCTCCAATATCTCTTCTCGTCTTTCTAGCATCAGAACTCCTGATTCTTAGCTGACCACATGGATGCCTGGAATGATTATGTTCCTCAGCAACTTGTAGCTAAGAGTTGCCTCTGCTATTAAGTTCCAGTCAATGATATATAAGCAGTGGGATCATGGGCAGCCTCAGGGATGACAGCTAAAAGCAGTGGTTCTCAAACCTCGGGAGGCTTGACGCCCCCACACATACCTGTGAAAGTGTTTTATTGGTCACTCCTGGGGAAGTAGGTACATCAGCATCTGGTGGGTAGAGATTGGAGAGGAGGCTAAACATCCCACAGTGCACAAGGCAGCCCCACAAACATGAATTAATTGGCCCAAATTGTCAGCAATACTAAAGTTGAGAAATCCTGCCTGTTATGGTTTATGTCTGTGTGTCCCCCCAAAGCCTCATGCGGCCATGGGGCAGGCTTTTAGAGTTTGATTATGGGTGTGAGAGCTGCACCCGCCCTGGGGTGGATAGTTTGCATATGTAAGGGAGAGGAAAAGAGTGCTTGAGGCCATTCCTCCCCCATTCCTTGCTGGTGTGTGCTTTTTGCTTTTGCTGTTGTCTGCCACTCTGAGCTGTAGCTCTCTGCCATGTGCCACTCTGCCTTATAATCTGCCAAGTACGGACTGAAACCTCCACGAACTGTAAGCGAAATCAACCTTTCCTCCCTTAATTTTGGGCGTCAGGTATTTTGTCCCAGCAGTGAGAAAAAAGTAACCAAGACACTGCCTCAGAGGGACAGAGTATGCTTATCTGGCCCCTTGCTCCATACTGTCGCGTGGAGAATGGACATGATGGTCAGAGTCTGAGTTGCAATCTTGGACCATGAGGTAGAAGTCACATGTTTAAAATGCTGGAACAACAACAGAGAAAGAATTCAGCTTCCAGATGGTCTGGGCCCAGCCCTACCGGTGATGGGTGGCTTATTTCTAGACTTTGTTGCCTACACATAATAACGGCCTAGTTCCCTTACAGCTGAATGGAACTGGTACATTTTTCTTCCTCTTGTGTTTTCTCTATTCTCCTCAACTTCAGTGAGTCTCTCTCTACCCAGCTCCTTCTCCTGGTCTCTCCTTTCTTTGTACCCCTCTGTTCCTCCCAGGTTTTGCCTCCTGATATCCTAAAGAGCTATATTCCTCCATTCTGTCTTTGACCTATTTTAAAGCCCTATTCCTCCTCCTCCAAGACCCATCTTCTTGCAACCCTGAAACTACCAAATCCCACGTCTTCCAAACTCCCAGCCAATTGGGCTCTGCCCCTTCTCCCTCTAACTAATCCTGTGAGTAACCCATGTTCTCACAGACGAGGTACCATCTGTAATGACAGGTGCAGGGTGGGTGACAGCTCAGCAGAGTGGAGCCCTGACCATTAGACATTGACCCGGACCCTCACATTATATGAGCACCTGCCATCTGAGTAGCAGCCCTGAAGAAGCAACAAATCCATGCAACTATTAGTCATTCAACACTTGTATGAGTCATGGTCAAGGCCCTAGTATGGAATGTGTTAGGACAATATCCCGGAGGTCTTTCCACTTATTATAGTTTGCCAAAGGCTTAAAAATGACAAGCCACTGGCTACCAAGTAGGATCATCAAGATAAACAGAAGGGAAAGGCTGGCCCCTCTCTTTCCTTATGGCTCTCCATTGGTAGTTTGGAGAACTTGATATTAGCTGGCTCTTTCTTTTCTAGGCATTTCATAGTCTGCTATTGGAGAGCTGAGTAAAAAATCGTGGTGACCTCATTTCTTGATGAATGAATCCACTGTTATACCACTACATAGTCAGGGATCCAGAAGTAATTTTATGCAAGGGTAGACATTCTAGAAAAAGGAGGGAGGCTGCAGCTAGCATACTGATGGTTGTGACTATCTACCTGACATCTTAAAGATACAATAAAATGCACAGAATTAATTATTTCAAGAAGCAAGCAAGTATGGAAGAATAGTAAAACAAGGAGCACCCCAGTGTGTTCCATGTTCTTCAGATGAACTAATTTATTTATTTACTTTTCCTTTAATTTTTTTTTTTTTTTTTTTTTTTTTACCATACTAAGGATTGAACCTACTACCTTCCTGCTGAGCTATATCTCTAGCCCTTTCTTGATTTTTTGAGACAGAGACAGTCTCACTAATTTGCCCAGGCTGGACTCGAATTTGTGATCCTCCTGCCTCAGCCTCTCAGAGTGTTGGGATTACAAGCATGCTCCATCAAGCCCAGCCTAGTCCTAAATTTCTGAACTATGTCTGTGTGTTTGATGTGAGGATAGAAGTTTCCACCTCAGCTAAAGTAATTAAACATGAGAATAAAGTTGGATCACTTCAACTATCTTTCTTTTCAGAATGTTTATTGATTACAGTGAGAGGTGAGGACTATGACTGCTGTGTTATAAAAGGGCAGGCCTAACGTTACAAGTGCTGTGAAAGTCAGCCTACAGGATAGACCCTAACATTTCTGCCTCCTGGTAGTCACACCTTATATGATGCCTCCCACACTGTAGCATGGTTCCTTTGTAAGACCAACAGAATATGGTAAAAATAATGGTATGTGACTTCTGAGCCTAGACCATAAGGTCTCTTTCTCTGTCTCTCTCTCCTCCTCTCCTCTTCCCCTTCCTTTTCCCTCCCCCCCTACTTTCCTCACAGTTTCTCCTAAGAGGCAGTCCTATGCCAAAGTTCATGTGCCAAGGCACTGAGGCTTCCCACCAAAAGCCGTGTAAATGAATCATCTTAGAAGCAAATCCCCCAGCCCCAATCAAACCTCCAGGTAATTACCTCCAGGTCGAGACAACTTCATGCAAGATCCTGAGCCAAAACCACTCAGCTAAGGTCCATGACCCATAGAAAATGTGGTATAATAAATTTTTATTGTTTTAAACTGCTAAGATCAGGGGTAATTTTTTAATGCAACAATAAATCACTATCATAGATCCTTACTGTCAGTGCTTGTCAGCAGCTGTTAATCTTCATGACAACCCTGTGAAATAGAAATGATTTTCTCCATCCTAGACGTGTGAAAATAGGTTCAGAGAGATTAAGTCATTTCCCAAGGTCATGTGACTTCCTCCAACTGAACCAAGCTATTCTGCCCCCTTCAGCCATGCCTGAGACATTCCCTTCTTGTCTTCCCAGAAACAAGCCTAGGTGTCCCACTGACAGTTGCCCTCTGGTTTATTAAGGACTTAAAATTCATAACAGAAGCCCAAGTAGATTAATGAGGGTTTGAACACCTGAGCCCTTGGGCAGATCTTCACAATCTTTGTGCAAATGAGTCCTGAGGAGGGCCCTTATTCATGTGCAAATTTGAATCCTGCAGGTCTGGGGCAGGGCCTGAAACTGCCCATCTCTGACCACTTCCCAGGTGCTGCTGATACTCCTGACCCATTGTCAGCACTTCAGCAGAAAGGGCAGAAAGCACTGGCTTTCAAATTTGGCTGCCTCTGAGAATGACCTGGGAAATTTTTAGAAATACTGGAGCCAGGAATCCCACTTTCAGAAATTGTGATTTAATTGACCTCTGAGTGAATCCTGAGCAACAAGATTCTTGTGTGTGTCAGAATCTGAGGACCACAAGGAACAAGGCTGATCTCAGTTGCCTACTGGCTCTCTCCAGATCTCTTTTGTGGGAGCAGCAGCTACAGAACAGGGTAACTGTGAACGCGGGGACAGAGGGCTCGATCCACTCCTGCCATTCTCCTTGTGGTTGGCCTTCCCATCAGGGATGGGGCGTTGACTCTGCCTATCAAGGGCTATTACGAGAAGTTCATAGACACACAGAGAACTCAGAAGAGTGCCCATACAGCGTGTTATTATTTCTTTATTATTCTCAACTGCTAAAGAATTAAAATTGCCTTGAATTGGCCTCAGAATGCCCTCCCTATACACTTGCCAAGAGGAATCATCCTACTAGTTTGTTCCAAACTTTGAAGGAGGAAATATGGATCTGAGAGACTGGACATGAAGACCCACTCCCCCAAACTGGGTAAGTGAAAGCAGGAACTAGGGCAATAAAGATTGACTTTTTCCACAGTGTCAGTCAGCCAGCATTTATGAAGTATACTCTGTGTACAGCGCTTTGGGCTAAGGCTTGGGGAGCTTTACAAGACAATCAGAAAGCAAGGGTGTTTAGCTTTCAAGAGTTTCTGATCAACTGCAGAAAGTAAGCTAGGTACATGGCAGGTTCCATACTTCCTACAGGACTCATTTAGTCAATAAATACCCAAAGGAGCCGCTGAGAGCTAGGCACAACTAGGGACTGAGGTTACAAAGACGAAATGGATGCACCTTGAGACCATAATGTTACGTGAAATAAATCAGACACGGGCGTTTAAATATCTCATGGTTTCTCTTATATGAGCAGTCCAAAGTATAAATAAAGACCACAAAAGATAGATGATAGGAAACATGGAGATAGGTCTTTTGCAGATGGAAAGGAGACCTAGAGATGGAGGGTGGGGGAGGGGAAGTAAAAAGGATTAAGGTGTGTTATGTACATGTACCAGCTCCCCACAATGAATGTAATCATTGTGTACTTCAAACATGTACTAAAAATGTTTTAAATTTTAAAGAAACAGATGAAGAAGAAGGGGAGACATGTTTCTTCCTCTTTCCCGCAGCATGCTTATAGTCTTGGGGCAGAACAAAAACTTACAGAGCTTCAAAATACTTTGGGAACACAGAAGAGTCCCCACCCCCACGCCACCCCCACCCCACCCCCTGGAAATGCTGGAGAGGAATGGGCGCATTCTTGGAGGAAGTGGCATGGGCTGCTCAGTCCTGGGCACCTTAGCTTGACCCGAAGTGCTTTGGCCCCACTGATTCTCACAGTTGAGTCTTCCTAGCCCATGCTCTTCTCTGTCTGATTTTTCTCAAGACTGCAAGCACGACAGGAGCAAGTGCGGTGTGTGTGTCCTTCCGCAGGGTTCCCAGAGACTCACAGAGCCCGTTAGTCTCAACCCTTAAAACAACGAATGTGCTCTGTGATTTGAACAGGCTCAAAGCCTGTCCAACCAGAAGACCTAGGTCAGACTGGCCTAGAAGATCTGCCATCTATCTCAACAGCAAAGACAGGCAACTGCCCCTTACAGGATAGTCCTACATCCTTGGAAACCTGGTCAGAAGTTCCAGCCGACCAGCCATGCAGTCTGGAAGTGGTTGGTGCTACCTTCCTCAGATATGCTATGCTTGTCTGCCTCAGTTTCCCTTTATGACTAGACCCTCTTCTCTGAACAAGAGCACAGTAGTCTGAGACACTCAGCCAACACTTCCCAAGCCCTTGCCTCTGGGGCCTGGGTCATGCTCTTTTAGCTTCAGCTGCACTTCTTGTCTTGTGAGCAGGCTAATAAGGGGAAAACTGAACATCAGGAGTTGAACTCCACAGTCTAAATTTAATCTTCACTACCAGAGATTCTGTTTTCAAAAAACACTCACCCTTTAAAAGTTTCTTTTAGCTGGGTGTGGTGGCACATAATCCCAGCACTTGGGATGCTGAGGTAAGGAGGATCCTTGTGAGTTTGAGGTCAGCCTGGGCTACAAAGTGAACTCAAGGCCAGCCTGAACGGCATGGTGAGGCCCTGTCTCAAAAAGACAAAAATAAAAAGTTTCTTTTGAGGTATATATTTTGATAGTATAGTAGTGTGCAGTTATTATTAGGGGTACAAACTCAAAACATTTTACAAGCAGAGATGCCCAATCACATTTGGCACTTCTTCTTATACTATTTTGTATTATACATATGCATACTGCTCTGTACACACAGTCATGAATCATGTCCTGAAAGGTAGGAATTATGTCTTAAACCTCCACTCTACTTCTGACCTTAGAACTAACTATATCGTCCCTAAATATTTATTGAATTGAATAAAACTAGTACTCCACCAATCCTACCCTCTGGAGTAGAACAAAGTTAATGAAAATTACTAGAAATACAATAAATTTCCAGAGCTTCAGGAGGAGGCCAAAATGGTTCCCAAACACCGTGAATACAGTAACATATCAACTTAAATGCAGTCTTGCTGTAAAAACATGGAAAGTGTTATTTAAGACCTTTAAAGGCTTATACTGGATTTCAACTTCAACTTTTGCAAACGGGAAGGGGGCCAAGGGATGGGGGGAAAGGGCAGGAAGAGGAGGGAAGAGGATGAAATAAGAATTAAAACGTGTTTGTACATTACCAACTCCCCACGACGAGTGTAATCATTACGTACTGTAAACCATACTGAGAAAAAAGCAAAACAAAAACGCCGAGACAAAACAGTGTTAATACAAAGGTTTCCTGTCTAGGACCTCAAACTGCAGGAGGGTAGGCAGAGATGAGCTTGCTGCAAGGTGATTATACCCCATTATTTGGCTCCCTCTGCTGGCAGCAAGAAAGAGGTTGCTTTTTTCCTTGAAGAAATTCTTGGGTTGTAGAACGGCTGCTGAACCTGTCCTGCCTGAGAAATCAGCTCTTACTGTATAAAAGGGGAAACACTACACTCACTGGATCCTTTCCCTCAGATGGCAACTAAATATGTTTTCACTCTTTTGAAATGCTAACGTTGCTGGCTCCAAACCAGACTCAGGATAAGCTGCTTATTGTTGGAGAACCACCACACACCTGGTGGCTGGGTGTGCTATGACTTCCCAGTCTTCTAATTGTAGGGTGTACAAAGCACAATCTTGACGGCTCAGAGTGCTTCGGATAAGCCTGGTCTTTCCCGTTCTCTGCTAACCTTGTAGCTCAGCAGTATTTTCCATGACACACACACACAAGGGGTTTTTGGTCTCAACTAGAAAATTCTTTGATTCATTAAATAAACATCTTTCCTTAACATGTAGTTTTCTTCCCAATTCCTACTTCTCAGAAGTTTTATATGTGAGTCTGAATTGTTACTTAATGTCAACGGGGCGTCAAAATCTGAGATTTAGTTCTAGTGCTCACAGGCAGAATTCCTCTGTATGGTTTTCCCCTCATTTGAGCTGTATGAACCTGGCGTATCTCAGGGTGCAATAATGACTTGCTTAAATAAAATATCATTTTAAAAATATTCTATTTTAAGGGTGAATTTTGTCTATGTGAGAATTCCTCCTGTATGTAATACGGAGACAGCTGTTGTCTTAATTTTAAAGAGGCATTGCATTGTACATAAAACGCTTGTTGCCAGGGAACTTCGTTTACATTACGGTGGGATGAAACAGGCCTGGCATCAATCAGGCACTGCCACTACTCTTTGTGCAGGCAATTCAACATTTTAGTGACCTTTCACATCCTTGCTGGTTGTGCCAAAAATAAAAGATTGGTTACCCTTCCTTTCAGCCATTTTGCAGGGCTGTGTCTGCATTGAGCAAGCTTGTGAGATGAGGTAATGTCTCCATGTGGTACAAAGAACAGGCTTGCTTACTGCTCACCAGAACACAGTGGGTTCCCCAAGCTCAGCATTCCTCGCCGATAATGCAAACCATTTGGTGTGAAGCACGAGCCTGGGGCGCGTGTGCTTTGTTCCTGTGCGAACCGGGGTTCAGGGAACAAACCCGCTGGCAATCTGGCTGCCGCTTTTGCTTCAAGTCTTTTACTTCTGACCCATGTGCTGTCAGCTCTATGAAAACGAAAGCTAACGCGTTAGTGTGCACATGAGATAACATGTGACCTCTCACGGTTCCCACACTCGCCGGCTGGGAGTCCCTAAATGAGTTACCCGACCTCTTTAGCTGCACTTTATAAAGACGACGATGAATGCAACGGTGCCCACCGTAGCAGACTCGTTCTGAGTGTTCCCTCGTCCCATTTAGTATATTGCCAGCAACTACCCTGCTTTGACGTCAGCTGACGCCGCGCGGCAGCGGCTCGGGGGACCCCAGCGCTGCCCGACCCAGGCGGAGCAGGCGCGGGCTCCGGGGGCGGCTCCGCGGCTCCGGGAAGGCGGGACTGGAAAGCGGCGCGCGGATTGGAGCCGGATCGGTTTTGTCTGGCAGCGTCGCGTAGCAACTGCACTGCCGTTCTCCAGTCGTCCGCTTCGAGTGCGGCGGGGTCCTGCGGGAGGGGATTAGTGGGGCACCGAAGGCCGCTTCGCGCAAAGCGACCCCTCGCGTGTGTGGCCTCGGCGACCTTCAGAGCGCAGGCGCCCAAGCCCTGCGCGGGCCTCCGGCGGAGGCGGCCCCGGGACCGCGCG
>NW_004955423.1:802038-841356 GCF_000276665.1 Chinchilla lanigera | reverse complement strand
GGGAGGTCGGGCGCCCGCGGCCTGCGTCTGGGGCGCCGCCGGGGCTGGCAGTGTCCCGGGTCACAGCGGCCGGGCTGCGGCGACGGAGACGACTGCGGGGGTGGTGGGGAGGGCGCACGGCCGTCGCCTCTGGCTTAATATGGCAGATGCGCGGAGACTCCAACAGGTGGCTCCGTGGCGCAATGGATAGCGCATTGGACTTCTAGAGGCCGAAGGCATTCAAAGGTTCCGGGTTCGAGTCCCGGCGGAGTCGTAACCCTTTTTCTCCTCCCAAAGTTTTCCCACCCTCACCGCTTCCCTCCTTTCTTTCTTTTTCTGACGCAGCCCCACTCGCCTCCCGGTCCGCGCGTCCCCCATCACAGCATTCGGCTCTTGCGGCGCTTTTGCTTGAGCTGCTCCCGGGGACCCGCGCCCGCGCCCCGCAGCCCGGCCGCCGGCCCAGCCTCTCGGAACCGATCGGCTCCCGGAAGGAGCGGCTCGGGCGCGGCGGAGGGAGCGGAGGCGATGGCGAAGCGAGGCCCTCGCTCTGGACCTGCCGGAGGAAGCAGCGGGAGGCCGGCGGTGTCGCGGGGCGGTGGCTGCGAGGGAGGAACGGGAAAACTGTCTGCACGCGGAGCGGTGCGGGGTGAAGGCTCCTCCAGCCCCCAGGGCCTCAAAACTAGCACGCACAGGAATCTGTCAAAAATGCAGATTTCTGGGTGTCACGCCGGGGTTCCGGTTTCGGTAATCTGGGGCGGGGCCCCGGAAGCTGCATTCCTGTGAGCTCTGCGATTCCAGTGCAAAGAGGTCCGGGGCCCACTCTACCTGTTGGCTTCTCAGGCGGGAATTCCTCTCTCCCCGCTTTTCTTTTGACAGCTTGTTTTACCCAAGGTTGGGGTTCTTCCTCACCAAATGAGGAAGGGGAAAAAGGAATGAATGAAATTTTAAAAATTCAGTATAACAATAAAATATAATTTATACAAAAGATATGAAGTCAAATATTGTCCAAAAATACAGTACAGGGGAAAGAAAGTATTCTTGCCATTCTTATCCCAGCCTTGCAGCTCTGCCCGCAAGGTATTAGTGATCATGATTTCTCGGCAATATTTTCAGACCTATTTTATGCACATGTCACCATTTTTATAGCTATTGTCTCTGCCTATCTATGTTACTATTATTGATATGTGTAATATATATCCTTTGCAAAGCAGTGGGCAGTGTGCCATATTTATTTCACTTCTAAATACCCGTAGCACTGTCTTACGCCATTGTACACAGAATAATAATGATTTAACAGTCCCTGAAACTTGGACATTTAGATGTCCATTATTTTCCTGTTACATGTAATGCTTCAGTGAACACCCTTGTTTTTACTAATTGTACACAATGCAAGTATATCTTTATCACAAACTCCAGGAGCTCAAAGTTTTCTTTGTGCATTCCTAAATTGTGCATTCTTTGATAGATATTGGCAGACTGCCCTCAAAGGTTCTAACCATTTTACTCTGACCAGCATTGAGAATGTCTGTTCCCTGCAGCCCTCATGTTAGCAAGCAGAGGAAAAATAGTTTTGAGTTGTAGCTTTAATTCATGTCTTTTGAGTGAAGCCAAGCATCTATTCATACATAGGATAATTTACATTTCTTTTCCTGTGATTTATTTATTCTTGAGTTGTGCTCACTTTTCTTTTGTCAGTCACAACCCCTAGGCTGGCTATAATAAGGATGCCATTTAAAAAATTATTTTGTGTAAGTTATTTACATATTAAGAAAAACAGCCCTTTATGGTATGTGTTACAATTGTTCTTTCCCAGTCTGCCTGTGTGCTGATTTTGTTTATGGTACTTTGTTTTGTTTAACATCTTACAAAAATTTGCATATTTAGCTTTGTCAGACTTTTCTGGCTTCTAGGTTTAAAGTCATACTGTATTCAGGTTATTAAATGTTTTCCTTTTAATGGATTTATTTTATTTTTAAATCTTGGTTTTATCTAGAATATACTTTTGTGTAAGAGGTAAAGGAGATCTGTTGCAGAATCACTGATAATGAGCCCTCCTTTTTTTTCCACTAATTTTTTTGAGACAGAGTCTCAGTATGTATCTTCACTGTGTATCTCAACCATGCCTCCAGCTCATGACTATCTTCCTGCCTCAGCCTGGGAGGAAGCTGCTGGGGTTAAGGGATGTGCCACCATACCTGTCTTCTCCACTAATTTGAATGTCAAGTGTCATTTTCTAAAACTGTTACTTTCTAAATTGTCATTTTCCAAATTCCCGTATGCACTTGGTTTTCTGGATTCGCTATTCCATTGATCTGTCTGAACTTTTTAATTTGCTTCAATCTAGTTGGGTCAGTCCTCCCACATCAATCTTTTTTTTTTTTTTTTCAGTTAATTTTATTGGTACACTTTTGGTGTACATAATAAACACATTCATTATTGGGAATTTGTACTTGTACATAATTCACCTTGATTCTTTTTTTCCTTATTCCCTTCCCTTCCCTTCAACCCTTCTTCCTCTCATTCACAAAAGCTTTGTTTCTGTTTTTCCTTCTCTTTTTCCTCCTCCCATTTCCCTTGTTTTCCTTCTCATTTGAACATTTTCTTCCTAATTCCCAATATCTGTCATCCATTTTGGTCCTTATCTACCCTTTCAGTTTCTCACACAGGAGAAGCAGTGTAATATTTAAACAAATATGTCCAGGGGCTGGGGATTTAGCTCAGCGGCAAAAGCGCCTGCCTGGCAAGTGCAAGGTCGTGAGTTCGGTTCCCGGTACCAGAGAAAAACCAAAAAAACAAAAAAAAAAACAAATAAACAAATATGTCCAATTTATTTCACTTATGGTCTCAAGGTGCATCCATTTATCTAAAAATGTCTATCTGTCTTTCTTTCTGGCAGAGAAGTACTCTATTGTATATCAAAATCATATTTTCCGTATCCATTCATCCACTGATGGGCATCTGGGCTCTTTCCAAGATTTAGCTATTACGAACTATGCTGCTGTAAACATGAGTGTGCATCTATTGCTGTGGTATGCTTTTAACTCTTTCAAGAACATACCAAAAAGGAGAGTAGCTGGGTCAAATGGAACCTATAATTTTAGTTTTTGGAGGAATCTCCACACTGATTATTGCTTGTTCAATTTATATTTCCACCAACAGTCGGGAGGAGTTCCTTTATTCCCATAGCCCCACCAGCATCTGTTAATGATTTCTTGATGATAGCCATTCTTTTTGGAGTGAGATGGAATCTCAGCATTTTAATTTGCATTTCTTGAATGACCAGTGCTGTTGAACATTTTTTCATGTATTTATTTGCTGTTTGTACTTCCTCATCTGAGAAGTGTCTATTCATCTCAGATGCCCTTTTTTTGGGGGGGGGGGGTCTTTTTGAGACAAGGTCTCGATATGCAGCTCAGGCTGGCCTTGAGCTCACTTTGTAGCCCAGGCTGGTCTCGAACTCACAACGATCCTCCTGCCTCAGCCTCCTCAGTGCTGGGATTACAGGAGTGCACCACCACGCCTGGCTGTTAGTTGCCCATTTTTTGATTGAGCCTTTAAATATGGGGGTCTTTTTTTTAGTTCTTTATATATTCTAGATATTAGTCTTTTGTCTGAGAAGTAGCTGGTAAAAATTTTTGTCCAACTCTCGATTGTCTCTTCACTCTGTTGGTGGCTTCTTTTGCTGTGCAAAAGCTTTTCAATATGATGAGAATCCCAGTTTTTGATTCTATGTGATATTTACTATGCAGTTGGGGTCTTGTTCAAAGTCTTTGCCTGTATCGAGAGTTCTGATTTTTCTCTCTTCCAGTAGATTGCTTCTGTTTTAACATTTAGATCTTTGATTCACTTCTATTTTACTTTAGTGCAAGGTGAGCAGTATGGGTCTAGTTTAAATCCTCAGCATGTGGAAAGCCAGTCTTCCCAGCACCATTTATTAAAGAGGCTATCTTTCTTGCAGTGAAGGTGATGGCTCCTTTGTCAAAGCTAAGGTGACTGAGTGTATTTGGAGTTGTTTCTGCATCTTTCAATCTGTTCCACTGATCCTTGGGCCTTTCTTTGCCAGTACTATGCTTTTTTTTTTTTTTTCTTTTAATCACAGTAGCTTTGTGCTATAATTTCAAGGTGGGGATTGTTGTAATCCCAGGAGGCTGAGGGAGGAGGATCATTGTGATTTCAAGACCAGCATGGGCTACAAAGTGAGCTCAAGCCCAGCCTAAACTGTGTAGCAAGACTGTCTCAAAAAGACCAAAAAAAATCAAATTGGGGATTGTGATGTCCCTACCTTTGTTGGACAGAACTGCTTTTGCTATTCTAAGTATTTTCTGATTGCATATGAATGTTAGGATTGTTTTTTTCTAGTTCTGTGAGGTATGTTTTTGGTATTTTTATTGGGATTGCGTGTATCAGTATAATAGCTTTGGAAGTATGGTCACTGTCGCTATATTGTATCAGAGACCTGGCCAAGATCCCCAGCTGCCTGCTGAACGGTAAGGGAAAATGATGAAATAAGAAATAGAGACAGATTGAATAATGCATAATAGGGGGGATGGGAGGTCAATGCCTCAGGATGGGCAGAGACAGAGACTCCAAGCTAGCCACTATTGGATGACTCAGAGGGTGGAGGTGACCTTATGCTAATGAGGATCTTTATGTTGATCAGGAAGATGGGGAGAGATAGCAAGTTAAGAAGGAGTTTGTCCTTACCCCAAGGTGAAACCGTTATTACTATTGGGTTCTCAAGGAACCAGGATGTCTTCAGCTGATGCAGTCTTGCCCTGCAGTATCACAGCATCCCACTGAAGCCTCTACTGTGACCAGAGGCACAGAGTTCTGTTCTCACATACCATTGGACCTGCATGGCTGAGTATTAGACCTTGGACAAGCTCTAATTACAATTTAATTATGAAGTTATTTCCCCCAACAATTATATAGAATGGTCCTTGATAGTCTTGCTCTGTAGTTCAGGCTGCCCTTGAACTATGTATCCTAGGCTGGCCTTGATTGCCAAGATCCTCCTGCCTCAGTCAAGAACTGAGAATTCAGGCATATGCCACCATGCCTAGCTCTTGAACAGCTTTTAATATTCTGTTGTATTGAAATTCTGGAATCTTGACTATTATATGCCTTGAGGTAGTTTTTTTCTGATCATGGCTAATTGATCATGGCTAATATGCCTCACTTACTATGTCAAATTCTTTTTTTTTTTTTTTTTTTGAGACAGGTTCTCATTATGCAGTTCATGCTGGCCTTGAGCTCACTTTGTAGCCCCAGCTGGCCTTGAACTCGCAACAGTCCTCCTGCCTCAGCCTCCTGAGTGCTGAGATTACAGGTGTGTACCACTACACCTGGCTCAAATTCTTTTTTCATGCTTGGGGAGTTTTCTGCCATTACTTTTGTAAACAGGTTTTTTATGTCCTCTGTGCTATCTTCTGATTTTTTCATAGATTCTGATTAATCTTATGTCATTCTTCTTTGCATCATCTAGCAGCTGTTGGGTTGAGTTTTTGTGGTCCCTTCCTAGTTTTAAAAAGTATTTTATTGACGACTGCTAACCACAAACCTGTCTTCTAGGTCTCATATTCTGTCCTCACATTGGTTGATTCTGCTGGGTATCCTTTCAGTAGAATTTTTAATCTCCTGGTATCTATTTGAATGTTTCATGGACCCCATTTCTTTCCTGTGTTGGGCATTCATGGTTTCCATCATTTCTGTAAGCTCCTCTTTTTTAAATCTGTGTCTACTCTGAATTCACAAACCATGTCTTTCATTATGGTCATTATCTCTTTAGTTATCTGTGAAATTACTTTTTTGTAGAAACTCATTCATCTGCTTTGTTACTTCTGTTGCTGCCACTTCAGAAAGCTTGTGGCTTTTGATTTCTTCTACCTCATTCCCCTCCGGATTTGCCTTGGGCAAGCTGGAGGTCTGAAACTGCATCTTGCTTCTGTGTCTTCTCATTTTTTGTATTTTAAAATTGGTTTTCTGCATTGATGATTGTAAATTGCTTGTGGTAGATAGCTTTATTACTAGTACCGTGACCTCCTTAGGAAAGGACTACTTTTCAGAAATGTCTTTTGGGTGTAGCTGGCTTTTGGCTTTTGAGTCTGTCTGAAGACCCTGCCTCTTCAATTTACTAGGGATGAGAAGTTGCTGCCTATTTGGCCCAGCACCCAGTTGTCTGCTACTGGACTATGGTATTATTTATGAGCCCCATACTATCTCAGTATGAGCATACAAGGAAGAACAACTGATCACAATTGTGTCACTTTGGCATAACAGTGGCATCAAGCAGTCTAGCAAATGACAAGACTGTGGTATTAATTTGCCACCTTTTGCCATATGTAGATTTACAGTTATATAACAAAATCTAAAACAAATCAGAAAATTATATAAATATCCCCTCAAGGGCCAGGGATATAGCTCAGCAGCAGAAGTGCCTGCCTGGCAAGTGCAAGGTCCTGAGTTCGATTCCTGGTACAAAAAAAAAATCCCCTCAATAGCACAAGTTTACCCAGTGGGGAGAAAATTTAAAAGGGTTAAGAGGAGAAAATAGAAATAAAAGAGAAAGAGGTTAGAAGCAAGGATGAAGGACAAAGGAAGATTACCAACCTTTGGGAACTGGTGGAGAAAACAGGAAGGAAAGGAGGGCTGGGGATGTAGCTCTCAGTACTGCAGCACCTGTCTGGCAAGTACGAGGCCCTGACTCTGATTCCTAGCACAATAAAAAAGGAAAAAAGGAAAAGAAAGAACTAAACAAAACAAAACAAAAAACTGTTCACACTCATGAAAAAACAAAAACATGAAAAATGAAAAAAACAAAAGCCAAGGAAAAGAGTTCTCTGTGATTTCAAGCCTGTGGTTATCTTCTGGGGTCTGCAGTTTTGTGGTAGTGCCCAGTTGAGGGTGTCTCCACTGTCACTGGTAGACAAAGGAGGCAGATAGAGCTCAGATCTATACCGGATGGTTCCAGCAAGCCTGCAGTAGTATTAGGGTGGGATGCTGGATAATCCCAGCAAACCTACCATAGGAATAGGATGGGATGCCAATCCTGGTGCTTTCAACTCAAGTTCAGGCTGATCCTGGTCTCTGGTTGCAGAGCTAAGGCCTGAGGTGTTCAGCCTACAACAGTCTGGATATCTCTTGACAGCCTAATCTAAATTCCCTGACCTTGGATGTCTCCCACAGTTGTGCCTCAACCAGTCACTGGGAGCCCTAAGAGGAAGCCATCCCACAGCTCCTCTGAGTCCTGGGCTCAACTGGCTCCTCCCTAAAATGGTGTCTGACTACACATCCTCTCCAGGGTACCCTCTCCAGCTGTTGTAGATCACAGCATCCACTGCTTCATGCCAGTAGTGTATTTCTCCTTGGAGGCCTCTCAAGTCACCTACTTTTGCTGTGTCTCTAGATTTGAGTTACCTCATGCTGTGAGCCAGGAGTTAGGGAGAAAGTGCATTTTGCGACCTCCTTTTTCTGCACTGAAGTCTCTCTTCACTTACCTGGTGGGCTCCAATTTTCAGGGGCCCACATCCCTCCTCTTGTTCTTCTCCATATTGTTATGTTACAGTGTCTGGATTCTGAATCTGAGAGGCTGATTTTCTGCTTAGTGCTCAACTATCTTCCCAGAAGTCATCAATCTTTTTTAAGAGATTTTTCCTGGCTATTTTTGTATTATTAAGAATAATTACTGTGCCAGGTGTGATGACATATACTTAATACCAGCTGCTCTGGAAGTGGAGCCAGGAGGATCACAAGTTTGAGGCCAGTCTACAGGTAGGTGGGTGGATGGATGGATAGATAGATTAGGTTAAGGTGGTAGGTCAGTAGCAGAGCATTTGCCTAGCATGTGTGAAACCCTAGGTTCAATCTCCAGTACTAAAAAAAAAGCACTGGGGATAAGCTCAGTGACACACCACCTGCTTGGCAAGCAAAAGGTCCTGAGTTCGATTCCTGGCACCAAAAATAAGTAAGTTAAACACAGTACCAAAAATAAAAAAGTTCAGAGGCCAGGTGTGGTGGCACACACCTGTAATCCCAGCACTTGGGAGGCTGAGGCAGGAGGATCATTGCGAGTTCAAGACCAGCCTGGGTTACAAAGTGAGCTCAAGGCCAGCCTGAGCGGCACAGCAAGACCCTGTCTCAAAAAGACAAAAAAAAAAAAAAAAGCAAAAATAAAAAAGTTTAAAAAATTTAAAAAGTGATACTTAAAAATAACTTGTCCAAGGATATACAGCTAATAAGCAGCAAGCCTGGATAAGAAACTAGGAAGAGTTGAATGTATTGATCAAAACACAATTCTACGTTGTCTTTTCACATGAGCTTTAGTTACAGCTAGTCGGGCTCTAATCTTTGGAGGTATTTTTGTTGGAGACTGTAATTTATAGACTATTATAAGGGGCTGGGGATTTAGCTCAGCAGCACAGTGCCTGCCTGGCAAGCGCAAGGTTGTGAGTTTGATTCCCAGTACCAGAAGAAAAACAAAAACAAAGAAAATAGACTATTATAAGAAGTGAGCTAATTAGGATATTACTTACTACCTAAGAACACTAGGGGATAGAAAACTATGCCCTTTGTTCAACATGATAGTGTTTATTTCCTTCACATAGCTCTTGACTTTCTTAACTTTTATTTCTAGATACTTTATGGTTTTTATTTGGATCTTCCATTGCATTCCCTAATAAGTTGTTATTTATATATAAGAAGACGTTTGATATTTTAAATTATAATTTTATACCCAATCATTTTATTGAATTCTCTTACTATTTAAAATAGTTTTTCAGTGGAACCAGTTCATGCCCCAGAAGCAGTTGTTTATCTGGGCTGGGCACAGAGATTTCAGGGTAGTAACCATGTTCCTTTCCAAAGTGGTCTCTTTTGCCAAAACCAGGTGAAATGAAAAAGTTCTTTGTCTTTTTTTTTTTTTTCTTGGTTTTTCTCTGGTACCAGGAACCAAACTCATGACCTTGCGCTTGCCAGGCAGGCACTTTGCCACTGAGCTAAATCCCCAGCCCCTGAAAAAGTTCTTTGTGAAAGAGAAAAAAGATACACTCACTTGCTGGGTGTGGTGGTGCATCCCTATAATACCAGCACTAGGGAGGCTGAAGCAGGAGGATCCTTGGAAGTTCAAGACCAGCCTAGGCTACAAAGTGAGACCCTATCTCAAAAAGACAAAAAACAGCAACAAAAAAACAAACCATGCACAGTCTTTTTTTTGGTCTTTTTGAGGCGGATCTTGCTATGCAGTTCAGGCTGGCCTTGAGCTCAACCCTCCTGCCTCAGCCTCCCGAGTGCTGGGATTACAGGCATGAGCCACAACACCCCGCTACCACAGTCACTCTAAACAGTGGGTTAAAAATTAATTTGATTTATAAAAGAGAAGACAGAGGGTGCAGTTCTGATTCAGAAGTCCTATAGCCCATAATAAAAGAGGTAGCAGCAGGCCACTGTGAAGGAGAACAACTTAATGAAAGAAAGTTATTCATATTAGGACAAATATTATTGCATCATATTTATTCTGGATTATTCTCTCTGGATATTTTCATGGCCCTTAATAAAAAATATTTAAAAAGTGTCTGAGTTCAAAATCATGATGGGAAGGGGCATAAGACAGATAATACAAATGTTGACAAGATTGAAGCCCTCATGCATTGTCAATGGGTATGTAAAATAGCATAGCCTTTTTAGAAAAGTTTGGCAATTTCTCAAAAAGTTAAACATTAAGTTATATGACCCAGCAATCCACTTCTAGGTATATACCCATGAGAATTAAAAAAAATATGCCCAGGGTTGGGCATAGTGGCACTGGCTTGTAATCCCAGCAGCCAGGAGGCTGAGGCAGGAAGATTGCTGCAAGTTCAAGGCCAGCCCTAGCTACATAGGTTAAGGGCAGCCTGAATTACACAGCGAGATCCTATCTCAAAAAACCGAAAACAATAAAAATAAAAAATATGTCTATACAAAAATGTGTATAGGAATGTCCACAGTGGCATTATTTTTTATGGTCAGCTGTAGAAAGAGCTGACAATAAAATGTCTATCATATGATGAATAAGATGTAATATATGGGGCTGGGGATTTAGCTCAGTGACAAAGCACCTGCCTGGCAAGCGCAAGGTCATGAGTTCAATTCCTAGTACTGGAAGAAAAAAAAAAAAAGATGTAATATATTTATTTGATGGAATATTATTCAGCAACCAAAAGAGTTGAAATATTGATTCATGAACAAACTTTGAAAATATTATGCTATAGGGGCTGGGGATTTAGCTCAGGGGCAAAAGCGCCTGCCTGGCAAGCGCAAGGTCGTGAGTTCGGTTCCCAGTACCGGAGAAAAACCAAAAAAAAAAAAAGAAAATATTATGCTAAGTCAAAAAAAGACTTACATATTGTATGATTCCACTTATATGAAATGTCCAAATTAGGCAAATCCATAGACAAAGTAACTAAAATTTTTCTCAAGAGTTACTTTGCTTGAAAAACAAGACAATTTCAACCTTTATTCAAAGATGAATGGTCCCTCATTTAAGATAGTTTGACTTACAACTCTTCAACTTTACAATGGTGAGAAGCAATTTGCATTCAGTAGGAGCCATACTTTGAATTTTAACTGTTTCCTGGGTTAGTGACCTTCTAATCCTGGGCAGTGGCAGTGACCCATAACTCCTAGCCATGCAATCCTAAGGGTAAACAAACAGTAAGACCCATGTGCTGCCTTGTCAGCAGTTTGGATACAGGTATTCAATTACACGACACATTTGACACTTACACAGTCTGTGTTAGATAACTCTGTCCAGGCATAGGCTAACTTAAGTATTCGGAATACAATTTAAGGTAAGCTAGGCTAAGGTGTAACATTTGGTATGTTAGGTGTATTAAATACATCTTCAACTTAAAGTATGGTCACTTTAAAATAGGATTATCATGACCCCATCACACATTGAAGTATGCAGATATTGGTAGGCTAGGATGACTCGAAGAACAAAACACAGAAGTTTTCTACCTTCTAACCTTTACTTAATTTAAAGTCTACCTTTAAATACTATAATTTGTGAAGCTCATCAAATCTGATACAAAAAAGCTACACATACACAATAAATTATTAACATTTAATGTTTGAATTAAATGAATTTTTAGTTGAATAATTTGTCACTTGAATAAGGTATTTTACATTTGTTAAAGCCTTTCTGCTTTATTACAAGTTAAATGGTATGTTGATTAGTTTTCCATCTGTGACAAAATAATCAACTTAAAGAGGAATGTTTATTTTAGCTTAAGGTTTCAGGCCCCAGGGACCGCTCAGCCCTGTCATGTTGGGACTTTGGAAAGGCAGAACATCATGGTGGCCAAGGCAGGGTCCCAAGTACCTCCTTCAAGGGCACACTGACAGGGACCTAACTTCCTTTCTTTTTATGGTTCCACCAACTCCCAATAACACCACAGGCTACAAACCAAGATTTTGTTTAGTATGACAATTTGGGATCATTTAAGATCTAAGCCCTAACAAGGCTTACAAAAATAAAGTTATTTCTTCTTCCTGTTTCAATTCTTAATTCTGTCATACAAGATTCTGTATTACACAGAAGGCAAAACACATTTTTGAAATAATATTAGTTTTTCTATAAAAAATATAAATGCCTCCCTAACTTCACCAGTGAAAGTTATTGTTCTGTTTACAGAGTTGCTTGTGACCCCAAACAGTAAAATATGAGATTTTACATTTACTAAAGTACAAAGTAGTATGCTAGAAAAATAAAAATACAGTAGACAATGATATGAAGGAGGCTGCAACTCACCAAGAAGCAACAGAAATGACCAACTGTCCTTGGTGGCAGAAAACAACTTAGCCAGAATGCGTATTGGGCCACTGGAGAGGAAATAAAATGGGACACTTCACCTTCTGGCCAAATTAAAATGCTATTTTTCAATCTTGTTTTGCTTGAAACAAAACAATAAATGTAGGAAAGATCAATTATTCCTTTTTCTCGTGCTAAGAAAATAGCTTTTGACACGTCTTCCATCTATATCCCAAACGTTCTTGGGAAATTTATCTTTTAAGGCTCCTTTATAACTTCACTTAGTTCTTTGGTTTTATGCTAACATACATTTACTCCAAGAATGCTCTTATCATTCTTTCATTTTAGGTTGTGACTTATAAACAGGAAATAAGATCTCTGTATTCCGTCTTCACCAACTTTCTGGATCTGAATTTGCAGCTAATTATAGGGCACTGCCTCTCTACGAACTCTTTTGTACATATACACATATATATAAAACTACACAGTAAGTTCTCTGAATGTATTAGCAGATGCTATACCTTTTAATTAAATTGTCCTTAAATAACCAAGCCCTGAAAACCTGATAAAAATGTTAATTATCTTAAAATCTTTTCCCCCTTAAAGACTAAGCCAGAATGGGTCTTTTGTAGAATACTTATTTTTATTCCAAGGGGACTGACTGTGATTGATTCCCTGTCAATCAACTTTATTTTCAGAAATCCCTATATAAACAGAGCCAGTTTCTATTAAATTGTGTGATGGTGTTAGTCTTTAAAACATCTTTTACAGGCTGGGTGTGGTGGCACCCGCCTAAAATCCCAACACTCAGAAGGCTGAGGCAGGGGGATCGTTGCGAGTTCAAGACCAGCATGGGTTACAAAGTGAACTCAAGGCCAGCCTGAACCACACAGTGAGACCCTGTCTCAAAAAGACAAAAAAACAAGAAACAAAAAACATCTTTTACAAATAAATAAAGTGAAGATGTAAAATACTGGGATATGCCTGGTGAATATTAATTGCGAAATTTCTTCTTCTTTCTGAATTTTTTTCCTGCTGCATTTGCTGCTTTTTCAGACATGATCTCCAAGTACTTCCTCCGGTTATATCTGAAAAGAAAAATCAAATCTTCAGGTCTGAAATATAACACATCAGTCCTTAGAAATTAATATAACCTTAGGATGTTCTAAATCTGAAAAATGTTTTCATGTTCACATCATATATTCATATGTATGAATATAATATACACACTAAGCTGCTCCTGTGTGTCAAGAGCCATCCTAGGAGTTGAGGATACAGCACAGAACACTCCAGCTAGTCTTCCCTCACAGAGCTTGGAGTTTAAAAGACCCATGTACTATATCCCCCTGTCAGGCAATATTAAATATGGGATGTAAATGCGGGGTACATTATAGACCAATGGTTTGCAGAGTGTGTGGACAAGACCCTTAGAAGACAGCTGTTACATAAAAACTATTCCCACAAGAATACTAATAGGGGAGTAGTGGCCCTTTTCATCTTCTTTCTCTCGTAAGTGTGCAGTGGAGTTTCCCACAGGCTACATGATGTGTAAGTTATCTGCAGAAAGAGACATGAGCCTCTAATTTTCTTTTTCTTCCTTTTGTCTTTTTGAGACAGGGTCTCACCATGCAGTTCACGCTGGCCTTCTAATTTTCTTTAATTATGCCAGACATTAAAGAGATTAATACTACTGTTCTTTTTTTTGTCTTTCTGAGACAGGGTCTCGGCTATGCAGCTCACTGGCCTTGAGCTCACTTGGTAGCCCAGGCTGGTCTCGAATTCCCAACAATCCTCCTGCCTCAGCCTCCTGAGTGCTCGGATTACAGGCATGTGCCACCACGCCCGGCTTTTTTTTTTTTTAACTGGGAATTGAACTCAGGACCTTGTGCTTGTTAGGCAGGCACCATGCAGTTGAGCTATATTCCCAGCTCAGTACTTTTATTTTCATGAAAATGTTCATTCATGTTAATAGGTAATGGATTATTTTATTTTATTTTCGTCTTTCTGTGACAAGGTCTCGCTATGCAGTGCAGGCTGGCCTTGAGCTCATTTTATAGCCCAGGGTTGTCTTGAACTCGTAACAATCCTCCTGCCTCAGCCTTCCAAGTGCTGGAATTACAGGTGTGCACTACCATGCCCGGTGATAATGAATTATTTTAAAATGAGTTAATATTTTAGGTTTTCTTTTTTTTTTTGGTACCAGGAATTGAACCCAGTACCTTGCGCTTGCCAGGCAGGTGCTTGTGCTGTTGTATATCCGCAGCAAGTTATTATTTAGTGATGTGAAATTTTTAAGGGCCTATTTTAAAGAAAAATATACGTATTATACAATGCAGTGTAACTCCATTACCTTCTGAACTCAGAATCAGCCAGCAGTTCTTCCACAATAGTCCTTTTCCTTTGCTTCTTGGGAATTCGTGAATGGTAGAAATCAGCAGGATTGTCAACAATAGTTCCAATCTGTGAACAATTGATTGAAATAAGTCATGTGATACCTGAATGCCAAGTTACTTCTGTATTCCAGTGTAGCTCTAGTAAATTTACAGAAAGGAATGGAAAACACACTTATGTTACACCAGTGTTAAAATTAGTCTTGCCCCCTTTTAAAACATAAACAAATCACCTAGAACACTGGTGCTACTAATGATATTTCATTAGTTTATAGTAGATCCAAAATTTCTTTTTCATAGTTCAATGTTAAACAGTACGGTTAAATTCATGATAAACAGTGAAACTAAAGAAGAGAAACAGAACAGCTGATGTAAACTTTTTTTGTGTGTGTTCCAAATCAATGAAATACAGTACACATAAATTCCATTACATATTTATTTGATCTCCTAGGTGTCCTAATACTGCCAGCTTAGAACTTACTTTATAACTGCCCTGCATTTGTACCATTTCAACCAATCAAAATTTAGAGTGCCAGCTGTCCACCAGGCTCTATGCTAGGTGTTGGGGAAACAAAGACCAAGAACATCTATCTAGTCTCTGACATTGAGGGACCCCAGTCTTAAGGAAGATACAAACAGAAAATTTAAAAAATTAAAGTCTAACAGAACATGTACTGAACAAAAACACTAGAAATGCTCTGAAGACTGAGTGACCAATTCTACCTGAAAGAGGTGAGGTAGATTTGACAGATCACATTTTAGGGGGGATTTGTATAGGTAAAATTTCAAGCAGACAAGGGGGGAGCTAAGCACATGAAAAGTTGAAGAATGCAAAGGCTGGCATATGCATGTTCTGAAAAAAGTGACTGAGCTTAAGAGGGCTGTGTGACAAATGAAGAGTTGATCTGGTGATCTGGTTTGGGTGAAGATTTTGAAGGGCCAAATTAAGGGACATACCTACCCTGTAGGTCATAAATAATTACTAAAGTTTCTCAGCAGAGGCACTGTATAATCTGAACAGATTTTAAAAGAAAGAATATGTAGCTGGCTACAATATGGGAGATGGACCAGAAGGGAAAGCAAACTTGCAGACTGAAGACTAGCAGAGTAATGTGGGTAAGTGACAAAAAAAGGTAGACAAGAAGAATGAAAACTTGAAGGATTAATCAACTGAATTTTCATCTGAAAATACCCTGAAATAAAACTTTTTAATAATCTTTAGAATTTGCTCAGAGATGCCCTTCTACCTTGAAAAGAGAAAGGGATTGATACAAATGACTCCACTCTTTCCCCTCCATCCTACATGGATGGTTGCTCAACCTTGCCCTTTATTTTCTTTTTGCAGTACTAAGCATTGAACTCAGGGCCCCAATGCATGCTCAGCAAGCACTCTACCATGAAGCTACTATTCATATACCCATATATTTAAAGTTTTATTAAATTTTAGAAAGCTGACCTAGAAACACAGTTACAGTACTATTTTTAATGGTACCCTATTAAAAGCTGGTGGCTGTTTCAACTGTTTTCATCATTACATAAACTAAGTGGATATGGTCCATATATTTGGTGTGCCCATTTTAAGTATTAATCTATTTTAAAAATAAACAGAAAGATTAGCAATTACTTTCTAAACTAAAATCTGTAGAGTATATCCACTATTCTGTTTGTTTCATACCTGGAAGTACTTAGGGAAGCCATCTCGGTCATTTTTCTTGTAAAATCTTTTTGGGTCCATGCTTGCTCTCATCTTCAGAGCTTTGAGATCATTTTTAAGTTCATCAGTCAATTCTGGAGCTTTCATACCAAACCAACCATCACCTGCAGTTTTTTGTCGTTCTTTCTGAAATTCACATTTCAAAAATAAACATTCTAACTTTATTAGTACCTAATTTATTTTCTCCAAAATTATATATACAGAAACACCTGTGAAATGAAAACAAAGTTATTTTATAGAAAGCATTTATCTCCAGAATCATCTTTATGAAATGAAAAAAGTGATTTCTCTGGTTAGACATAGTTTTATTAGTTTCATAAATGAAAGCACCTTAAAAATCTATTTTGAGCCCAGTGTGATGGTACATGCCTATAACCCCAGCACTCGGGAGGCTAAGGCAGGAGGATCACAGCAAATTCAAGGCCAGCCTGGGGTATGTAGTGAGTTCAAAGCCAGCCTAGGATACATAGTGAGACCCTGTCTCAAAAAATCTAACAAAACAAAATCTGTCTTCTATCAGCAAGTAATTGATGACTTGCTGGAAGATTAACATAGCTTCAGTTTCTATTGCCTAAAATAGCCTATATTAGAGATAATATATAAAAGAATTTTCACTTATGGAGCTTATACATAAATACTAACACTTCCAGTTACCTAGGTGTCTTAGAAACTGGTCTAGAAATTTGTATTATTTGTGCCAGTATTAGGGACACTATTATGGTATCATCAACTTTCCTCCAAGTTCCCTTGATAGCTTTATACTTATTAGTTGAAATGGCACATGGAAGCAATCCTTTTTTATTTTACTAAATTCTCCCCATTTATCAGACTAAAAAGACTTAAGTTTTTTAGTTGACTACATAAATTCCTTGTAACAAAACGTAAGTGCTTGTAGCATTTAGTACATAGTACTTAAAAGACAGGACATATCAGCAAACCTGTATGCTGGCTATTACTATTTTTAAAGTTTTTTTTTAAAACAAAGTTGTATTTGTATGCATCACTGGGACTATAAAAATGTGAAAATTCTTACTTATGTGTTTATGGAACCATGTACTGTATTATGGTCATTAGATATCTGATTTTCCTTGGAACCATATATAGATCCGTATCTATCTTTCTTGTTTAATTGTACAACTATGCTATATGCTCTGAAAATATAAAGCCAAGCACCTATATGCATTATAAATAATAAAAGTCACGGTACTTACCCTGCGTTTTTTCTGAAGTTGACGCTTTGATTCACTATATGGTGGGACACAATCGTTTTTTTCAAAATCGGGTGTAATAACAGCTTTCTGTAGAAGCTGTAAAAATATAAACTGGTTCTTATGTAATTCTTTTAACATTTTAAATTTGTGTTTTTAAATTTTGTGTAGTTGGGCCAGGGATTTAGCTCAGCAGCACACTGCCTGCCTGGCAAGCATGAGGTAGTGAGTTCGACTCCCAGTACCAAAGTAAAATAAATTTTGTGTAGTCAAATCTGTTAATCTAAATGACCTCTTCATTTTTTACTCGGCTGAGGTGATGATTCTCATAACACGGTGATTAAAAATGAACTTCAAGGCAGTATTTTCCTCAGGGCAAGACCCAAGTAAAACTCCTTATTTTTTCTCATATTTGTTCATAGAAATATAGCTTAAGCATTAAATTGGCAATGCCACTCAATACTACTGATTCAGAAATTAAGATTCACCCAATTCAGATTCAGGCCTAGTGCTTTTGGGTAGTACAATAGCAATCCAGGCTTTCTTATCATTCAGAGTACAATATTTACGTAACAGGTGACTAAGCGCTTGCTGTGTGTCAAGTCCTACACTAGGCTCAATTGGGAACAGTTGATAATGTCTAGAGATATGTTTCGATTATTGTTAAGAAAGGAGAGAACGCTACTAGTGTCTCATGAGTAGAAGTCAGCAATAATACTAAATATCCTACATTGCATAGGCCATCCTCTCATAATGAAGAATTCTGCAGCTCAAAACATCAGTGCTAAGATTGAGAAACCCTATTTAATGAATCAGAGATATATTAGATGTTAGAGAAGCACAGAAGAGGTGGGAGGAGGAACAGGGGGCTACATAATGTTTTCTAAGACACTGGTTTAGGAAACAGCAGGACCTATTCAGGGAATTACAGTAGTTGTCAATGCAAAAAACAAATCTGGTGGACAGTTGAAGCTAGCAGTATACAGGTATCGTGAAGACTCTAAGATGTCTAGTGAAGGACGTGAGCAGGAGAACACTATATCAGATCTGTGTTTTAAGAAACAGGAATCTAGGTCTGGGGATACAGCTCAGTGGGACAGAGCCTGTCTGGCAAGCACAAGGTTCTGAGTTCGATTTCTGATACTAAAAAAAGAAATAAAAACCAAAAAAACCCCACAAAACCCTGAAATTATGTGGAAAAAAGCTAGAAATGTAGATGAATGGAGGACAGCTTAAAGAACAAAGAAAGTGGAAGAAAAACCAGTAAGAGTAGCATAGTTGAGAAACAAAGGTCTTAAAAATGAGAGAAATAAAGGTCTTTATGAGCTAGGACTTGCTGGGCGTGGTGGCACACGCCTGTAATTCCAGCACTCAGGAGGCTAAGGCAAGAGGATCGTTTCCAGTTCAAGACCAGCGTGGACTACCAAGTGAGCTCAAGGCCAGCCTGAACTACATAGCGAGACTCTGTCTCAAAAAGACAAAAAAAAAAAAAAAAAAAAAAAGCTAGTGACTGGCTCTACAGGGAAGGCTGGCTCTACAGGGAAGGCAGTGCTAGGATGTACCTCAGCCATTGAGCCCTTGCTTAACAAGCACTGAGGCCCTCTGGTCAATCTCCACCACTGAGAAAAAAAAAGCCCAAAAAGCAAGGGGTAAAGGCATCATTCTCAAGGCTTGGTAACTGAATGTAAAAAGGAGAGAGAAGGAAACGATTGTTCAGGCAGGAAAGAGAACAAAAAAATTGGTGAGGTTACGTGCCCACACACATCAAAATGAGCAGATACCTGGATTCAAATGGCTGAAGAGCCATGAAGGTTAGAAAGTCGATTTGGAAGAAAGCAATGCAAGATGTTGTGTACAGCTTAAGTTTAGGTAAAATTATCCTAATAATTCCTCCCAAAGTTTTATATACAATTTTATGTCTATTAAGAACACTGCATTTTTTCCAGGTAAAGGAGGCAGCACTCATATCTTTCAGAGTCTCAACAGGATCTGGAACAGTTAAGCACTAAAGGAGAAGAAAACCGAACCACTAGGCTCATAACTGGTGGGTACAAGAAGAAAAATATTGACCTAAAATTATTTTACAAGTATCACCTTTTACAGACAGGTCTGTATTAAGAAATGATTATTCTAGTGAGATAGAAAAAAACAGCACTTTAGGTTAATGTGATTTTACCGTAAGAAATTCACTCTTTCTCCAAAGAATTAACATTTCTAGAAGTGACAGGTCTAGAAAACAAATACTGCATGTAACTTACCTCATTTTTCTTTTTCTCCTTGATCTGTGTTAGAGTTTTCTTTTTAGACTGAAGTTTTTCTGCATTGAAATTAATATACACACCACCCAATTCCTTGATACTCAGACCAGGGTCTATACTGCTGCTTGTCAACTTCAGACTGAAAGAGAAATAATTACTTAAAGATCAACTAATTGAGGGCTGGGTATTTAGCTCAGCGGCACAGTGCCTACCTGGCAAGCGCAAGGTCATGAGTTTGATTCCCGGTACCAGGGAAAAAAAAAAAAGATCAACTAATTGGGGCTGGGGATTTAGCGCAGCAGCACAGCGCCTGCCTGGCAAGCGCAAGGTCGTGAGTTCGATTCCCGGTACTGGAAGGAAAAAAAAAAAGATCAACTAATTAACAGCCAAGTGTGGTGAAGCATGTCTACAACCCCAGCATTGTGGAGGCTGAGGCAGGAGGATTGCCCTGAACGAAGCCAGCCTGAGCTATAGCGAACCCTCCCCACCAAAAAAAAAAAAAAAAAGAAAGAAAAATCAAGTAATTAAAATGGAAATCAGGTTGCATTTCAAAAAAATCACTTACTCTTTCCTTATACCAGTGGTGGCAAACCTATGGCACATGTGCCAGTAGGCTGTTTGTATCACTGCCTTATACTGTCAATGGCCCAAACCAAACGAAAACAAAAACCAAAAAAACTATAAGTGTGTATTCTAAACCTAGTATATTCATTTAGAATAAACTCTAGCATGAATAAATATATAACTAGAACGTTCTGGGTGAACATATTTAAACTTATTTCCCAGATTTTCTCAAACAATGCTAATGACAAAAACAAGTTCTACTTTGAACTTCCAAGTTATTCAACTTAGAATTCTTTCCTGGGTGACTAAGGGTCTGCTGGTGTCTTCAAGCCAATGAGTCTTTTTGTTTTTTGGGGTTTTTTTTTTTTTTTTTTTTTGGTCTTTTTTGAGACAGGGTCTCACTATACAGTTCAGGCCGGCCTTGAGCTCACTTTGTAGTCCATACTGGTCTCACACTCTCAATGATTCTCCTGCCTCAGTCTCTCGAGTGCTGGGATTACAGGCGTGCGCGCAAGCCAGTGAGTCTTAAATGGCAGGGAATTTCCATCTCATCAGAGTTTAAAAAAGATAAAAGTTTGCTGGACTTGGGAGGCTGAGGCAAGATGACAGAAAATACAAGACAACAGAAAGTTCAAGGCCAGCCTGGGAAACTTCAAGTGAGACCCTGTCTCAATTTTTTTTTTTTTTTTTAAAAAGGATTGAAGCATGTGTGAGGCTTCCGATTCAATCCTGGTCCTGGTGGGCAGGGAATGGGGGACAAATGACATTTTAAACCTACCGGATCTGAATCACCTAGTGTGGGCTCCATCTGTTCAGCTGTTTATAACAACGATTGTTTTTTTTTTTTTTTTTTTTGGTTTTTCTCTGGTACCAGGAACCGAACTCACGACCTTGCGCTTGCCAGGCAGGCGCTTTGCCGCTGAGCTAAATCCCCAGCCCGTTCAGCTGTTTATATAACGAGAATTTCTATTTTATATGACTGAAAGATCAGATTTATAAGAAAGTACACTTAAAGTCACTTTCTTCCCTGATTATTCATATAAACTGAATGGGAGTTTAAAGCACAATCAACTTCTTTGACGAAGTGAAATCATTCCATTGCAGTGCCTAGGGATTCTTAGCCCTGAATACACACTACAACTAACACGAAGATTGTGGCTTGCAAAAGTATGTCTCAGTCTAGTCTTGGAGTTTGATTGCTTTCACTGGTTTAGAACAAAGCCTGGGCATCTGTTAAAAGAAAAAAAAAATTTTTTTTTTTTTGTACCGGGAATCAAACTCATGACCTCAGGCTTGCCAGGCAAGCTCTTATGCCACTGAGCTATATCCCCAGCCATCTGTTAAATATAGAGCTCTCCACTGGATAACATTTGCCACTAGGGCCTATGACAAGAAAAAACAGATTTACCAGAGGAAAAGAGAAACTAAATTAGTGCTTCTCAATGGATGATGGTTGAGATTACATGTGATTATTTTTCTACATTTTTCAATTTCCCTACAATTATCATTGATGAAAAAGGAGACTATTTTCATCTCCCTTTTTATATTGATTGCTCTTAATAATCACATGGGAAAATCTGAACAGATGATTTCCAATATATGACCAAAAGAAACACTTTTGGCTGTAACTAGTGTGAAAAATAGTGTGAAGGTACAAAGATGAGGGAAACACTTTTGGCTGTAACTAGTGTGAAAAACAGTGTGTAGGTACAAAGATGAGGGAAATGCTAGATAGATAAGGTGGTCCATAATGAACCCAACAGTATTTTTCTCATGTCCTATTTTTATGGTAAATTAACTACTTGACACTTGGGGGTGGGCATATAGCTTAATGGTAGAGAATTCTTAGCATGCACAAGGCCGAGTTAATTTCCACCACTCCCCAAATTTACTTGTATAATTAGAAGTAAAACTTACAGTTTAGACTTTGTGTTATTTAGTAAGTCATCTTCATCGCTATACTCATCTTTATTTCTGTCACTGTCTGATGGTTCTTCTTCACTGCTTTCATCCTCTTCCTCTTCTTTTCCTTCCTCAGTGGTAACCTCACTTGCCTTATCTTCCAAGTAAAAATTTTTATCAGCATTCAACCCAGGAGTTGTGTCAATTACAAAGAATGCATTGTCATGAGATGTATTTTCTGAGTTTCCATTTAATGATTCTTTTTGATCACTATTTTCAACAAAACACACAGTGTCCTCTTCACTTTCACCGTTTTCAGACTGCGGGCTTTCATCACTGCTGAGAACTAGTAAGACAGAATCATCTATATCCTGAGACTGATTGAGCTCAGATTTGTTTAGTTTGGTATCACATTCAAGACCTACACTCCTTTCACTGTTGTTGTCCTCACTGACTTTACTCGTGGACTCTTCATCATCACCACCATGACCACTGAACTTTGTCAGGTCATTTGTTTTTACGGTGCTCTTTCTCTCTTCATTCCATCTGTTCACTGCTACAACTGCAAAAGTTTGAGCTAATGATTTCATTACAGCCTCACAGTTCAGATTTGAGGACTCCGATGTGGCTTTATTATTTTGAGGGGTTGAGTGCTTCTGAAAGACAAACTGCTGAAGGCTGGTGTCCTGAAGTTTAGAAAGACATTTCAACTGAGAACTTTTATCATTTTCCTTTCTCTCATCTATTACTCTGTTTTCCTCTTCATCCAAACTCGGTCTGGGATGTGAATCCTCTGACTTCATAGAAATATCCATGATTCCCTTTTTATTTTCTGGTATAATCTTAGTATATTTGTTATCAGCTTGTGCCTGTAATTTCCTTGGCATAATCCTGGTTGTTCTCTTATGTGTAATTCCAGGGAATGAAATGTCAGAGCATGAAGATTCAGCATCAGACACAGCTTCTGCATGTGATTCTTGGCTTTGACCTGTTAGAGATTTAGCCTTACTTCTGGTTCTTGTCATTTCTGGGGAAGGCACAATTTTAGAAATACCTGAAGCATGAGATTCTGCTTCAGAGACAATTTCTTCAGCAACAGAGTCATTTAATTGAGTTATTTTCTGCTTTTTTCTTACAGTGGACACTGGTGTGGGTGCAATTATGATCTGCCTTCTCCTAGTTATTCTCAGAATAGGCTCCTGGATCTCAGACACTGAAGAACAATTTGACTCTGTTTCAGAAAACTCTCCATCAGTAGATGGTTCAGTGATCTCTGCTAGTGAGCCTGCTGTAGTCCTGCTCTTTCTCTTTTTGGTTTTAGGAATCCTAGAGATTGAACTTTGTTTCCCAGCAGTCTGTGAGTCAGCTGTAATTTGGTTATCAGGTCCAGATTCCTTCCTGCTTTCCGGATGTGCCTGAATTCCACCAGCAGAACTCTGGAAGCCAAAAGAAACACTGTAAGTTAGACAGGGCTGTGACAAGGTCAAAACAAATGAGGTAGTCCTTCCAGTAGCGAAATCTTAGAGGACACTTAAAACACAACACAACACAACAGAAAACCTGTAAGCAGGATTTTTACAAAGAACTAAACCCATGGTTTACAAAAACAAAAAAATCGAAGTGTTGGGTCTGATTTTCTTTACCCTAAATGTATATCTGACTTTAAAAGGCGAAAGATTTATATGATCTGAAAAGAAACCAGAGTATTATATCTGACTTTAGAAAGGAAAATAAAGAGAATTTCTCAAAAAACAACAGAACATTCCGACGTATACATAGAAGCCAAAAAGAGAAAGTAAATACTAATCCTGAGCAAAGATGTGCTTAGGAACACACCGATGGGATGGGCTCAGTCATCATTCTTGCCTTTACATATCCGAGGAAAAGAAGCGGCTAGGTTCCCTTAATTGCAGAATCCGAAGAACGGGGCAGCGGCCGAGAGCCACCAGGCAGGCGGTGTCACCACGGTCCACTCCATGCCAATGGGACTTGGCGCGGGGCCACCGCCAGCGCCCCGTGTGGTAAGGCTGCGATCCTCTGCGGCCCCACTACCTGAGGCTTGCACGTGACCGGGGGATCTTCCTAGGCAGGCCTGGCGTTAACACTAAGGTTTAAAGGCTTGTGCTGTGCATCTTGCCTTAAGGAGCTGAACGACCCAAGGCAAGCTACTTAGGCTCTCTTCATACTATCAATTGCCTTTAAAAAACTGGTGAGGACTTAACAGCTTCCACTACAAGTTAGGCTCAGGGCCTGTCATCCCGCAGCGTGTGGCAAGCTCGGCCCTCTCACCCGTCCTCCACCAGACAGCTGCGCCACCCCACGCACCTGAACATTACGAAGCAGCGAAGAGAAACCGGGTATATTTGGAATCTCTTACCTTTTGCTGGCGGCTGGAGGCCGACGTGACTTGTATTGTAGCCTGAGAACGTGCAGACCTGGTAACTACCATTTTCGCGGCCTTCGGCTTCCCAGTAGCTATCACAGCTTCCGTAGGCCCCGGCGCCCCGGAAATACGTCAGAAAAGTGCCGAGTTTATCCTAAAACTCGCGAGACTCTCGTAGCTGCCTTTGTTCCGCGCGCGGCTCGATGGTTTAGGGCTTATTGTGGCTCAAGGTGGAGATCATCCGTTCTGTTTTATGCTTCCCTTCCGCGCCGCAGAAGAAAGAATAGCCTGTTGCTAGGAGACCCTAAGGGAATCCCAAACACCGCATTGACAGAGAGAGGGTTTTGTCCTTTTTACTTGAACAAAGTGGAAAATCGCATCATTTATCTCACTTTCCATTCATCTTCTGTGATTATAAAGGTTTTGATCTAACCGTGAGCGGAGACTTTCATATTATTTGTACATTTGTAAAAAGCATCAATATATTCGTGTATTATTTGTTAAATACAAATAAGATTTACCGACTTGTTTTGCATAAAAGATATGTTAAATATCCCCAGGAATTTGACTAGTTAGAAAGCTACAAAATCTAAATGTCAGATGATATATCAGAATTGGGAATAAGCTGAAAAGAAATGTGAGAAAAAGTTGTAAAGGAGAGGAATAACTTTTTTTGGTAGGACAGGGAAAGGAAGAATAACTATGTGGAGGCGTTCTAGTTTTGTTTTTATTTGTTTTTAAATGAAGTGTGGAGAACTAGAATGAAGATATGCAAAATGGTTGAGGAAGTAAATAAGTGGAAATTATTGCTGGAGGCGAAAGAAGGAGCGTGCCCTACCAAATCTATTCTCCACTTCTTTGTGACAGAAAATTAGTATTAAAGTCACAGCACGAATATTTTGGTGGATATACTACCTCCCAGCTAAATATAGCTCCTTTCAGTTTTCCTTGTCTGGTTTGTCAAGTTTTGGTCAATATATGTGAACTGAATATATATATGGAGTTGTTTTAAGGATATAGTTTTAAAAGAGAGGAAATCCCCCCAACTTCCTAAATTTATTTTTCTTCGTGGAGGGTTATGTTTGCTGGTTTTCAGGCAACAGTTTGTGCCTTAGAGATGGCCTAACAGTGGAAAAACAGCCTGACAACTTGCAGAGCTGCAACATCAGCCCTCAGCAGCCTACCTCTAGATTTGTTTCATCTGAATCACTTCATTTGTTTGGTTTGGTTTTAGTTTTGGTTTTTTCAGACAGTTTCGTTGTACATTCTTGGCTGGCCTTGAACTCCCTATGTAGCCCAGACTGGGCTCACTAGAAGTGATCCTCTTGCCTCAGCCTCTCCAGGGCTGGGATCACAGCATGAGCCACCACACCCAGCTTGAAATACCTTTTAAAAAGTTATTATTTGGGGATTTTCTGTTTGTGACCTGAGCTTGTGTCAGAAGAACTGAATAAAACAGAGATGGAGGGGTGCACCTTCCCTTAAGGCAAGGATCTTCTGAATTTGAATTTCTGTGAATGCAAAGACTTTCAAGAGGAGAGAAGAAAACAGGAGGATATCTTGGTAGACAATCTTAATCTCCTTTAGTAGAAGGTGATATATCAGAACAATGGAAGAGAAATTTCCCAGCTCTCCTGGGAAATGTGGTAAGGAGAAAAAGGGAACGAATTGTAGGAGAGCTAAGTAGTGAGACTGTAAGAAGATGAACAAAAGAGAAAACAGATTAGATGAGAGATGTAGAGGAAGTAAAGTGAACCAATAGAAGGTGAGTAGTGGATACCAAAGCAGCAAACAGCGAAAATCATAATGGTAATATGGATACTATTTTAAATGCTTTACATGTACTCACTAATTTACTCTCTACAACTTTAACTTGAACAAATGCTTGAAAAGTGAAATTAAGATGATGGTGGGTGTAGAAACTTGGGAGAATAGTAGAAAATCATTCAGTGTGTAATATTTACTTGCAAGCATGAATTCTTTCAAGTTAAAAACAAAAAGAAAAAAAAAAACCACCACACTTCTAAAACATAATTTAAGGTGAAGAAACAAAAACTATGTCAGCAGCTACTCATTATAGGAGAAGACTGAGTTGGTCTACCAGTAGGTCTGCTGTCCATTTGCAAAAATACATTCTGGGTTTGTATTAGATGGTCTACCAGGTCTGCTTTGTTCTTGGTCTAACCCAATGATGGCGAACCTTTTAGAGCTTTCAGTGTACAATAGCTTGCTGTGGTGTAACGGCAGAAATCAGGTTGTATTCCACAAGAAACTGAAGGACTCAATTTAGAAACAAACAGTTTAATTTGAGGCTAGCCACCCTTCATCCCAGATTTGCAAATCAGGGAAGTGGGCGTGGACTTGCCTTTGTTCCCACCTTATATACTTTTTTTTTGTTTCCATGGTAACGGATTGGAATGTTGTAGCCCTGGCCACACGTTGTTTTCCTTGTGTCACGTAACCCTGTCAGGCTCTGGTCATGAGCCCAACCACAATGATATATACTTTCTGTACTCTGTTCTATATGTCCCCCTTTAGATAACTATACATTTCCTTTATGATTACAATGTTTATCTAGGGCCAGAAAAAGGATGAAACAACCCAGGCAAGGTCACAGGTAGTTAGTTATCTAGGCCCGGGTGTTCTTTGTCTTTGGAGAAGCATTCCAGGGCTAAGTCAGGACTGCAAAGTTAACTCTTTACAACCCCTCCGGGATGTTTCTCAAGACACATTTTGAGGCTTGCATTAAGACTAGAATTATTCTATCTTAAAACTATATGCTAAGAGTCGCCGTACCCTACAGTGGCATGTATGCCATAGGTTAGCCACCCTGGTCTACCCTCTTCTTTATTCTAAGTCCATTTTGAGCAAATACATTATAACTAAATTTTGGATAAATGCAGCATGAAGATATAGTACTATTACTCAGGTCCAAGGGGAACTATCCCTGGGCAGTCTATATGTTACTAGTTAAATCTTAAATTGAAAGGTTAAATCTTTCTCTGGACTTTTAGAAATTAACATAAAAATGAAGGTCTTAGTGCATGAACCTTCTAAAAATATTCATAGTCATCCTGCATTATGCCACTTTTTTTGTCTAAATGTTTTTTTATTGGAAACAAGTAGTTGCACTAAGCAAAACCTTACTTTCCCTACTCCAGAGTGAAACAGCACAATAGGAATATAAACAACATTCACTTGGTACCTCAGTCCAATGAGAATATCTTCCTACTCATGGTCATTGGGATAACTTTAGTCATAAGCAGTTGTGACTATAGTTGTGATAATACTACTAGTGTCACACAAAAGGAAATAATCTCAATTCTGCATATGGGGCAGTACATGCTATAACTACCAAAAGGTGGGAGAAGCACAAATACAATCCACTTTTTAAAAAAGAAACCTAAAGCTAAGCATGGTGGCACAGGCCTATAACCGCAGCACTCAGAGGGCTGAGACAGGATCATTGTGAGTTTGAGCCAGCCTGGGCTACAAAGTGAGCTCAAAGCCAGCCTGAACTGCGTAACGAGAACCTGTCTCAAAAAAGACCAAAAACAAAACAAAAACAAAAACAAAAAAAACTAAGTAATTCAAAGAAGAAATTTCAGTTTCCTCATATCCTGTAATTAAAAAGTAGGCCTGTGTTCTGATACCCATGTTTGGTTTTCAGGACAATTTACAAAGTGTTCCACTGTGATTGCATCATTAGGGTGATAGATAATGGTTAACTCATACTGAAGAGAGGTGTGACTACTACTTCCTCCTCTTGCCTTTGTGCTCATATTCCTTGGGGAAGGTGGCAACTAAGGTCTTTTAGAGCCATTATGCTGTTTGGTTTCTTCTAAAACTTGTCCAAACCAAAAGGATCTTCCTCAAGTTGAACTGGTGCTTATCAGCCTGTCTGCACCATAAAACTACTTCTTGAGAACAAACCTGTTGGACTTCATTCTGGCTTCCAGGTCATCATACATTTCCTTGTCCATATCTTTATTGGACCTATAAATACCCATGAGATGCATCTTTACTACCTCACCAAGCTGGATTGTAAATGTAAATTTCACCTCCACCTACAGATCCACTGTTCAGACCCTTGAATTGGTTGAAACATCTTTTGGTCATACTGAACTTCATTAGAAGTCTGAAGATTGGCCACACCAAGAACCACGATTTAATAGCTTGATTTTTATTTCTCTGAGTTGTGACCTCTTATCAGGAGCTGCCCTTCGAAAATTCCAGTTGTGCCTTCCAGTCTTGTTTTTCCACATGGATTTTGATCCTAGTCCTCATCTTCCTGGCTTTTTGGATCATTTCTCTTTTCCTTTATGTTTCTCCTTCTCCTTTTGAGTCATATTTCTGTCTACTTGGGGACACATTTCCAGTTTCACAAACCTTCTGATCAGTAATATATACAGCTTCAGCCAGTTTGGCATAATTTTCACTTATGTATACTGTCTAAAATCCTCTTCCATCAGCATCTAGATGTTTGTCTAATGGAATTGCATTACGCTTTGCATTTTTTCAATTGGAATACAAGGAGGAATCTTCCCCTCTTGTTCCTTTACAGTTATCTTTTAACTAGAATGCATGACTGGAGCAGGAAATTTTCTTATTAATCTTGAACCATAAGGCTCCCTTGGGTATTTCTGCATTTCTCCCATCTGAATAACCCTCTGTTTAGCTTCAAATTTTTTTTTTTTTTGTCTTTTTGAGACAGGGTCTCATTATGTAATTCAGGCTGGCCTTGAGCTCACTTTGTAGCCCAGTCTGGTCTTGAACTTGCAACAATCCTCCTGCCTCAGCCTCCCGAGTGCTGGGATTACAGGCATGCGCCACCACACCTGGCTAGCTCCAGATTTGAAAGCTGCCATTTATTGAGATGGTGTGTATTAGGTTCATTAAGCAGGAGCCAGTTTTTCAGCTGCTTGAAATGGCCTGGCTGTGGCAAGTTGTGACACAGATTTCTCCAAGGCTACAAGTGTCTTTTATCCCCTTAATAGCTTGTGGTGTCTTTGCAGGTTTGCATTGTCTGCATATGTAACTTTTGGAACCTGGTCAGTGTATTTACTGTAAGTTATTTCCTACAAGTGACCTTACCTTTTGACTGTCCCTATTGAGCAAGCACATCATATTTAATTTTTCCATTGGGATCTACCTAAATGGTCAGTACATGTGGCAGATTAACAACTGGTGGGCAACTTATACACCCAGTTGAATTGAGTAAGCATGGTGCTGGGTATGGGAGGCCCACCTGAGGATTGCTGCCAGCAGCATAAGAGGCAGAAATGGAGAAGAAGTAAAGCTGTTCGGGAGCTGGTGGAAGCTGTTGGGAGCCTGTTGGAAGCTGAGAGAAGCTATAAGGAGCTGTTGGTTCTCCTGGAGGAGCTCGTCATGCTGTCTTTCCTGATAAATTTGGCTGTTTTCATCCTCCAAGGAGCTCCAGACTTTACTGTCACTGAGAATGGCTTTGGTTTACTTTGGGGGAGCTCTGGTCCTCACTTTGAGCATTGCTCCAGAGGGGAAGATGGTATACTGCTCAGTCTCCTGGAGAAGCTTGTCATGTTGGCTTTCCTGATGGGAACTCGGCTGTCCTGATCATTGGAGGAGCTTGGGACCTCATTGTTGCTGAGAATGGTTGTGGTACTTTTTGGGGGAGCTCTGGTTCTTACTTTGAGTGTCACATCCTGGCTCCAGTGCACATCCCTCAGCCTGCTAGCACAGATCCTTCATCCCACTGGCACAGACTTTCTAGATTCCACCACTGACCTTTGGGCCTTCCCAGCACAGATCAGTGAAGCAGGCCTGCATGAGATATTGTTATGGGCTCTAGGCCTTGTGAGGGGCATTGTTACGAGCTCTGAATCTTCAGCTGAACTCATGCAGGACATTATCATGGGATCCAGGCCCTCAGCTGGATTCTTTGGTCTCTAGTTTGTGGACAGACTTCCTCCACTCTCTTGTATATGATTCTTTGGGTGACTATTAGAAATAATCCTATAAAATATGTGTCCTGTATTGTATTGTTGCCCTTGCAACAACTCCCGAACCATGACAGTACATTTTTTCTTTTGTCCCATATCCAGTGGATACTGAGCCATGTGGATCTCTGGAAAAGCATCTCCATCTCCAAAATCCTAACTACTGAGGTATCTAGAGTTTCTGTTATATGTGAGTTAAGCCCTCCTTTAGCAGACCAGTAAGGTTTGCCATGATCTCTAAGATCGTGTTTTTTCTTCAGCCTCAGATTGGTCCTGAGATAGCTGAGTAGTTACAGGTAAAAAGGTGCTGAGCACCATCATCTGTTCTACATATATTGAATCTGACCTGTAAAGATGATCCCATCTCTTGGTGCAATGATCCCATCTCTTGGTCTTCAAACTCCTGAAGGCTGGCTCTTCTTAGTGACTTACAATGAAAGCAGTCTGACAAAAATGATGGGTGTTACTTCCAAGGTTAGGTTTTAAAAAGGTTATTTTCCGTTTTGATTTCTTTCAAATCATTCATCCCAGGAAGCTGCATGTTGTGATATGCCCTATGAAGCGGATGATGTGCCAGGGAACTGAGGGAGGCTGACAGCCAGTGAGAAGCTGAAGCCTCAGTCTGACAACCTGTGAGGAACTAAGCCCTGCCAACAACCAAAGCAATCTTGGAAACAGAGTAACTCTCAATCAGGCCTTCAGGTGAGACTGAGAGAACCTGATTCACCCAGATGCAGCAACAGTTTAACTAATAGACATCAATGTTATGTTTTAAAATTTCATGTGAAGAAACAACACAGTTTGTATTCTTCATGTCTGGCTGTTTTTCTGAGACCCATTCATGTTATTGTATGTACAGTACTAGGTTCATTATTTTTTGTTGCTGAGTAGTATTCAATTGTATAGCACATTTATCCAATCAGCTGTTAATAGACGTTTAGGTTGTTTCCAGGTTTTAATGAAGAAAGCTACTATGAACATTTGTATGTCTTTTCTTGAATATGTTATTTCTCTTGAAAAAAATATTTATTTTATTAGTACATGTTTGGAGTACATGCAATTTACAGTCATCTTGGGAAGTGGTTACATGTACATACTACAGCATTTTTTTTTTTTAGCCCCTTGCCTATCCCAATTCTCATTCTTGTTGATTTATTAATCTTAGCTTATGTTATGGCATATAATGTTTAATTAGCTGAGGCTATTAGGTTCTTGTACATGGCACATCTTCATCCTACTTGTATCCCCTTCTCCTCATCCTCATCCTTCGCTATTGTTCCCTTGGGCCACTTCCCTACTCTAAAGGATCCCTCCCCTTGTCCCCTTCTAGCCATCTTTATTATTCTTTGTACGCTGTCTCACTCAAATGAGACACACTATACAGTATGTAAGCGTGTGTGCCTGGTTTATTTCACTCTTTTGAAAAAATGTTTGGAGTGAAATGGTCAAGTCATATGTAAATGTATATTTAACTTTATAAGAAATGCTAAGTTATTTTCCATACTGGTTATGCAATATGAATTTTTTATTGGTTTTTTATTAGTACACATTTGCAATATGTAATACATACATGAAAGGGAGTTGGTACATATAAATACCTCATTTTACTCCTTTTTACTTTACCTCTTCTCCCTCTTTTCTCCCTAAATTCCCTTCCAATCTCCAAAAGTTCTACTTTCCGTTTCCCATCTTTTTACTCTTTATTTTTATGCTTAGATTTCTTATATAAGAGAAAACATGTGATATTTAACTTTCTTTAATCTTATTTTAAAGAGCCGAGTGTGCTGGCGCATGCCTGTAATCCCAGCACTCGGGAGGCTGGGGCAGGAGGATGACTGTGAGTTCGAGACCCACCTGGGCTACAAAGTGAATTCAAGCCCAGCCTGAACTGCATAGTGAGACCCTGTCTCAAAACAAAACAAAACAAAACAAAAAAACCACACACAGTATCTATTGTACATTTTGGATCTTATTCATTCTTTCAGCTTGTCACAGTAGGGAGACAATATGATGTTTACAAGTGTGTCTGGTTTATTTCATTTATGAGTATGGTCTCAAGTTGCATCCATTACCTAAAAGTCTCCAGTTTATTCTTTATGGTTGAGTAGTACTCCACTGTATAAAAAGACCACATCTTTTTTATCCATTCTTTGGTTGATGGGCATTTGGGCTGTTTCAAAGATCTAGCTATTACAAATTGGTCTGCTATAAACATGGGTGAACATACATTGCTGTGTACAATGCTTTTAATTCTTCTGTGAAGATACCCAGAAGGAGAACAGCTGGGTCAAATGGGACCTCTAATCCTAGTTTTATAAGGAATCTCCACACTGATTTCCACAGTGGTTATACCAGTCTATACTCCCACCAACAGTGGAGAAGTGTTCCTTTTTCCCCACAGCCTCTCCAGCATTTGTTAATGATTTCTTGATGATAGCCATTCTTTCTGGGGTGAGATGGAATCTCAGTGTTGTTTTAATTTGCATCTCTTAAATGACCTAACTTTATGAGTCTAGTTTATTTCATTTAGTATATTCTCTAAATGTGACTTGCAAGACTAAGTGTGAGTTGTGTTACTATAAACATGGGTATGCATGTTATCACTATGTCTTCAATGCTTTGGGGATGATATCCACAAGAATAGCTGGGTCAAATGCAACTTCTACTTTTTAGTTTTCTGTGTATTCTCCATACTGATTTTTCATACTGGTTATACTAGTTTACATTCCCAACAATGTAGCAGGCTTCCTTTTTTCCCCACAGCCAAACACATTTATTATTTTTTGAGTTCTTCATGATAGCCATTATTTCTGGAGTAAAATGGAACCTCAGGGTTATTGTGATTTGCGTTTCTTTAATACTGAATTTTTTTGCATATTTATTGACAATTTATACTTCTTTTGAAGAGTGTCCATTTTTTTTTTTTTTTTGGTTTTTCTCCAGTACCGGGAACCGAACTCACGACCTTGTGCTTGCCAGGCAGGCGCTTTGCCGCTGAGCTAAATCCCCAGCCGAAGAGTGTCCATTTCAATTACGTATTTTCTGACTGGGTCTTTTATTTTGGGGTGGTCTAATTTTTTTGAGTTCTTTATATTTTCTAGATGTTAGTCATCTGTCTGTGGAGTAGCTTGCAAAATTTTTTCCATTCTGTAGACTGTCTATTCATTCTGCTGTTCTCTGTTGTGCAGCTTTTAAATTTGATATTAAAAAATTTGTTGTTTGCATTATTTCTTGTGCAGCTGGGATTCTGTTCAGCAGGTCCCTGCCTATGCCTATGTCTTCAAGGGTTTTACCTATTTTACCTTCCATCAGATTCAGTGTTTCTGTTTTAATATTTAGGTTTTTGATCCACTTTTATTTTATTTTTATTTTAGTATAGGATGAAAGAGGTGGGTCTATATGCATTCTTCTGCTTGTGAGTAATCAGTTTTTGTTTTTTGTCTTTTGAGACAGGGTCTCATTATGCAGTTCAGGTTGGTCTTGAACTTGCAACAATCTTCCTGCCTCGGCCTCTCGAGTGCTGGGATTACAAGCGTGCACCACTATGCCCAGCTGAATAATCAGTTTTCCCAGCACCATTTGTTAAAGAAGCTATCTTTCCTGGTTTGTCTTATTACGTTGTAAGATCACTTTATGTATTCTGGATATAAGACCTGTTCAGATATTTTGTGCAAGTATTTTCTCCCATTCTATGGGTTGTCTTTTCACTATTTTCATGACATCTTTTGAGCAGTTTTTTAAAAATTGATTATGTGCAACTTATTTTTCATTCTAATGTGCATATATAAACCAAATATGCATATATAAATCAAATACTTCCAAGTTTATAACTTATTTTCATTTTTTAAGTCTTTCAAAAGGCAGATTTTAATTTAAGTCTATGCTTATCAGTGTTTTCTTTTATGATTAACATTTTTGTTATCAGAAAGCTTTACAAGAGCCAGGCATGATGGTGCATGCCTGTCATCCCTGTACTCAGGAGGTTGATGCAAGAAGATCACAAGTTCAAAGGCAGTCCATACTATGTAGAGTTCATCCTCAGCCTGAGCTACATAGAAAGGCCTTGTCTCAAAACAAAACAAAGCAGAGAAGAGCAGAGTAGAATAAAATAAAGCAAAACAAAAGGCCTTGCAATCAGTTTTAATTTTCTTGCTTTTATAATTTCATAACCATTAAAATAGATTCAACTTTCCAACTAAAATAAGAGACCAGAGAAAGAAAAGACAGATTACTGCAAGAGAAGGAAATCCAAATGTTCATCAGCCTTAGTGTACAGTGCATGCTGGAAGTCAGTGGATTCAGGATGTTGAATGAAAGTATGAGGGAATTTAGAATTCTGTAATGTCAAATGATCATTTCAGACTGAGAGCAAAATAAAAGACTTTTCATACACAAGGGACCTAGAAAATTCCCTGACACTGTTAATCTGCTTTTCATAGCTGTGACAAAATACCTGAGATAAACAGTCCACGGCCACTTGGTCCCATCACTGTGGGCCTGTGGTGCAGCAGAACACGATGGCAAGGACCATGTGGTAGATCAAAGTGGCTCACTTCATGGTGGCCAGAACAAGGGGGAGAGGAGGGAAGGAGAGAGAGGAAGACAGACAAACACTGAAACTGGGGTTCCAATATTCCCTTTAAAAGCATGCCCCAATGACTTCACTTTCTCCAACAAGTCCCACATACTAAAAGTTCTACCACCTCCCAACAGCACGAGTCTTTGGGGACATTTAAGGTCCACACGGTAACACTGTCCTCAAAGACCTTTGGTGAAAGAATAAAATATAGTTAAACAAGAAAAAAGTAAACTTAAGAGGACCAGAAGGTATTTGTATTTAGTGAGGAAAAAAACAGGGCAAAAGAGAGCTGCATTAAAATAATGCTTACTGTAAAACATGAATGTTCTTAGGATAATGGGCCAACAGACACACCAAAAGCATACATCACATTTAGTCATTGCCGAGAAAACACATTAAAGGTTTTGTTTGACTTCTCCAACAGTGGAACTACACGGCCCCGTCGTACATATCCACTGTGTCCTACAGATATACACTCTTTGCGGGGAGTTGGGCAAGTTCTCGTCTCTTATAAAATATTAATTTCCAACTTTATCTGCTCTCGTTTCAACAAAAGCCATTCTTTTCTAGTGAGAATTTTTTTTTTGGTCATTTTGGTAGAACTGAACAGAGTGCTGAACTACATTCCCAGCCCTTTTTAAGATTCTGAGACAGGGTCTTACCCTCCTGAGTGGCTGGAATTGCAGGTGTGTGTAATCATGCCCAATTAAGAACAAGCTTGCATTTATTTATTTATTTATTTTTGTCTTTTTGAGGCAGGGTCTCGCTATGCAGTTCAGGCTGGCCTTGAGATCACTTTGTAGCCCAGGCTGATCTTCAAGAACAAGCTTTTGAAGGAGGTATTCTCTTTGAAGTTGTAAGCTTACATATAAACTGCTTCATTGTTTAATAAAATGTTTTTACAAATGAGGCAAACAAAGGCCCATGATGCCCACAACACCTCACCCTTTGAACCTACTATAAAGCTAATTTCTTTAGGGAAGCCTTTATTGTCTTTATCCCGCTATTTGACCCACTTATTAACACATGCTCTCCATTATTTTCCCTACTTCTATGATTAACCAATGCAACCCTAATATTGCTCTTCTTTTTCCTCTCTCCTGCAAATATACTATATGCTCCTTGAAGATAGGGACTGTTTTTCATCTGTGACCATCTGTAGCACTTTGCACAGTACCTACCACACAGTAGGCACTCAATAAATCTATTGAATAAAGCATGAATAAATTTATGGCTTAGATATTTAAAAATTATTCATAATTTATTTTCAAATCATACTCAGTTTAAATTCAAATAGTTTAAAATCAGTATAATGTTCTAGGATGCTCCCACTATTGAAACAACTCAATTTAAAAATATACAACTCACGTTTTATTTTAAATTCATAATATAGGCAAAAGTAAAAGTTATTATAAATATTTAACTAATAATGCTTTATATCTTCTATCTTATAGTACACTACTGCAGGCACATAAAGCAATTATCTAAAACTTTTCCCTTCCTAAATGTATCTCTAATTCTAAAACTATAAAAATATTAATGAAAGTCATAGTAGTATTTTTTTCAAAAATTGAACTGACAAATCCCATCACCAACTTTATAGGGAAAGAGTAAGTATTGGTACAAGTTAATGATGTAGAAATAGGTTCAAAATCATAAGTTGGTATATTTGAGTATGAAAACATACAGTGACACAAATGGTTTAAATTTTCATTTAAACAACTTCACATTTCTCTAAATGTACATTTGGCAGAAAGATGAATTGTCAGCCTATAAGACAATAAATATATCAGTTGCTTACAGACCCAAAAGTTGAAAATACTGAGTGGAAAACCTGGAAACAAAATCTTAAGTGAACCTTGGGCCTTTTATCACTGAAAATTAAGATTCTAATTCTATTTATTACTTGGCTCTGGTACAGGAAAGTCTGAACCATTCATGTAAAACAGAGTAACTTATTTCTTTTTCATACAGCTGTTCAAATGATCTCTTTTTTGAGGCCTGAAAAATTATTAGCTATTACTTATGATTCAAGTTCTAGCACTGTCCCTCAGTGGACACTCTAGTAAAGTACTGGTGCAATGTGGTCTTCAGAATTTACACCAGCTAAATATACAAGACACTGTGGTCCTTCTGGTGACTACGGCTTCTTGGATGGGTGGGATGCAGGATAAATTCCAAGTTACAGTACACTGTGTTAAGTAAGGCTCTAGTGTATTCTGGAAATATAATAACAAACTACAGTTTCTTTATGTATTTACTGGGGAAAAATTATATAACTTTCTATCTTGGGTTACTAGATTCACATCTCCCCAGAAAATATATCTGTCATACACTATTAATAACTTAGCTCTAAGTTTTAAGCAATTATTTGATAGTATTACCATTCTTCATTTATGGCTTTTAAAACATTAAGTAATTAATATTTGGAAAGTATTCATTATTCACTAATTTCTGACAGTTCATGGAGAACAGCTGTAAACAATAGCTTGAAAAATTATAAAGCCTTAAAAAACTCAATTTCTCTTATTCAATAAGAGAAATTCAAGTAGAATGAAACATCAAAAACTCATTTAAAAATTCTGTACATAATCTTCTTCACAAAATGAACCTTTCATCTTACTTCTTTGTCAACAGTAGTGTCTGAGATCACAAAAAAGCTTCTACTGTGTTTTAGATACATTAGCAATGTAAGTTGTTTTTCCATTTTCAAAATAACCCTTCAGAGAATCTACTTTGTAAGTTCTGGATTTTGAAAAATGATAAATGTGATATTAATGTTCCCCTTTAAAATACTTCAGCCATTTCACTGCATAGATTTAAAATAAGCATTTAAGGACTTATGTGAAATCTATTGTACATTTCTAAATTAAAAAGTTAACTATATTTAATGTTACATATGATTAATATAAAGGCTAGAAGACTTTAAGAAGCTCAAAGTCTAAATAAGTTTTAGCAGGCAAATCACTTGATTTCACATAATTCTAATGATCAAATTTTCCAACCAGTAAACTATAAAACCTTATGTAAGAAAAGGTTATATTGTATTTATTTTTGATATAGAACCATAGTTACTTTCTTTCAGTTGAGAAAATTTGAGCAAAATAAGATTATATAGATCCATGGTTTAATTGATACAAGAGGTTAAGAGATTTACAATGAGATACAAGAGATTTTTTTAAGAATTTAGAAAGTTATTTGGGTTATGAATTTATAGATTTAAGGAGACCTTTAGTATATATCAAAGGCCATAGTTTATTTATTTGCAGTTTTCTGCTTCTTGAACTAGTGAATTATACTCAATGACCTATAATCTCTTCTAGCTCTAAAGTTTTGATTATTTTTGATTGTTCTGGTTTAAGATAATTAAGACCAGGCTGGGGTGTAGTTAAGTGGTAAGAGTTTGTGCTTTTAGCAAAGGGCCTGGGTGCAATCCTAAGCAGCAAAGAAAACAAGAGTTAAGGTCACAGCTCAAACAAAGTTGTTTAAATAGACAACGCTGGCCCTGAAGTAAAGATTTTTCTCACACTTTTCTGGCTTTGGTCCCTCCTAGTCAGTTATTAATGGGAAACAAATATCACATAACTGACTGTGGCTCTGTGCTTCATCTTCTGTCTAGAGCCCACAGTGTAAGTGTGCAATACTTACTGAATAACTCAAGTGAGTAGCAATACTTCAAGGATGGATTAGGAATTAAAAAGAATCTGGAGAGGGTAGTGGTAGTTTTTATAAAGCCTTCAAACAATAATTTGAAAACTAGACTTCAGATTTACTTTGGTTTGTTTTTGTAAATAGAACAAAATATGGCATAAGAATACATGGTTAAATCATAGGTAAATTACAAGCAAGAAAATATAAAAAATTGTTTCTATCCATGTATTGAAGAATAAATTTTATTTACACTACTAGATCCTAGCTACTCCAGTTACTGAGAGATAGTTATTTTATCAATGACAGAAAAAAATATCTTCCAGTATTTCAGTTTTAACAACTGAAATTAAATTGCTTAGCTATACTTTAGAGTAAAAAGAATTAATGAACTTTTTTGGAAATAAAAAATATGTATATACATTATCCTGATGCCTAGGCCAAAATATATCTACCAACAAATTTTCTTGATTTCTAATACTCATAAAAATAAAGGAAAAATATATTCCAAGTATTTTCTTTATATAGACAATTTCAAATAGAAAACAATTGTTTAATAAAAACAATACAGTGGTTCATGTGAGTGGACTGATATGGAGGCAAAAGAAGTAATCAAAACATGACAGACAACATACTATCCAACATATTAAGAATATGTGCCTCAATGACACTATTAATAGGTCATAACTAGATTTTTTACACATCTCAATTTTATATTCAACAAAAATACAGGTCAACAGGTTATTAACCCTAAGTTGTAGTTAAGAACCCCTTCTTTTGGCTTGCAAAATGTAGCCTTTTGATTTGATGATTCCTCTACTTTTCACAATGACCGAGTACCTCAGCAGCCACAGTGGTACCCATTCGTGTGCTTGAATGTCAGGGATGCTTTCCTGAAGAGCTTCTTGGAAACTGGCTTCAGAAAGCAGTTCT